>NW_027507784.1:310785183-310927683 GCF_037356315.1 Lithobates pipiens | reverse complement strand
GTATTGGTGGGCACTGAGAAGTGGCACCGATAGGTTACACTGAAAGGCAGCACTGTTAGGTGGCACTGATTGGCACCACTGGTGGGCAGTGATAGGTGGCACTTGTGGGCACTGATTGGCACAGAAGAGGAGGCAGATGTGCCTCCTTCCTCTTCGGGACTGATGTCCCTTAAACATAAGCTGGTGATTGGCTTTTTTTTCCTCCTCACGCTGGGAGGAGAAAAAATAAAAAAAATTAAAAAAAGATTACTGAGCTTTCGTTTACACACACGTGATCAGCTGTCATTGGCTCACAGCTGACCACGTGGTAAGGGGCCAGAACTGGCCCCTTACTCGGATCTGTGATCACCCAAGTCTCTGATCACAGTGCATGCCCTGCAGGGGGCACGCGGGGAAGGCGCAAAGGGGAGGACGTCATATGCCTCCCGGAAATTTAGGTCTGCGCCGTAGCCATCATTTTGCTACAGAGCGGACATCAAGTGGTAAATTTATGGTCTCATTTTAAGAATGCTTGGATAGTTACCTTTGGGGATGAACTTAATCGAGTTGCTGAATATTCAGAAGCGGGACTGGTTCTTCTTTGGCCCGTCATTTAAAAACTCATGGCCTAGTCCATTGCTGCACTTCCCGCAGGAGACCTGGAGGAGCAAAGTGACATGACTTAGTGCAGAAACCCCAGACATAGATGTGAAGAATACAGTCATAAAATTAAAGGGAACCTGTCTAGAGCCCTGGCCCTGCTGAAGCTCCCAATCAGTGCTGGAGGCTGCAGTGGTCTTAAAGGCTTTGCTAAAAACCGCTAAAAGCTAGTTTAAAGTAATAGGCAACACTCACTTGCAGGCCAGTGATCAGCACTCCCAGACTGGCATGAAGGACGCTTTAAACATATGAGGGAAATGAGGCAGCTGTTGTGGCAGATTCTTTCCTTTCTAAAATACCAACTGCTTGGTTGTCATGCCCATCCAATGGGTTTCAACATTTCCAAGTCACTGACCAAACACATATGCAGACCAGTTCTGACTTTGTTGGCTACATGACTGTTCCCAGGTCAGCGTTTCAGAAGTATTGCTGACATTTTTAATAAGGGAGGTCAGCAGTGGCAGCTCCCATATTTTTCTCAATGGGTTTCCTATACAAGAATAAAAAGGGAGTTCTGTCCTGGTAAATTAGCAGCATGTAATAAGTGCAGATATACAAAAGACACTAAAATAGAATTAAAATAGAGGTTGCGGTGCTTAGTAAGTTAAATATCTAAATTGATCAAACAGAAGTCCATAATTCTTTTTTTAAACAGATAAACAAGTCCATAGTGAACCATGTGCCAAAAAAAGTACATAAAACGTATCCAAATAAGCATATCCAAGTGGTGACCCTCCACCAGGGCAACCAAAAACACCCAGTGCTGCCTCCACCTTGACCCTAGGTTTACACCTATGCATCTTTTGTGTGCATTTTGCAGAAAAGTACTACAGTCCATTTAACATGGTTTCTGATGGTACACGTTCACATCTATGTGTTTTGCAGCCGGTGCATTTTTAGAAAGGGTCGGGGACTTTTTTCCACGTTTTGTATGTAAGAAGACTTCAATGGAATCACACTAGAAAAACGCAAGTGTTGCGATTGTGATGCATTTTTTATTTTTCTGTTTAAACACTGTATATAGCTGGTTGCCAAGAACGGGGCCAGGAAAGTAGGCAAAAAAAAAAAAAAAACACACACCACCACGCCAAAATTAAAAAAAAAATGGCAGACCCTTATCTGAGCATGCAGCCCAGCAGGTAGGCGAGGAGAGGAGAGAGACTTTTTACCAGACAAGAAACAGGAAGTGGGCTGTAGAAGGTATTTAAAGGCAAAAAAAAAATGTTTTACTATCCAATAGGGTTGTCCCGATAACATGTTTTTAAGACTGAGTACAAGTACCGATGCCTTTAAAAAAAAATAAAAAAAATATGTGACAGTTTTCAAAGCACAATACAGATTAGGTGCCACCGATATGCAGCCCTGACTAATGGCTGGCACTGATAAGTGAAACTGACAGTTGACTGGCACTGATAAGTGGCACTTATGGGCATGGGTAGGTTGCATTTATGGGCACTGATGGGCAGGCACTGAAATGCAGCCAGCAATAAATGACACCTCCAACACCCATCTTGGTACTTCTTGCACTCGGCTGCATAAAAGCAGCAGTGGACAACTTGTTACACCCAGCCCAAACTATATGGGCTGGGTGTAACAAGATGTCCGCTGCTGATTTACTGTAGCTGAGTGCAGGGTGTACCAAGATGGGCGTTGGAATGTTAAACTGCTGACGGCGATATGTAGCATCACTTCCATTTTTCCACCCGCTGACTTCCGGTTGCGCCGCCTCTCCCAGGTATCAGATTAGGCATCGGGAGCATTTGTACGAGTACAAGTACTCAAGCAAATTCTCAGTATCGGTCCCAATATTAATACCGGTATCAGGACAACCCTACTATCCAAAGTTAAAACAAGGGCAGAAGATTGAATAGATGGAAAGATGAAAAGAGATGAAAGACGCTCCGCTTTACAGTTTAACCAGTGTGGTCAGGTGGTGGACAATCAAGTATATGCATGTTCTTATTAAGCAGTAATTTAACTTTAAAACACCCCCCACTGATCTCTATAGCTGCAAACACTGTGGAGCAAATCATCCTTAGGTAAAGGAGATGCATGAAGTCATTTCACGTCCTGTCAGTAGCTCCCTTCCTTCTAATCCTGATCTCAAAAACAATAAAAGCCAAGCTTCCCCTTTTCTTTCCTCCCAGCAGTGACTTGGCACCTCAGATCCCCCTGCTCTCCCCTATAAGTAGGGAGTACGGAGCGCAGCCCCCCCAACCTGCTCTCCCCTATAAGTAGGGAGTACATAGCCCAGCCCCCCCCCCCGTCCTGCTCTCCCCTATAAGTAGGGAGTGCATAGCCCAGCGCCCCCCATCCTGCTCTCTATCCCAAAAGTGACTCAGCAGCTTAACTCTCCCTGCACCCAAAATCAGCAGCTCACCTCACCTCAATCCCCCACCTCCTAGTAGCTTAGCTCCCCCTGCCAACTCATTTATTATTATACCACCTCTTTCCCATAAACCACTGTGGGCTCGATATAATAACCTACCATAGCAAATAAATAAAGTGTGGTAAAGTGATCGCTTAAGCAATAAAATGTCGTTTGGAGGGTCACCTAGCACTCCTGCGGTACTATCACAGCTTCAGAAGTAGGGACCTTTGCCTCTTTAATGAAGACCCCCATGGATTATAAAGAGTCATGCACAATCTCCTGCAGAAAGCACCCTGGTGGTCCCGTTTATGGAATCCATGAGATGTTCTCACCTTAAGAGCGTTGGGCCGTTCCACATATTTGGAAACGCTGTCCTCATGGATGGTCTCGGTGAAGGCCGGCCACGGGGACGAGTGTTCATACTTGGTGCGGCTGGAGAAGAGCTCATAGCCACATTTGGCACACACGTATATTCCTGATCATAGAAGAACAGACACAAAGTATTAGAAATCACTTACAGAAATCTCCATAGTCCTTTGGGCTTTTATTATTATTGATTCGCTGGAAAGGATCTAGTTGCATTTATATGAATAAAGCCTGATAAGCTGATGTGTAGTGGGTAGGCAGTGTGGAAGGTGAAGGACTCTGGGTGCGGAGGAGGAATTGTGAAGATAACATTCCTAGAAAGCACAGCGCCACTTTATTGTGGTTTTGGATACCTGACATACCGCACTGTACTTTTATTGCATGTGACATTTTATAGATTTTTGTTATGAATTTGGACATTTTCTGATGAACTTCATGCATGGATTCATTGCACTGAAAGAAGATTGGACTGCATGGGACAATTTTTTCAAATAAAGTTCTATGGTGCAAAAATATTTTTGGAATATTTGACATTATATTGGCTATAATTTTGCATATTCTGTTTCTATGTACTTACATATTCACATATTTCATACTATAGCGCAGTCAAAATTTTTAGTTGGAAGAAGTAGCGTTACATCATTCCATGTAGTCAGTAAACTTCCTCTTACAAATTAAATGACCGGATACCACCCTGCACAAGCCATGTTGTGACACCGATATTGCAAACTAACCAAAATCACTGAATGCCTTCCAGGAAGTCTATACTGTGCCAACTTAGTACATTATTAATTGGTAACCATTCATTTTTATCCTGAGCAAGCATTAAAAACGTATGGCATTACACAGAATCTAATGATCAAGTGCACTTTTTTTTTTTTTAAAAAGGGAACTTTAGCTAACACATACATTAAACATATAAAATTATTTTTTTATTTTTTATTTTTTTTGTATTTTTATTATCACACACACACACACACACACACCTTGGCAAGACTGAAAGGAAAGGCCTTTTTTTGTCTTCTAGGAAAGAGGGGATTTCACCATGTCAGAAAAGTGTGTTCTGGCCACATCCCTGGTGTATAAACAGGAAAACAAAATCCTACTTCGTTGGGACTTTGTAGGCAACAACCACACATTAGATTAGAAACTATATTTATTATGTATAAATAAAATCGTTTGATCATACAATGATCGTTGGTTTAAAGACATATAAAAAATAAAAAAAAAGTTGGAAAAGACAAGAAACACAACAGGTTACATGACAATTGATTTTACTCTCCGATACCCAACACGTTTCTGGTTCACGCACCTTTGTCAGGGGTATTTGATAAGAGTATATGCAGTCATATTTTTGTCTTACGTGCAAAATGTTCAATCGTGCAACTTGGAAAAAAATATATGAAGCACTGCCAGCTGGGGTGTCGATAGGTGCCCACCAAGAACACCAGTATGACACGATAATGGCAAAGGGAAAAACTCGTACTCAAGTACTGCAGAGCGGGGTGAAATTTAGAAGGAGGTTCCTTTTCCTATAGGGACGTTGAATATTAAATGATACAAAGTGTGCTATATATGGATAAGAAACTATACTGAGACTCCGAATAGCATCACTACTCAAATCTAAAGACCTTGCTGGTAATTTGCTACTCGCTGTGATCACCAGGCAGAATAGGCGAGTTTTTCCCTTTGACATTATCGTGTCATACTGGTACCTATCGACACCCCTGCTGGCAGTGCTTCATTTATTATTTTTTCCAAGTTGCACGATGAAACATTTTGCATGCAAGACAAAAAAATATGACTGCATATACTCTTATCAAATACCCCTGACGAAGATGCGTGAACCAGAAACACGTCGGGTAACGGAGAGTAAAATCAATTGTCATGCAAATCATGTAACCTGTTTTTGTCTTTTCCTTTTCTGATTTTGTATTTTTTGATATGACTTTTTAAACCAACGATCATTGTATGATCGAACGATTTTATATATGCATAATAAATATATTTTCTAATCTACCAATGTGTGGTTGTTGCCTACAAAGTCCCAACGAAGGGGGAATTTTCTTGTTTATTGCCTTCTGGGCTTTATATCATTCCTGTATACAGAGGGTGACAGTTACCTCAACATGAACAAATACAGACCTTACCCACCTGACTCAAGAGTTCCGTGTAGATTACCCACGGCAAGTTTTTGCACAAGTCATGTTCCTGCCTGCAGCATCAATCATTCCAAAACAGGACAAACCTGCATTGATGCTGGGTGGAAAACACGCCGTCATGCACTGTGACCGGCACCCCAATGCACTGTACAGTAGAGTGACACACCGCAAAGACATTGCTGAAAAGGGATCATTTGCTTTCTTTTAATATTGTGATGTATTGGAAGCTCAATCATAATGAATGTGACGAATTAAAGTGTTACTAAACCCAGGACCCTGCATTCAGTATATCTGGTCTCCTACTGTACACAGAATATGGAAATACAATTATTTTAGTAAATATAAACTGCTAAATACCTTTTCGTATCAGCAGTCTCGTGACTTGTATCAGTGTCTTATTTAAGCTTGTAGGGGGAGTTTTCTTTTGACTCTGACTGTCCTATGAGACTGCAAGACCACTGACCCACTGTGTGGGCAATGCTGATTGGCCCTGTGCTGATCACATGCACCCTCCCAAGAAAAAAAAAAAAATCACAACAAAAAGAAAAAAAAAAAGTCCTGGATTCTTTCCTAAACGTACATAATATAACTGGGTACTGATATTTATAGGTAAAGTTGATCCAGGGAAAATCCGACTGGCTCTCGGGGATAAGGAAGGAATTTTTTTCCGTGCTGTAGCAAATTTCATCATGCTTTGCTGGGGGTTTTTCACCTTCCTCTGGATCAAATCCCATCCACGACACTACCTGCCTGGAGTTTGCATGTTCTCCCTGTGCCTGCGTGGGTTTCCTCCGGGTACTCTGGTTTCCTCCCACACTCCAAAGACATGCAGGTAGGTTAATTGGCTTCTGTCCAAAATTGGCCCTAGTATATGAATGGGGACCTTAGATTGTGGGCTCCTTGAGGGTAGGGACCAATGTGAGTGTGCAATGTACAGGGATAAGACACTCAGGTTGAACTGGATGGACTTGTGTCTTTATTCAACCTTACGAACTATGAAACTGTGGGTGAAAATTGTGTAAATGGGATTGTATGATTTTTTTTTTTTTTGGTTGAACCAGATGGACTTGTGTTTTGTCAACCTGACAAACCATTTAACTATCACCGCCATTAGAAGTATAAAATAAATAAAAATTCCAGAAAAAAATAAATAATAATATAGAAGGGAATCCGTCCCCTTCTGTCTGGGTGGATCGAATTGGACCCATAGAGTAGAGTGGGCTGTGTCCGTGTCTGCTCTGCATATGCAGAGTGGACGCAGACCTGTCATCTGCTCATTGTGGCCCGCAACAAGCTGCCAAGTCACTAAAGTGGCCCTCGCTCTTTAAAAGGTTGGGCACTCCTGCTGTAGAGTATAGAGATTGGTTATAACAAATTTATTTGTATTATTTTTTTGTTTAATATATATATATATATATATATATATATATATATATATATATATTCTAAGTAATTTTCTAGCAAAAAAAAGTTTTTAACTTGTAAACACCAAATCTGAGAAATAGTCTTGGTAACGAAATGGTTAAATAAGAAAATAAATTGAATTTCTTTCGTTTTTTTTTTTTTTAAATCGTTGAATTTGTATCCACCCTGATTTATAGTATATAATTGGTGTCTGTTCACACCCAAGCACTGCATTGGCTCACAGCGTGATAAAATCTATGAGATTCTTTGGGGCAGTGCCCCATTTCTGGTCCCTGTGGACTTCAACAGGACCGCCTTAAAAAAAAAAATGCAAAAACTCAACACAAAAAAAAAAAAAACGTGCATTTCAGGCAGCATTCACACTGGTGTAGCCTGTGAACGTGTGATTGTGCGTGTTCACAGAGCGGGCAAAAAATAAATAAAAACGCATGGTGTACCAATGGTAATGGCACCGCAAACGTGACAAGATGTGCGTAAAAACATGCAGTTAAAAAATTGCAAGAAGCTCATAAAGAGTGCCTGGGATTCCTCGCCACGCGTGGTACCGCTCACTAAAATCAATGGGTCGGCCTAGGCGTGAAGTGCAATGCGCAGAAAAAATAACACGCATATGCGCAACAATGTGAATGAGACGTTCTCCACTTAGTAACTGGCTTTTCATTGGCTCAAATCTGCCTTAAGTGGGACTGACAGACCCCACATCTATACACAGTCTATGAGATCGATCCATGGGATCAATAATAAATAATGAGATCAATAATAATGAGATCTATAATAAATAATGAGATCTATAAGGTGAGGAATGGAATATGTTGGTAAGAATGTGACAGCTGAGAGATGATGCAACTTTCTGATTGGCTGACTGACTCCCCTAGGCTCTTCCTATACCCAGCACCCAGCACACACACTATTACCGTTCTCGAAGTGATCTTTGTATTTCTCTCCACCAAAGAACGAGCAGAACGACATGGCGATGTTACCCGAACACCTCCGAACCTTCCAAGCCTGTCCCTCTCCGGGCACGTTGTGTAATAAGACAGCCACAGGAGTGGGCGGTCACTACTCTCACCACAAGGGCGTGATTTACTGGGAGAAGCACGTTTTGCAATAGACTTCTACGGTCGTGGGCGGGACCTATCTGAACAGGTAGGCGTGACCTAGTGAAATCAGCCCCTTGTCTAATAGACGTCAGTGGGCGGGCCCTACGTCACCACGAGGGCGTGACATACTGGGAGCAGCGCATTGGGTAATAGACTTTCTGCGGGAGGGGCCTACTTCACCACGAGGGCGTGACGCGCTTCTCCAAGCACGTTGTTTAATAGACTTCTACTTGAGTGGGCGGGGCGTTGCTTTGCTACAAGGGCGTAATGTTTACTTGGAGCAGCACGTCGTTAGAAACTTGTACGGGAGTGGGCGTGGCTGAGTCCTCACAAAGGCCTGATTCGCTGGGAGTAGACGCTTAAGGGAGTGGGCGGTGCCCTACGTTACCACAACGACGTCCCGTTATGTGTCCCTGCAGGAACCTGGTGTCGCCATCTTGGTTGAGGGCAAAGCCTTTCTCGTGCTAGCCAGTATTCATAGCTCCCAACTGTCCCTGATTTCGAGGGACGGTCCCTGATTTGGAGCAATGTCCCTCTGTCCCTCTTTCCTCCTCATTTGTCCCTCATTTTGGTCTGATCTATATAGTTGTATAGAAAATGTACTTTTTATATATCAAAAAGCGTTTCCCAGTGCTAAACCTTTCATCCAAATTCTGAATTGCTCCATTTGTAAATGTTAAAAGCCAATATAAAGGAATAGTAGTGGTAAAAAAAAAAAGCCTTTGTGGATTTGATTAACCTTTTTTTGGTTAATTCTCCTTTAAGGGGGCGTGGCAAAGGGGCGTGTCCTATGCCTACATACGTTTGCTACTAGGTGTCTCTCATTCCCATCTCAAAATGTTGGGAGGTTTGAATATTGGTTATTACATGAAGCATTTGCTGTGTGATGTCATAGTGGAGAGGAATAGCTTGAGTCATACATAGGGCCAGAAAGAGACCTCTCCTTTCATGTACAGGAACAATATTTATATTATATTGTGTTATGTTATTATTTATATAAATATCAATATACAAGATTTGGTGATTATAAGTAGTCCCATCAGGATAATCAGAGAGTTCTGAATATAGTGCCAGTGATAACTGACTCACACTTATTTATTCCTGTCTAAGAACCTGTGAAAAGAAATCTTTGGTGTTAGAAGCTGCCATCAGGTACTTTTAATTAAAGAGAAAATTGTTGTTGAAAAGGTGCTATTTGTAATGCAGAAGAAACATAAGGCTCCATGCACACGAGACGCTGCTAAACACGTGTTCAGAGGCAGTTGGACACTTTTTTCAACTGCCCCTGAACTCATTCAATGTTATCCTATGTGTCCATGTACACAGTCTCTTTTTTTTGCTGTTTTTATGCAGTTGCGTTTAAACTCATTTTTCCAGAAGCAAAAAAATGTGTTCAGACGCAAAAGTTTTCCATGTTTCAGACGCAAAATGTGGTAACGGCGTTTTGCCACATTTTCGTTCATAAGCATTTTTAAAGGTGACCTATATTTTTGACATTATAAATCTAAAAAATGATGGCAAATAATGAAAAACCATTAAAAAAATATTTTAGAAAAATTGCAATTGCAAGTGGACAATCCACAACTTGTGGCAAGTGACATGACAGGTGGCAAGTGACGTGGCAAGTGGACAATCCATAACTTGTGGCAAGTGACATGGCAGGTGGCAAGTGACGTGGCAAGTGGACAATCCACAACTTGTGGCTAGTGACGTGGCAGGTGACGTGGCAAGTGGACAATCCACAACTTGTGGCAAGTGAACAATGCACAACTTGTGGCAAGTGACGTGGCAAGTGGATAATCCACAACTTGTGGCAAGTGATGTGGCAGGAGCCGGTTTCAGCAGAGTTTGCACCGGTGTTTACTGTGCGCATGGAGCCTTATGGGGATTGTTATAAAATATTCCCACAGCCGTGGCCAAAAGTTTTGAGAATGACACAAATATTCATTTTCACAAAGTCTGCTGCCTCCGTTTTTATGATGGCAATTTGCATATACTCCAGAATGTTATGAAGGGCTATCAGATGAATTGCAATTAATTGCAAAGTCCCTTTTTGCCATAAAAATGAACTTCATCCCATAAAAAACATTCCCATTGCTTTTGTGAAGAAGTCTCCAGGGTGCCCAGGAAGGTCCAGCAAGCGCCAGGACCGTCTCCTACAGTTGACTCCTGTGGGATCGGGCACCACCAGTGCAGAGCTTGCTCAGAATGGCAGCAGGCAGGTGTGAGGGCAAATGTGCACACAGTGAGGCGGCGTTTGGAGGATGGCCTGGGGTCAAGAAGGACAGCAAACTTCTCTCTAGGAAAAACATCAGAGACAGTCTGATATTCTGCAAAAGGTACAGGGATTGGACTGCTGAGGACTGGGGTAAAGTCATTTTCTCTGATGAATCCAATTGTTCAGGGCATCCATAAAAAACCTTGTCTGGAGAAGAAAAGTTAAGGGCTACCATCAATTCTGTGTCATGCCAACAGTAAAGCATCCAGAGACCATTCACGTGTGGGGTTGCTTCTCAACCAAGGGAGTCCTAGGAACACGGCCATGAATGAAGAATGGTACAAAAACATCCTCCGAGAGCAACCCAACCATCCAAGAACAGTTTGGTGATGAACCATGCCTTTTCCAGCATGATGGAGCACCTTGCCATCAGGCAAAAGTGAAACTAAGTGGCTTGGGGAACAAAACATTGACATTTTGAGTCCATGGCCAAGATACTCTCCAGACCTTTATCCCATTTAGAACTTGTCAATCCTCAAGAGGCGGGTGAACAAAAAACCCCACAAATTCTGACAACATTGAATATGCAAGAATGGGGTGCCATCAGTCAGGATGTGGCCCAGAAATTGATGCACAGCATGCCAGGGAGAATTGCAGGTCTTGGAAAAGAAGGGTCAACACTGCAAATATTGACTCTTTGCAAAAACTTTATGTCAATAAAAGCCTTTGACAGGCTCCATGCACACTGGACATTAAAATAATGTTATAAAAACGGCAGTAGGTTTGCAGTGAGTCTTTTAACATTTTTGCAATAGCATTTATGAGCGTTTTTCTGAGTTTTTCTGCATTAGCGTTTCTTAGCGGTTTTTTTTTCATTTTTTTCAACATATCAAAAATGTTAAAAAAAATGCTGGTGAACCATATTTTTGATTATGAGCTTTTGCCATTTTTTGTGCTCAGAAAAACGACTCCTGAACACGATTTTATGGCGCCCAGAAAACAGCCCATAAGCTCCACTGCTGATAAAAGTTCAAAAACGTCCATGTGTGCATGGACATATAGGATAACATAGCAGGGAGTTTACGGGCTGTTAAAAAAACAAACGCCCAAACTCCAAAAAACGGCCGTTTATGAGCTTCAATGTGCATGAAATGCTTGTAATGCTACTTCAATATACCATAATAACCTCCTGTATACACGACCGTTATTCCTGTTGGAATAAACTCTGAAGGTTTTTCCAACGGAATTCCACTGAAATCCTCTTGCATACACACGGTCACACCAAAATCCGACTGTCAAGAACCGTTTTTGGTATGTCGGAACAGCATACAGACGAGCGGTTTTCCCGATAGATAGAGAGATATATATTTTAAATATATATATATATATATATACAGGGCTCGACAAAACCCGGGCGCCAGGTCGCATTTGCGACTAGAATTAGCGACCTGGCGCCTGGGGCAGCACAGCTGGGGGTATCCTGTCTCCGTGGACCCCCCCCCCCCGGCGTGACCGCGTGGGGCCGTTCTTGATTGAGGCCGCGGCTTTGAGGCCTTCTGCGGTCCTATGATTCCTTCTGGAATCTGGCGCCCTCTTGTGGTGGCCGTTGGTATGACAACCAGCAATGCTAATGGTGCTTCCCCTGCCTGTTTTTTTATTGCCTGCCTACCTCCTTCCCTTTATTTAGAACCCCTAAACATTATATATATTTTTTATTCTAACACCCTAGAGAATAAAATGGTGGTCGTTGCAATACTGTCTGTCACACCGTATTTGCACAGCGGACTTACATGCGCACTTTTTTGGGGGAAAATTTATTTATTTAATAAAAAATAAAACAACAGTAAAGTTAGCCAATTGTTTTTTATATTGTGAAAGATAATGTTACACCGAGTAAATTGATATCCAACATGTCACACTTCAAAATTGCGCCCGCTCATGGAATGACGACAAACTTTTACCCTTTAAAATCTCCATAGGCGACGTTTAAAATATTCTACAGGTTGCATGTTTTGAGTTACAGAGGAGGTCTAGGGCTAAAGTTATTGCTCTCGCTTTACCGATCACAGCTATACCTCACATGTGTGGTTTGAACACTGTTTTCATATGCGGGCGTAAACATCCCTTGTAATAGAGAGAAAAAAAAGCATGACAGGACCTCTTAAATATATTTACACTAAAAAAAATTGTCGCTTTCATATGCGGGCGGGACAGGGCGCGTTTAAAATTTATTTTTATTTTCTTACTTTAACTTTTATTTTTATTTTATTTTATTTATTTTTTCACTGTTCTTTAAAAAAAAATATTTGTGTCACTTTTATTCCTATTACAAGGAATGTAAAAATCCCTTGTAATAGAAAAAAGCATGACCGGTCCTCTTATATATGGGATCTGGGGTCAGAGAGACCTCAGATCTTATATTTACACTAAAATGCAATTTAAAAATAAATAAATAAATACTGCGCCATCTTCCCCTCACTCGTCTCCATGTCAGGCCAGGGACAGGTCCGGATCGCCGTTACCGACCTGGCTCCTAACTTTTTTAGCTGGCTCCTAGATTCCAAGCAAATTTGTCAAGCCCTGATTATATATATATATATATATATATATATATATATATATATATATATATATATATATATATATATATATATATATTTATTTATTTTTTATTACACACAAAACTAGGCAAGACTGAAGGGAAAGGCCGTTTTTTTTGTCTTCTAGGAAAGAGGGGATTTCACCATGTCAGACAAGTATGTTCTGGCCACATCCCTGGTGTATAAACAGAAAAAGAAAATCCTACTTCGTTGGGACTTTGTAGGCAACAACCACACATTAGTATATTAGAAAATATATTTATTATGTATAAATAAAATCGTTTGATCATACAATGATCGTTGGTTTAAAAAAAGACATATCAAAAAATGCAAAAGAAAAAAAAAGGAAAAGACAAGAAACACAACAGGTTACATAATTTGCATGACAATAGATTTTACTCTCTGATACCCGACGTGTTTCTGGTTCACGCACCTTCGTCAGGGGTATTTGATAAGAGTATATGCAGTCATATTTTTGTCTTACATGCAAAATGTTCCATCATGCAACTTGAAAAAATAATAAATGATGCACTGCCAGCTGGGGTGTCAATTGTCATGAAAATCATGTAACCTGTTTTTGTCTTTTCCTTTTCTGATTTTGTATTTTTTTATATGTCTTTTTAAACCAACGATCATTGTATGATCGAACGATTTTATATATACACATATCAAATGTGTTTTCTAATCTACCGATGTGTGGTTGTTGCCTACAAAGTCCCAACGAAGGGGGGATTTTCTTTTCTTGTTTATTGCCTTCTGGGCTTTCTATCATTCCTGTATACAGAGGATGACAGTTACCTCAACATAAACAAATACAGAACAAACAAAAATTGAAAAATACTAAGCCGCGCTTAACTTATACAAACAACTAATTGTGCAAAAAATTTAAAATAAATGGTAAACAAAGTATAGCAACCATATGTAGATTAGTGTATACTTATAACGTGCATGATATAAAACACACATAAAAAACTCAAAACGTAGAACTTAACCCTTGCAATATAAATTTCCGTTGTATAAGCCTATATCAACATAAAGGAGGATAGGACAAAAACACCCAGTGTTTGAACAGTGAGTCCATATACATGAACCACAAAACTAATTGTTACAAGGCTGTGAATAAAGTCCTCCAAAAATAGACTACAATATTCATAAAAAATCCGCCACTTAATCCAATGGGAAAAAGAATGTTCAATCCACCACCAGCATGCGATAAAATTTGCCGCTTACCAGAAAGACATGACCCCCCACTACAGAGGGTCACACGAGACTTGTAAGAATGGATATAACTTCCAGCCAAGGGGGGATCCTCGGTGTCCTCCTGGTTCCACCACTCCGGTGGGGGTTGGGAAGAAGACCTGTTCCCGGGCGTCTTCCTCAAAGGCCCAAAAAGGGACTCAAAAGTAGGGACATCGGAACCATAAAGGGAAAATAAAACTCCAAATAGTGTAAAACCCTTTATTACTCAAGATAAAAAAGTAAAAATGCACTTACAAATGTATAGAAGAAAATAAGCCTTAAGTCCGTTGCGCCGGCCGGACGCACACAGACAGACCCGTTCTCCTGGAAACTGTCACAAACACGAGGTGATGTATAGCGTACCGCTCAGCCCTACGCGTTTCGCAAAAAAATTGCGTCATCCAGGGGCACGTGCCCCTGGATGACGCAATTTTGTTTGTCTGTCTGTGTGCGTCCGGCCGGCGCAACGGACTTAAGGCTTATTTTCTTCTATACATTTGTAAGTGCATTTTTACTTTTTTATCTTGAGTAATAAAGGGTTTTACACTATTTGGAGTTTTATTTTCCCTTTATGGTTCCGATGTCCCTACTTTTGAGTCCCTTTTTGGGCCTTTGAGGAAGACGCCCGGGAACAGGTCTTCTTCCCAACCCCCACCGGAGTGGTGGAACCAGGAGGACACCGAGGATCCCCCCTTGGCTGGAAGTTATATCCATTCTTACAAGTCTCGTGTGACCCTCTGTAGTGGGGGGTCATGTCTTTCTGGTAAGTGGCAAATTTTATCGCATGCTGGTGGTGGATTGAACATTCTTTTTCCCATTGGATTAAGTGGCGGATTTTTTATGAATATTGTGGTCTATTTTTGGAGGACTTTATTCACAGCCTTGTAACAATTAGTTTTGTGGTTCATGTATATGGACTCACTGTTCAAACACTGGGTGTTTTTGTCCTATCCTCCTTTATGTTGATAAAGGGCTTATACAACGGAAATTTATATTGCAAGGGTTAAGTTCTACGTTTTGAGTTTTTTATGTGTGTTTTATATCACGCACGTTATAAGTATACACTAGTCTACATATGGTTGCTATACTTTGTTTACCATTTATTTTCAATTTTTTGCAAAATTAGTTGTTTGTATAAGTTGAGCGCGACTTAGTATTTTTCAATTTTTGTTTGTTCTGTATTTATGCGACACAGTGAAGCCGCAGCTAAACGTTTATTCCTATAAGTATCACATAAAAGTATATATAACTTACACCTCTTTTTTCACCTCAGCGCAGTTTTTTCTCCTTTTTTCTCTATAAACAAATACAGACCTTACCCACCTGATGCAAGAGTTCAGTGTAGATTACCCACGGCAAGTTTTTGCACAAGTCATGTTCCTGCCTGCAGCATCAATCATTCCAAAACCAGACAAACTTGCATTGATGCTGGGTGGAAAACACGCCGACATACACTGTGACCGGCACCCCAATGCACTGTACAGTATAGTGACACACCGCAAAGACATTGCTAAAAAAGGGATCATTTGCTTTCTTTTAATATTGTGATGTATTGCAAGCTCAATCATAATGAATGTGACAAATTAAAGTGTTACTAAACCCAGGACCCTGCTTTCAGTCTTGTGACTTGTATAAGCGTCTTATTAAAACTTGTAAGGGGAGTTTTCATTTGACTCTGGACTGTCCTATGAGACTGCAGGTCTGCTGACCCACTGTGTGGGCAATGCTGATTGGCTCTGTGCTGATCACATGCACCCTCCCAAGAGGAAAAAAACCCCAAACAACAAAAACAAAACAAAAAAAATAAAATAAAAAAGCCTTGGATTCTTTCCTAAACGTTCATAATATAACTGGGTACTAATATTTATAGGTAAAGTTAATCTAGGGAAAATCCAACTGGCTCTCAGGGAACAGGAAAGAATTTTTTTTTCCCTGCTGTAGCTAATTTTATAATGCTTTGCTGGGGGTTTTTCACCTTCCTCTGGATCAACTGTGGGTGAAAGATTGTGTAAATGGGATTGTATGATTTTTTTTTTTTTTTTGGTTGAACCAGATGGACTTTGTCAACCTGACAAACCATTTAACTATCACCGCCATTACAAGTATAAAATAATAAATAAATACAAATTCCAGAAAAAAAATATATAGAAGAGAATCCGTCCCCTTCTGTCTGGGTGAATCGGAGGGCCCATAGAGTAGAGTGGGCTGTGTCTGCTCTGCATATGCAGAGTGGACACAGACCTGTCATCTGCTCGCTCCGCTCATGTGCTAAATAGCAAAAAAATGGCCTGGTCATTAACGGGGTAAAATCTTCCAGAGCTCAAGTGGTCACACTGGGGCTGAAAGGGGTTAATCATAAGTCACTAACAAGATGCCCATTATATTTTATATCAGACATTTAATTTTATGACAGATAGGGACTTTAAGGAAACCATGGCCTGGTAAGGTCCAATAATTCCATCCCTAGGGACTTTAAATGATAACACGACCTGCTAAGGTCGTGAATATCCATCCCAATTGCCTAAAGAAAATAAAAAAAAGGGAGGGGGAATTAGTTTACAGGGAAGGTGGGACTTTAAATGCAGCACATGGAAGCAAAACGGTAAAAAGGCAAATGTGAAGGAGTTTTATTAGTACATCGATAAATAAACATACAATAGTACATAATGGTAATACAGGTAACATACAGGTAACATAATGCTTCCATGTGCTGCATTTAAAGTCCCACCTCCCCTAAACTAATTTCCCTTTTTTTTTCTCTATATTTTATATCAGGGTGGATTTGATTTAAATCACTAGTAAAAAGGCTCGATATATATCAACTCGATTTAAATCATCATTTTTTAAAGATCAACTGTCATCTCTGTCCCGCGGCGGCTCCTCCTCTGATTTTCTATTTAGAATAAGCAGCTGTCAAGTTAGTAATATAGCGACATCGGAACCAAATCAATCATACAGTTTGTAGTGTACATAGATTTGCAAAACAATGGGATAAAAGGAAAATTCTTGAACTTTGTTTTATCTCATAGTTACTGTGAAATTGTGTGAATGCTTCAATGCAGTGCATATTATCTCAGCTTGCATTCATTTTTTTTTTCTCAAAATGTTTAGTCTTTTTTTCCCCATTTATATAACTAAAAATCCAGGTGGGGGGAGTGGTTTGGAAATGGTCGGGTGAAGACATGTGTTGACCTCCACGTCTGCTCAGGCCAAATGACTGTGGACTAGTAGCAGACATTGCAGTATGAATAAAGGCAATAGATACCAGACTAGATCTTCAAAAGAGAGAGTACATCCCCACATTGTCCAGGGGGATATCCAGCAGTATTTTACCGTACCTCCACGAACTCCCCCAGGCACTATACCAGTGATATTATGCAGCCCGAGCTGCGAAGACGATAGCAGATCTGACCTTACGGTGTCTCCTGGCTTACCTCCTAAAAAAGATCATACGATGCAAGACCTGACACTTCTCCAGCTTAATTTGCCAGAAACAGCTGATTGTGCACAGTCTGGAGAAGGGGGAAGTCTGGAAAGAGACATCTGTGCATTGCTAAATGCGCTACCTACACGTCAAGATATCGAGGCATTAATCCTGCGACTGGAGGAGACACGCCACCAAGACATCCAAGCGGTAAGGTCAGAAACTACTGACAGAGAGAGTAAAAGGCAGGAGAGGAATCAGCGTCTTTGGTCGAACAGTGTGTCGGGGCACTGGAAAGGGCACAGACCACCCAGGCAGCAGATTTCCAGCTCCACATAGAGGAGCTCGAACACAGAAGCCGTAGAAACAATCTTCGGATTCGGGGTCTCCCTGAAACACCTGGGGCAGAAGACCTTCAGGTAACTTTGAAGGCTGTTTTCCAGATGGTTTTGAAATCTCCTTTAGAGGATAACAGAATTGGACAGGGTCCATAGAGGTGCGGGCCCTTGATCAAAAGACCTAGAGAGACCCAGAGATGTTGTCTGCCGTATCCACCACTATTCAGAGAAGGAGCTGATATTTAGAGCAGCATGGGAAGCTGGGGACCTGAACTTCAATGGGGCCCCTATTAAGATCTTACCAGACTTATCCCCAACTACTCTGCAGCGTAGAGCCTGCTTGCGCCCTGTCCTAGCTTTAGCTATAGAACAGGGATGTACATACAGATGGGGGTACCCATTAGCCGTGAAGTTCTGTAGGGAATCAGTATAGTTTACTATCCACACACCAGAGGACCTCCCGGGACTATTTACCTTTTTGAATGTGGCCCCTATCCAGATTACCAACTGGCTTACATATATCCCACATACAGGGGGTCACTGTTGTCCCCCAAATAGACAAGGACTGCGGATTGACTTTCAAATGTGCCAAAATACCCCGAAGAAGACCCCAAGACCGCCCTGGAGATTAGGAACGGGTTTAATAAATAATATAGAATAATAATATTATGGGGGTGGTAAGGGATGGAGGAGATATTGGTGGACATCCCTAATGGTTATTACAACTTCGGGGCACTTTGTAAATCTGGAGATCTTGATTATGACAAACAACCCCCTGTACTAAGACTTTTTTTTGTCAACTGTGGAAGTGAGTCAGGGGGACAACGGTTAACCAAGGAGAATTAACTGAATTGAGCTCTCGGAATGACTAACATGCTACTGGTCCTCTATTTAGGGGGAGGTGTTATGGCTAGGCCTTTTTTTTTTTTTTTACGCTGCTGCGGAATGAGAAGAGAGGGCTTTACTAGATATGATTTTAATGCCAGAATAGGGTCCCTTTCTTTCTTTTTTTTGGATACTGTTTTTTTTTTATCTTCTCATCTCTTGGTTGTATTGATAAGATATGAACTCCTCCTTACCGTTTGGGGATTAGATGTTTCAGCACTTGATTGGTAATTCATTTTGCACATTTAAGAGGAGATCTCTTTTTTTCCCTTTTTCTTTAGAATTTTTTAAGCACTTTGAGTGCAGGTTGATTGCACTATTTTTTTTTTTATGTTGTAGTTCTTACAATTTGTATAGGACATATTGCGTTTAGGACACTTACCTGGGGGTAATAACAAATTTTTTCCATCCTTTTTTTTTTGGTTTTTCTTTTTCTCTCTTTCCCCCCCTCCTTCAAGGGGGGGGGGGGGGGAGAGAAATAAGCACGATAATAGCACGATTAGCCTTGGTTGCATATCCTGCAACTTATATAAGATGGAGAGGAGATGAAGTCAATTAAGTCACAATTTTTTCACTTAGAATATTATATTTTCTTATTTAGTTTTTTTTTATTATATATATATATAAAATTGTACAAAACAAAATCAACCTTGAGGGGAGAGTTGTTTTTTCCCCCTTTTTTAGGGTATAGGGACTTTAGAAACACCCCCAAATGGAGGAAAACCATGGATCTTTTGTCTCCTCCTGGGGGGATCTGACTGGTAGAGGATGAGAGGGGAAGGGAACTTATAGTGATTTAGAGAGGTGCAGTAAAAGATTGCCGTTTTTTTTTTTTTTTTTTTGCTGTTTACATCCTAGAGGAGAGAATAGACTATATTATAGATACCACTCAGGCCTCCCCTTAGTATTGGGTTAATATATGGCTGAGGAAGAAGGTTAGATCTCTGAATTAGTATCTTAATAGGTAGAATAGGAGAGGGTATGGTTATACGACGGATTGTCCTCTTAGAACATGATTTAATGATAGGCCTCAGGAAGAGGATGAGTCCTCATGTTGCTTGCTTTTTTCTTTTTTTTTTACTATATATGCTTAGATCATAAGTTGTCTATCCCAGGGACCTATTTTTGAGACCTGTAAAACGTAGGGTTGTGGTAACTTATGCTGGGATGGAAGTGGAGTGATATGGCTCAGAGGGTTGGCTTCTCTTTTCTCTCCCTTTTGTTCTCTTCTCTCTTCCTCTCTCCTTTGGGGGGGAGAGAAGGGGGGGGGTAAACTTTTATTTACCTCTGATTGCTTCCCTCCTAAAATAAAAAAAATAAAAATATTTTTTTATTTGGTATTAGGACTATAAACGTTAATTCTGGGTTGTTGTTTCCATCACTGGTAACATAATTAGTTGACAATAATATTGACAGTAATGCAGGTGTACTGATATGATCTAGAAAGTCGGCTCCCTTCCCGTTCCTCCCTTAACCCCCCCTTTTTTTTCCCCTTAATGTTAAAATGTTAGATATTTGAGAGGGGCAGATAGTCCCGGAGTGCTATATCCGACTCTCTCTGTCCACAATCTCACATAGGGTGACGCTCAGATACCGGGTTTAAGAGGTGGGTGTCTATCCTCATCTTGGGTATGGTACCATGGGTATTTAGAAATTCAGTTAGAGATCCTGGAGGACGTTTCCTGTTTGTGAAGGGAAAAATGGGTGACATTATATGCCAATGACCTCCAAGAGGCCTTTTTAAGTAAAGCGCTTAAGCGGCTGAATGAATTCACAGAAGGCCAGTTGATCATTGGGGGAGATTTGAACATCCCATTGACTCCAGCTGAGGATACTTCCTCTGGACTGTCATCCATCTCTTTTAGTGCACATAATCGTATCGTTCAAATTTTACATAAAGATCAACTGATCAACATATGGTGCCTACTCCATCCCACAGAGAAAGATTATACCTTTTACTCCGCTCCCTACAAGTCTTATTCTCAAATAGATTATTTCTTGGTTCCACATCCCCAACTTCATTCAATACGAGAGGTTACTATAGGTTCTATTACCTGGTCAGATCACGCACCCATTTTTATGACATATGACTTGCAAGACCCTCTGAACAAAGGACCAACTCAGTGGAGACTGAATAAAAGCCTTCAACAGGATAAAGATGTCCTGGAAGATGTAGTTAAGGAACTAGATTATTAATTTATTACTAATGATACCATAGACTGCGATCCTGGAATCGTATGGGAAGCACATAAAGCGGTTATCAGAGGGGTGTTAATTAAGCATGGGGCCAGGATTAAACGGAAGCAGACAGAACAGTTAAAAACATTACTGGAAGAATTGGCCGTTTTGGAAGCCCCTCATAAAGGGACTCTATCTCCATCTCTAGAGAAAGATCTCCATGTGAAACAGACACGAATCTCAGATCTTCTTTATTTTAAGGCTAAAGGCAGCTATACAAATTTGTAGGAAGTTCTTGTATGAGTCAGGGGACAAATGCGGGAGTTTTTTCGCTAGAACTTTACAAGAACAGAAATAAATGAACTACGGTACATACAACACCTTGCCCCACCTAATAGGCTTAAGGCTACAAAACCATATGATATTGTTAGGGAATTTCAGGAATTTTATAAGTCTTTATATAACCTGCAGACTAAGCCCCCCACTCAAGCTCAAATTGACTTGTATCTCTCACGGTCATTAATGCCCCAGTTATCAGATGCAGACAGAGAAGATCTCGAAAAGCCCATAACAATAGAAGAACTTCAGGGAGCAGTAAGAGCTACTAAATTAGGTAAGGCACAAGGTCCCAATGGTCTGATGGCCTAACATTATAAGACCTTGTTTCCAATTTTTGCTCAATACGTGATTAAATTATTTAATGCTTTGGGGTCATCTGCAACATTTACAAAGGAGACAATGTTAGCTCATATTTCGGTAATACCGAAAGAGGGAAAGGATCCGGCCTCCTGTGAAAGTTATCATCCGATTTCCTTACTCAACCTAGATCTTAAACTTTTTTCCAAAATGTTGGCAAATAGGATCCAACAGTATATCCCGAACTTGATATATTTGGACCAAGTAGGATTTGTTCCCAAACGTGAAGCAAGAGATAACACTACGAAGGTTCTCAACCTACTGCATGTAGTGAATAAAACTCAGACAAAATGTGTGTTTGTAAATACAGATGCTGAGAAAGCCTTCGACAGGGTAAATTGAAGCTTTATGTTGGCAACTCCACGGTAGGGAGGCTTCGGGGATAAAATGTTGCAGTGGATAGCTTCCATTTACTCCTGTCCGGCGGCCCGGGTCTGGGCCAATGGAGTACTATCAGAAACCTTCCAGATTTCAAATGGGACACGCCAAGGGTGTCCCTTATTGCCACTCCTTTTTGCCCTGTCGCTGGAACCGTTTCTCTGCACAGTGCGTTTAAACCAAGTTATTACAGGAGTACATGTAGGAAAGATTCAATCCAAGATCTCGGCTAATGCAGATGACATGATTTTTTTATCTTACGAATCCTCTGGTTGCGATTCCAAATTTGATGAGGGAGTTTGAGAAATATGCTTTGCTTTCTAACATTTGTATTAAATTTCAATAAGTCAGAGGCAATGGGGCTTAATTGCCCTCAAACATCAATTGAACAGCTTAAGCAACATTTTAAGTTTAAATGGACTGAGAAAGCCCTTACGTACTTGGGTAATAAAATGCTGCATTTGTAAATGTTAAAAGCCAATATAAAGGAATAGTAGTGGTAAAAAAAAGCCTTTGTGGATTTGATTAACCTTTTTTGGGTTAATTCTCCTTTAAGGGGGTGTGGCAGGGGGCGTGTCCTCTGCCTACATACATTTGCTACTAGGTGTCCCTCATTCCCATCTCAAAATGTTGGGAGGTTTGAATATTGGTTATTACATGAAGCATTTGCTATGTGATGTCATAGTGAAGAGGAAGAGCTGGAGTCATACATAGGGCCAGAAAGAGACCTCTCCTTTCATGTACAGGAACAATATTTCTATTATATTCATATTATATTGTGTTATATTATTATTTATATAAATATCAATATTTATACAAGATCTGGTGATTATGAGCAGTCCCATCAGGATGATCAGAGAGCTCTGAATATAGTGCCAGTGATTACTGACTCACACTTATTTATTCCTGTCTAAGAACCTGTGAAAATAAATCTTTGGTGTTAGAAGCTGCCATCAGGTACTGTAAACATCCCTTGTAATAGAGAGAAAAAAAAGCATGACAGGACCTCTTAAATATATTTACACTAAAATGCAATAAAAAAAAAAAAATTGTCATTTGAAAAAATTACAAAAAATAAAATGTCTCTTTTTTTTTAAGAGGTATGGGTTGAAGTGATGTTTTGACGTCGCTTGCACCCTGCAGTGTCATGGAGACAGGTGGGGGCCATATTCCTCGCACTCGTCTCCTTGCATAGCTAGGGAACGGATTGGATCTCCTTCGCCGCTGCTGACGGCTCCGGCAAGCAGTCAGGGGACAAATGCAGGAGTTTTTTCGCTAGAACTTTACGAGAACAGAAATGAATGAACTACATACCACACCTTGCCCCACCTAATAGGCTTAAAGCGGGAGTTCCGCCGTTTTTTGTTTTTAAAAGTCAGCAGCTACAAATACTGCAGCTGCTGACTTTTAAAATAAGGACACTTACCCGCCCAGCGCGCCCGCGATGTCGGCATCCGAAGCCAATCTCTCGATCGGCTCTCGGGTGCTGCCGCCGCCATCTTCGGTATGGGAATCAGGAAGAACCTACAGAAATGTAGAGGTGATCCCCCCAAATCCAAGAGGTGGGGATTGGGATCGAGCGATCCTACAGAGAGAAACCCTCTGGATCGAACGTCTCAATGCCACCCATCCCCCCGGACTTAATGAGACAATTTCTTACAAATATTTCCTTTAGACAGTATGGTTGAATTATTTTTTTTTTCCCCTCCAATATTCTTCTTTGGGAATTTTTCCCCTTTTCCCCTTTTCCTTATGGCATGTACATTGTGTTAGATTATCCAGATATGCTATTGTAATACCATGTCTGTATTATTGAATCAATGATAAATATACTAATTGTTATTAAAACTTTTGCTGTATATGTGGAACTTTTTCTCGCCCAGACCTATTAGAGAAAAATTTGTCCTTTCTTCTCCCCCCCCCCTTTTTTTTTTTTCTTCTTTTCGCCCTTTCCCTTGGTGTAATTTCCCTCTCGATATGTATTTGTTGGTGGAATCCCTGTTTGGTATCACCCCCTCCGGCGGACATGTGCTCCCCCTGGCCTGTGGCGGTTTTTCCCTCCCCCATGGCTTGCAGGTTTTAGGACAGTGACACTGGAGTGTCCGCTGTCTATTTGTTCCTTCCTGCACACTTCCGGTGCGGCGTTACCTTACGCCGCACCTGCGCAGTGTGGAGGCACTGACGGCGTGACGTCAGACGCTGCCGGCGTTCCTGCCGGCGGGCACGCCTGACGGAACGTTCGTTGGGGTTCTTATAAAACAGCGGTCTGTTTAGACCGCTGTGTTTGGGCTGGCGTTGGTGTAGGACCGGCGATTCTGTTTCATTTATCTGCATTCGTCAGGTAATATGTTTTTGAATACTATCTGGATCCTTACAAATATTCGTGACCACTATATGGGATATTTGGTCATATATATTTTTCCCTGGTTTTTCTTTATTTTTGATATAGATGCAGCGGTGCCTTATTTATAACCAAGATAGTGAACTATCTACAGGTTCAAATTACTGAACAGGCAACGGTATAGGACGGGTGTTTTTACCCTGTTTATACACATTTGCCAGGTAATATGTTTACTCTATCTAGATTGTTTAAACATGTGTTACCACTATAGAAAAGGAATGTGTGTATATACTTTTCCTCCCTTTTTATTTTTTGATATAGACGCAGTGATATTTTACCCTCATTCAACACGCTTAATCAATTGCAGTTTCATTAACTGCTTATACCATCGAATTTTGTGTGATACCTCGTTTTTGGCTACCACAAATATCTGCATACCCTGTGTGACCGGTAAGCTCTTACTGTTAAATTGATGGTAGAGAGTGGTGCTGTGTGTCCCTTTTTTTTTTTTCTTCCGCTAATTGAGTTTAATACTTTATCTCTACTAGTGCCATACGCATTCCATCCCCCATGTCCGCTGGAGGGGGAATATAAAAGGGGCCCACTTACCCGAAGTTTGTTTTTTATCTTCCCTTTCTCTGACCTTCTGGGTGAGTAAATGTTCCCATATCTAGAGGTCGACTGATATATTGGCCGATATTTGCCGTTTTTAAAATAATCGTCATCGGCCAATTGTGCTGATAAAAAGCCGATTTAGGACTACAGCGGGACTTTGAAATTACTTCTGTAAGGCTGCTTTCACACTGCAGCGGGAGCGGCGTCGGCGGTAAAGTGCCGCTATTTTTAGCGGCGCTTTACCGTCGTTTTAGCGGCGGTGTGCGGGCGCTAGCGGGGTGGTTTTAACCCCCGCTAGCGGCCGAAAAGGGGTTAAACCCGCCCGCAAAGCGCCGCTGCAGCGGCGCTTTGCCGGCGGTATTGCCGCGGTGTCCCATTGATTTCAATGGGTAGGAGTGGTTTAGGAGCGGTGAATACACCGCTCCTTCACCGCTGCAAAGATGCGGCTAGCAGGACTTTTTTCACCGTCCTGCCAGCGCATCGCTCCAGTGTGAAAGCCCTCCGGCTTTCACACTGGAGTTAAAGGGGCCGGTATTTTTCAGGCGTTACACAGGCGCTATTTTTAGCGCTGTAACGCCTGAATACCGCCCCAGTGTGAAAGCAGCCTAATAGAAGTCAGTGTAAGTTGCCTGAGTCGTCATAGAAACGTCTTCCTCCTCTCTGGGCAGGCTGCCAAGAAAAGAACAGAAAGATACAATGTTTACACTTGAATGAATGAAATCATCTCTGTGTGTAGAAGTTCTCAGTTTACCCATTTAAAGACTAAGGTGTCCTTTTATGAAGCAGTGAAATCTATTCACTGCTTCATTCTCCGGCATTCACATAGGAGATCTTTCTCCTCTGTGTGCCACTATATGAAGCGGAGTAGATCGTTTCACCCTTGGAGGTGTGAAGCGATCTACAAACGCTTCTAACACTGGAGAACGGCCCCTAATACTGTAATCTCGTGAGACTTTACGAGATTACAGTACTAGAAATTCACTCATACACACAGATGTCAATATATTAAGCAGTGATAAATTATCACAGCTCAATACACTGACACGCGGTGTGATTAATGTTAGTGAAATAAAGCGTCCCCCTACATAATATATACATGTATACACACACAGACATTATATATACATGTATATACACACACATTATATATATATACATATACACATTATATGTATATATGTATATATATGTATACACATACATATGACAGGGGGACATGGTTACAGTGTTGGGGGGTCTGAACGAGGCATAAGGAAGTTAATTATCTTCCTCTTTCCTCCTCAGATCCCCCTGATTCCCTCTTCACTACCCCGGTTCTCCACCTCTGAGTTGGTGAATCGGGGCGTGTGAATTCTGACACAGATCACAAGTGAAGCGCTGAGATCACAGCTTCATAAAGTGACCGTTACTGTGTCAGTCTATGTGGATTCTCCATGTGCGGAGATAATCGGCGGGAGAACAAGTTCAAACACATCTCCCCCCGATTATCTCTGGTTTATATACTGTTTATGGGCTGTGATCAGCGGCGATCCTCTGGATCTCCACTGATCATTGCTTCATAAACGGACACCTAAATCTTTTCTGACACTTGTTGCTTACAAGTAAAAATCCTGTATTTTCTGCCAGAAAATCACTTAGACCCCCCCAAAAATTATATATATATTTTTTAGCAGAGATCCTAGGGACTGCAGGGGAGCCATTTTGCAGGCACTTTACAGGCGCTATTTTTAGCCCAAAAGCGCCTGAAAAACGGCCCAGTGGGAAAGGTGTGTTAGATCAAGGGGGATTAAAAAAAAAAAAAAATAATAAAAAAGGAAAAAAATAAATAAATAAAATAAAATCGGCCTAACATATCGGCCCAAAAAAATCAGCATCATATATCGGCCGCCATGATTTCTAAATATCGGCATCGGCATCGGCCAGAGAAAAACCCATATCGGTCGACCTCTACCCATATCCCCTTTATCCTTATTTTTATTTGCTATTTTATATAATTATTGGCTGAATAATGTTCTATTTCTTTACCCATATGAAATTGTTGACTGTTGATGAATTGTATGTTATTCATTTATATAGATATCCTCCTGAAGAAGCGGATGATCCGCGAAACTAGTAGAGGAGCTTTCTTTATACGCCACCAGAATTTAAAGCGGGAGTCCGCCGGGACTCCGCGTTTTTTTTTTTTTTTAAAAGCCAGCAGCTACAAATACTGCAGCTGCTGACTTTTAAAATAGTGACACTTACCTGTCCAGCGCGCCCGCGATGTCGGCACCCGAAGCCGATCTTTAGATCGTCACTCGGGTGCTGCCGCCGCCATCTTGGGTATGGGAATCAGGAAATGGAGCCTTTCGGCTTCATTTCCCGGTTCCCTACTGCGCATGCGCGACCTGCGCTGCGCAATAAGGACGGTCCCCGCTGCCTCTGGGATCTGTGTGTTTCCCAGCAGGCAGCGGGGCACTTGCGGAAGGGGGCGGGCACTTGCGGAAAGGGGCGTAATCTGTGCCCCTTTCCCCAGAGAGCTATCCCGGAAGTGGGTGCAGTTACCTGGATTATCCAGGTAACTGCACCCCCCTCCCCCCTGAAAGGTGCCAATTGTGGCGCCGGAGGGGAGGAGGATTCCGATGAGCGGAAGGTCCATTTTAGGGTGGACCTCCGCTTTAACTCTGTTATGAGTACCTATATATGTTAATCTGGGGTGTACTATGATTTTATTTATGATATTTAGTATTTTGTCTTTTTTGTAATTATTAAACATGTGTTAAATTTTATTATCATCTATCTTTTCCTTTTTATCTTTATATATAAAGTACCGGTATAGTCCAAACACCAATCATTGGTCTGGGTTGAGTATAAAAAGCTAGCGTGAACGGCTATCTCAATACCCCTATACCAAAAATTCCATTCATGGGAATCAGGAAGTAAAGCCTTGTGGCTATACTTCCCGGTTCCCTACTGCACATGCGCGAGTCGCGCTGTGCAATAAGGATGGTCCCCGCTGTCTCTGGGATCCTTGTGTTTCCCTGGAGACAGTGGGGGACCCGCAGGAAGTGGCGTAAATACCCGCAGAATCTGTGGCTATCTATGCCAGAAGTTGGTGCAAATACCTGTACTGTACAGGTATCTGCACCCCCCTCCCCCCTGAAAGGTGCCAATTGGGAGGGTTCCAATGAACGGAAGGAGCTCCACTTTAAGGCTACAAAACCATACAATATTGTTAGGGAATTTCAGGAATTTTGATCTCCATGCGAAACGGACACGAATCTCAGATCTTTATTTTAAGGCTAAAGGCAGCATTACAAATTTGTAGGAAGTTCTTGTATGAGTCAGGGGACAAATGCGGGAGGTTTTTCGCTAGAACTTTACAAGAACAGAAATGAATGAACTACATACAACACCTTGCCCCACCTAATAGGCTTAAGGCTACAAAACCATATGATATTGTTAGGGAATTTCAAGAATTTTATAAGTCTTTATATAATGCTTTGGGGTCGTCTGCAACATTTACAAAGGAGACAATGTTAGCTCATATTTCGGTAATAGGGGGGGGGCGGGATCTGGGTGTCCCCTTGTTAAAGGGGGCTTCCAGATTCTGATAAGCCCCCCGCCCGCAGACCCGCACAACCACCGGCCAGGGTTGTGGGGATGAGGCCCTTGTCCTCATCAACATGGGGACAAGGTGCTTTGAGGGGTCACAGACCCCCAAAGCATCCTCCCAATGTTGAGGCCATGTGGCCTGGTACGGTTCAGGAGGGAGGGGGGACCGCTCTCTCGTCCCCCCCTCTTTTCCTGCGGCCTGCCAGGTTGCGTGCTCGGATAAAGGGTCTGGCATGGATTTTTAGGGGGACCCCCACGTCAATTTTTTTTTAAATTTGACGCGGGGTTCCCCTTAATATCCATACCAGACCTGAAGGGCCTGGTAATTGAATTTGGGGGACCCCCACGCTTTTTTTTAATTAGTTTTTTTTTATTTTTATCAATGACTTTCAATGAGTGTTCTCTGTATTACGGAGCTGACAATTCATAATAGCTGAGAGTGATTTTAAAGGACTTTTTTTCCTGCATAAATGTGCAGGGACAGTTCTAAGCACCAGAAACATGAGCCCCTTCACAGGCATACTATAGACACCCCCCCTCTACGAAATTTAAAGGAATATTACACTTTTATTGTTTCACTTTAATCATTATTAAAATCACTGCTCCCGAAAAAACGACCGTTTTTAAAACTTTTTTTTGAATTGATACATGTCCCCTGGGGCAGGACCCGGGTCCCCAAACACTTTTTAGGACAGTAACTTGCAGAATCTTTTCTCTCTGTCAAATCTTTTTTCTCTGTCGAATATTTTCTCTATATAATCTTGGACTAATAGAGGTAAGGTTAGGCACATTCGACCACAGGTTCTATAGACACAGATTGTTATTGTCAGAGTCATGTCGAATCTCCTATTCTATATCGAACTGTTGTAACAATGAAAACGAAAATAAAGCATTTATTTATGTCGGATCTTTCGTTTTTCGGAGTCTGTGCTTTCGTTATCGTTTGTCAAAACGAAAATGAAAATAGCTGAAATTCAGACGGAAATGCATTCGGACGAAAACGAATGCACATGTCTACATGAGACACAGGCTCCTGTTCATTCATAAACTGAAGCATAGGAAACACAGTTCACGATACTCAGTTATCAATTTACAGTCAGTGATCACTGACTCTGTTCATTCAGAAAAGGAAGGAGTCAGTAAATTACATATTTACTGGCTCCTTCCTCTTCACTCTGACCGATCTGGGACAAGAGGGGACTGAATGAGGACCCAGGGAGCAGGAGAATTACACAGAGGACCTGGGGAGCTGCAGGAGGACCCGGAGGAGGACACCAGGAGCCAGAAGAGGACACGGGGGACAGTCGGGGATGGGCAGTGCGGCGGCAGGGGCAATGAAGCAGCTGACAGGGGAGGAAGAGGAGGAGAAATGGCTTTCAGCTGTTTTATTGAAAGCTATACAGGGAGATTGGTGCTTATACAGTATCTCACAAAAGTGAGTACACCCCTCACATTTTTGTAAATATTTTATTCTATCTTTTCATGAACAATGAAGAAATGACACTTTGTTTCAATGTAAAGTAGTGAGTGTACAGCTTGTATAACAGTGTAAATTAGCTGTCCGCTCAAAATAACTCAACACACGGTCATTAATGTCTAAACTGCTGGCAACAAAAGTGAGTACACCCCTAAGTGAAAATGTCCAAATTGGGACCAATTAGCCATTTTCCCTTCCTGGTGTCATGTGACTCATTAGTTTTACAAGTTCTCAGGTGTGAATGGGGAGCAGGTGTGTTAAATTTGGTGTTATCACTCTCACTCTCTTATACTGGTCACTGGAAGTTTAACATGGCACCTCATGGCAAAGAACTCTCTGAGGATGTGAAAAAAAAAGAATTGTTGCTCTACATAAAGATGGCCTAGACTATAAGAAGATTACCAAGACCCTGAAACTGAGCTGCAGCACGGTGGCCAAGACCATACAGTGGTTTAACAGGACAGGATCCACTCAGAACAGGCCTTGGCATGGTCAACCAAAGGAGTTGAGTGCACATGCTCAGCATCATATCCAGAGGTTGTCTTTGGGAAATAGATGTATGAGTGCTGCCAGCATTGCCGCAGAGGTTGAAGAGGTGGGGGGGTCAGCTGTCAGTGCTCAGACCATACACTGCACACTGCATTAAATTGGTCTGCATGGCTGTCATCCCCGAAGGAAGCCTTTTCTAAAGATGGTGCATAAGCAGTTTGCTGAAGACAATCAGACTAAGGACATCGATTACTGGAACCATGTCCTGTGGTCTGATGAGACCAAGATAAACTTATTTGGTTCAGATGGTGTCAAGCATGTGTCACGGCAACCAGGTGAGGAGTACAAAGACAAGTGTGTCTTGCCTACAGTCAAGCATGGTGGTGGAAGTGTCATGGTCTGGGGCTGCATGAATGCTTCCGGCACTGGGGAGCTACAGTTCTTTAAGAGAACCATGAATACCAACATGTACTGTGACATACTGAAGCAGAGCATGATCCCCTCCCTTCTGATACTGGACCCCAGGGCAGTATTCCAACATGATAACGATCTCAAACACACCTCCAAGATGACCACTGCCTTGCTATAGAGGCTGAGGGTAAAGTTGATGGACTGGCCAAGCATGTCTCCAGACCTAAACCCTATTGAGCATCTGTGGGGCATCCTCAAACGGAAGGTGGAGGAGCGCAAGGTCTCCAACATCCACCAGCTCTGTGATGTCATCATGGAGGAGTGGAAGAGGACTCCAGTGGCAACCTGTGAAGCTCTGGTGAACTCCATGCCCAAGAGGGTTAAGGCAGTGCTGGAAAATAATTTTGGCCACGCAAAATATTGACACTTTGAGCCCAATTTGGACATTTTCACTTAGAGGTGTACTCACTTTTGTTGCCAGCGGTTTAGACATTAATGGCTGTGTGTTGCCGACCATGAGTGAGGCTGCCTGGCCCAAACCCCCCCCCCCCACCCCCCCCACCCCCTGCTACGCTGAGGATGCCAGGCCCAGTACAACAGGGCTGGCTGTACTGGCCTATTAGCGGCTCTGCCAGGAGGTATCAGATTAAAGGGGTTGTAAACCTTCGTGTTTTTTCACCTTAATGCATGCAGGGGTTAACTAACCTCCACAGTGTGAGCCCCTATGTCGCTATGTAAAGCTGGTCCGGTTAATATTCAGTTACTCCTCGTTCCCTCGTGTTATATAAGAAAATAAAATATCCATAGTGTAGTATTGTTGAAACTTATTGCCTTTATTGTAATTCAAAAGTGGCTACTCACATAGATCAGAGGTAAAAGAACGCTATAAAATACAATCACCGCCGCCTTGTGAGAGAGAGTGTGTACACGTTAGGCCACGCCAGGGGAGCTGGTGAGTGCGGCAATTTGTCTTATGCATGGAAAACGCACCGGTTGCAATTCAGGATACACCAGACACTGAGCAGAAGTCACTTTGATTGAATTTTTGTGAAACTTTTTAAAGTCATTTTGGTTTTTCAATGGACTTTATTGTGTGAAGATGATATAAGTTTTATAAGTTTCATATGCACTTATTTTGCACTAAAAGCACAAAAGCACTTTTGATCGCACATAGCTGTGGAATATAGAGCATATTTTTTCAGCATTGTTTGTTTGCAACCTGCAATCTGCACTGTAGCAATTATATAGGAGTTTACCTGTTGCATTAGCACTAGCACTTTAAGAAGGTTGTTCATTAACATCAGCATTTTTAATTTGTAATTCACATGTAGTATATATTGATTACTTTCATGGTGTATTTTATTTGCTGTCACAGGAGAGCGCCATAGCTACCACCACAGTATTCACATACAGCAATGTATGACTGCGCCATTGCCAGTTAAAGTAGAGCAGTACCGAATAGCAAAAAATGACATGGTCATGAAGTGATAAAACATTACAGGGCTAAACAGGCAGAGAGGGAGGGGGACAGACTGTGTATACACAGCGGGATGATGGAGCCACGTAAACTGACCACGGTATCATGGATTAGCAGTCATGATTAGCATGGTCGGTATACAAAGGGGGGGACACAAGAGCAGAACAGGCAGGATCAACCAGGTATTTTACAACATAGAATTGGAAAAATGACACTGCAAAAGCACTGTGGTTTTAATCATGCATTAAAGGAACAGGAGCATTTCTTTTTCTTTTTAGGGTTACAACCACTTTAAAGGGGTCTTTAAGGTTTGTTTCTTTTTCTTTTTTTAAAAAACAAAACAGAGGAAAAAACAATAAAATCAAATAATTTTTTCTCTTTTAGTGGATTTGTATTAAAAAGGTCCTACAAAAGCTCAAGAAGAAGTCACGTTTGCGGTGAAACACCATTCTTTTGTATTGTGACCTTAGCGCTGATTCTGCCCTAATGTTCTAAGTAGTTTTATAGTATCTATGTAATAATAAAAATGTTCTATTTGTGGTTCATTTCATTTTAATTGATTTTTCTGCACCTTAAAACAAAATGTTTTGCTCTTTGTATATTTCTTGTCATATTTAAAGGAGGTGGTGCTTATGTTGAAATCTCTAACAAAAAAAAACGAAAGTTCTAATACTAATATATTGTTAAAAAAAAGTGTTGCCTTTAATTATCCTTTAACCATTTCAGCCCCGGAAGAATTTACCCCCTTCCTGACCAGAGCACTTTTTGCGATTCGGCACTGTGTCGCTTTAACTAACAATTGCACAGTCATGAGATGTACCCAAACAAAACTGACGTTCTTTTTTTTCCAACAAATAGAGCTTCCTTTTGGTGGTATTTGATCGCCTCTATGGTTTTTATTTTTTGCGCTATAAACAAAAAAAAGAGCGCCAATTTTGAAAAAAAAACGCATTATTTTTGACTTTTTGCTATAATAAATATCCCCCAAAAATATATAAAAAAGGTTTTCTTTCCTCAGTTTAGGCCGATATGTATTCTTCTACATATTTTTGGTTTAAAAAAAAATTGCAATAAGCGTATATTGATTGGTTTGCACAAAAGTTATAGCGTCTACAAAATAGGGGATAGATTTATAGCATTTTTATTATTTTTTTATTTTTTTTTACTAGTAATGGAGGCGATCTGCGATTTTTATCGTGACTATGACTTTATGATGGACGCATCAGACAATTTTGGCACATTTTTGGAACCATTGACATTAATACAGCGATCAATGCGATTAAAAATGCATTGATTACTGTCTGTTGAAAATGGCAAGCACAATGAAAGGGTTAATACTAGGGGGCGATAGAGGGGTTAAATGTGTTCCCTGGGAGGTGATTCTAACTGAAGGGGGAGGGGACTAACTACGGAAAGTAACAGATCATGGTTCCTAGCTAATAGGAACACACGATCTGTCACTCCTCTCAGAACAGGTAAGTGTGTGTTTACACACACTCGTCCCTGTTCTGTGTCTCCAGCTCACGATCGCTCGTGGCAGGCGGTCTTCACGACCGCCGGCCATGAGCATCATCACCCCCTGCTGTGCAGCGGGCGCACACGCGCATGCTATCCAGACCACAGAAGCCGGCATATAGTTACGTTGTTTTGCGCAGGGGGGGGGCAGCCTGTCGCAGTAAAACTGCCGCGGCTGGTCCGGAAGCGGTTAAGGTTTGAAAAAATAAATAAATCCACATAGTCACCTATATGCTGCAGCTGTCCTAGGTCAGGTCTGTTTTTCTGCCTCCTTGTAACATCCTTTGTGAGCTCATGAACCTCTCCTTTTCCCCTTCACTTCCATTCATTTGGAACAAGCTGTGCACATTAGTTGCTGTCATGTACACTGCACTATGCACACTACAAATTCTATATGGTGCAGCCAATCTTTCTGCCTGTAGATGGCACTGTGCCACCGCTACAGAGGAAAGGAAAGGGAGTGTAATAAGGGAATTGTCACCTTATGGACTCTGTTAGTTCTCTCTGAGAAGACAAGTATCTGATTGGATATCCAATTCCCGCAACAGTGCAGGCAGCCATCTTAACGGGGAACCTTTAATTAACGTGGGACTTTAGTAAAAAAAAATGAAGTCCCACTAGATCGCTTCATACTTTTTGCAGGTGTAGTTATGTAAAACATTAAAAATAAGTGTCTATACTGTTTAATATCCAGGCATGCCCTGTCTTACCCTGATCTGCACATGCTAAGTTGCTCTCCATTTTTAGGCACTGTTACGTTTGTAGAGGCCAATCTGCTGACAGCCTTAAAGCGGAATTAAACCCCCCTATCCTTTACAGCCAATTAAGCTGTTTCTGTTTAACCACTTGCTTACTGAGCACTTAAACCCCCCTTCCTGGCCAGACCAATTTCCAGCTTTCAGTGCTGTTGCATTTTGAATGACAATTGTGCGGTCATACAACACTGTACCCAAATGATCACCTCTGCGGTTTTTATTTTTTGTTTAAAAAAATTTGAAAAGACTGATTTAAAAAATAAAAATAAAATTATCGTTTTTTATGTTTTGTTATAAAATTTTGAAAACAGGTAATTTTTCTCCTTCATTGATGTACGCTGATGAGGCTGCACTGATGGGCACCGATAGGCTGCACTGATGGGGACCGATTAAGGCGGCACTGGTGGGCACTGCAAGGTGACACAGAGATGGCTCTGATGGGTGGCACTGAAGGGAATTGATAGGTGGCACTGGTGGGCACTGAGAAGTGGCACTGATAGCTAGCAGTGATGGGCACTGATGGGTGTCAATAATGGGCACTGATTGGCACTGGTAAGTAACACTATTAGGCAGCACTGCTATGTGGCACTGATGAGGCACTGAATGCCAGCACTGGTGGGCATTGATAGGTGGCACTTGTGGGCATTGATAGTTGGCACTCATATGCATTGATAGGTGGCACTGGTGGGCACTGTGGGCACTGGCAGGTGGCACTGGCATTGAGTACTGGTTGGCACAGATGAGGCAGATGTGCCTCTTTCCTCTTCAGGACCAATGTCCCTTGCAGATAAGCCGGTGATCGGCTTTTTTTCTCCTCAAGCTGTCAGCGTGAGGAGAGAAAAAAAAACGATTACCGAGCTTTTGTGTTCACGTGTAATCAGCTGTCATTGGCTGACAGCTAATCATGTGGTAAGGGGCCGGGACCGGATCTATGATCACCCGAGTCTCGGTGACTCAATGATCACAGTGTGTGAGCATGCAAAGGGGAGGCCGTCATATGACCCGGAAATTCAGGTCCACGCTGTAGCCATCATTCGGCTATAGCGCGGACACCAAGTGGTTAATCTGCAACTCTCATGGTGCTGCACATGTGATTAGTTATTATGACACCAGTCATTTGATGGTTTGATGGTTTGGTTGAGGAAACAAGCAAATGTGACAGTTAGCATTTCCAGCATTCCAGTAATCTAATGCCGTGTACACACGATCGAATTGTCTGGCGGACTACAGTACGCTGGACAATTCGATCGTGTGTGGACTCCAGTGGACTTTTTCATCGTAAAAGTCCGGCGGACTTAGAAAGTAGTTTTGACTCAAAATATGTCCGTCGGACTTGGCTTTCAGCGGACAATCCGTTCGTCAGTGTGCTAGTCCGGCAGACTAAGAATGACGCATGCTCTGAAGCAAGTATGAGAAGGAAGCTATTGGACTTCCTTTTTCTAGTCCCGTCGTACGTGCTGTACGTCATCGCGTTAGAAATCGCCGGACTTTCGGAGTGTTCGTGTGTGGCCAAGTCCGTTCTGTTGTGAATTCATTAAGAAAAAAATAATAATAATACATTCATATTTCTGTCAAAAAGGTGAGATTGTTTAGGCCTTAGGAACAGATGATCTACAATTTTGCTATCATTGAACTATTACCCTCTTGAAGAACACAAAATGCATGATCACTAGTGATGGACGAACTTCCGACGGGACGTTTCGCGAACGCGAAATGCGAACGGACCCAAACGTTCGCGAAACAGAACGTTCGCCGCGGGCCCCATTGACTTCAATGGGAGGCGAACTTTGCAAACCTTCATGTCGAATTTGCGGCCACGTGGTAATTATTAGGGGGTAAAACGTAGTCCCACCATCTGGACAATGACATAATACATGTATGAGGTGAATTTGGGATCGATAACTACAAGCATTTTTATTTTATTTGGGAAATTGTTCTAACAATTCAGGACTATGGAGCTAATGAAGGCAATGGAGGAGAGGGAAGGTCAGGGACCAGGGTAGGCAAAGAAGAGGGTGCAGGAGATGATCACCAGCAGCGTGACATACCGGAATGACACATGCACCGTGATAGAGGCATCTGACAGCAGCACCGTAATACAGAGCACTGACAGCAGCACCGTGACATACAGCGCTGACAGCAGCACCGTGACATACAGCGCTGACAGCAGCACCGTGACATACAGCGCTGACAGCAGCACCGTGACATACAGCGCTGACAGCAGCACCGTGACATACAGCGCTGACAGCAGCACCGTGACATACAGCGCTGACAGCAGCACCGTGACATACAGCGCTGACAGCAGCACCGTGACATACAGCGCTGACAGCAGCACCGTGACATACAGCGCTGACAGCAGCACCGTAAGCAGCCCCAGGAGGAAGTCAGCACAGCACAGGGATGGTGTGATCCCCTCATAATAAGAACCCCCAGGAGGAAGTCAGCACAGCACAGGGATAGTGTGATCCCTTCATAATAAGAACCCCCAGGAGGAAGTCAGCACAGCACAGGGATATCATAAGCAGCCCCAGTAGAAATATGACACCGCTCAACCTCTTCAAAGAGGAGGGTAGGGGCATATAGTACGGTGTGCTTTTTTGGGTCAAGGAAGTGAGCCAAATGAATTAAGAAGGTCTGTGTGCTTGATTAAAAAAATAGTTTATAGACATATACATGGTCTACTGGTCACATGTGTTGAATTCCTCCGAGATCCATGCCTCATTCATTTTTAGAAATGTGAGGTAGTTAACACTGTGGTGAGCTAGGCGAGTACGCTTATCGGTCACAATCCCCCCTGCTGCGCTGAACGTCCTTTCGGACAGGACACTGGATGAGGGGCAAGCCAACAGTTCGATTGCAAATTGGGCAAGCTCTGGCCAGAGGTCAAGCCTGCCCACCCAGTAGTCTAGGGGTTCATCACTCCTCAGAGCGTCCACATCGGCCGTTAACCCAATGTAGTCGGACACCTGACGGTCTAGGCGTTCCCTGATGCTGGATCCGGATGACACCTGTCGATGGGTCGGCTGAAAGAATGACCTCATATCCGAAGTCACCAACACATCTTCAAACCGGCCTCTTCTTGCAGGCGCTGTTGGATTGGTACCCGCAAATCCTTCTCTGGGAGTGGGAATTGCTCCTCTGCCAGCGCACGCAAAAGCAGAATGCAGCATTTCTCGAAGCAAGGCCTGGAAGTGCTGCATTCTGACAGCCCTCTGCGACGGCGGTAACATTTCCGCCATTTTGTGTTTGTACCGGGGGTCTAAGTACGTTGCCACCCAGTACTGGTCCTTGACCCTCATGCTTTTTATACGGGGGTCCCTATTAAAACACTGGAGCATGAAGGCCCCCATTTGCACTAAAGTGGAAGCGGTGTGGTGGCCTGGCTCCTGCTCATCATCCAGGATAATGTCGTCCTCTTCATTCTCCTCTCCCCATCCACGCACAACAGGGATCCCAGAAAGGTTTAAAGCATGCTCTTCTTGCTCCTGCTCATCCGCCCCGGCACCATCCTCCTCTGACTCCTCATCAGACTCCTGTTGTTGACTTGTCTCAGATAGAGTAGCCCCCCCTGGGAATTCATCCAGCATTGCGACTTCCTCATCTTCCCGCTCCTGCTCCTCCACAGCCTGATCAATGACACGACGCAATGCACGCTCCAGAAAGAAGGCATAAGGTACCATGTCACTGATGGCGCCATGGCTGCGACTGACCAGTTTGGTGATCTCCTCAAATGGCCGCAGAAGTCTGCATGTGTCGCGCATGAGCAGCCACTGGCGCGGTGAAAAAAAACCCAGCTCCCCAGAACCGTTTCTTTCGCAGAGTTCATACAGGTAGACGTTAACTGCACGTTTCTGCTGGAGCAGCCTATCAAGCATATAGAAGGTTGAGTTCCATCGCGTCGGGCAATCGCAAATAAGACGTCTGACCGGCAGATGGTGTCGCCGCTGAATGTCAGCAAGGCGAGCCATGGCCGTGTAAGATCTTCTGAAATGGGCCGAGATTTTCCTTGCCTGCCGCAAGATGTCCTGGACCCCAGGGTATTTGACAAGGAATCGCTGCACGACCAAGTTTAAGACGTGTGCCATGCACGGCACGTGCGTGATTTTGCCCTGTTTCAATGCGCTAAGCAGATTGGCACCGTTGTCACACACCACTTTACCAACTGTCAAATTGAGCGGTGTTAGCCACTCATCTGCCTGTGAACGCAAAGCTGAAAGGAGTGCCGGGCCAGTGTGGCTCTTTGCTTCCAGGCACAACAGACGCAGCACGGCATGGCAACGTCTCACCTGGCATGTGGAATAGGTTCTGGGGAGCTTGGGCGGTGCAGTGGAAGAGACGCTAGCAGCGGAAAAGGAGGAGGCAGCTGAGGAGGAGAGGGAGGAGGATGGAGTAGGAGGAGGAGAAGAAGAGTCAGGCCTGCATGCAATCCGTGGCGGTAAAACCAAATCTACACGGGTGCCACGGGTTACATGCTTGACGGCCGTCAGAAGGTTCACCCAGTGGGCAGTAAAACTGATATACCTTCCCTGCCCGTGTTTGCTAGACCACGTGTCTGTGGTCAGATGTATCTTGGCACCGACACTGTGTGCCAGAGATACATTCACTTGCCGCTGAACATGGCCATATAGCTCTGGGATGCCCTTCTCTGAGAAATACTTCCTTCCTGGGACCTTCCATTGTGGTGTTCCAATGGCCACAAATTTGCGAAAGGCCTCCGAGTCCACCAGTTTATATGGCAGTAGTTGGCGGGCTATGAGTTCTGACAAGCCAGCCGCCAACCGTTGGGCAAGAGGGTTATCCGGCATCATCATTTTTTTACGCTCAAACATTAGGCCCACGGAAGCCTGCCTTTTTGCAGAAAAATGTGAGCTTGGCGTGATGGAAGGTGGAGTGGAGGACAATTGTGAGGAGAGAGGAGAAGGAGAAGTAGAAGACGAGGCTGGACGGTGAGAGCCTGCAGTGTGGCTTTGTGTGTTCCGTTGCTCCCACTGGGCTCGGTGATGGCTGCTCATGTGCCTTCTTAAGGCGGTCGTCCCTAGGTGAGTATTGGGCTTACCGCGACTAACGCGTTGACTGCAAAGATTGCAGATGGCAACGCTATTGTCAGCAGCGGACACGTTAAAAAAAGCCCACACTGCGGAGCCATGTGCCGGTGTCCTGGGAGCGCCAGATGTGACCGTACATGGTCGATGACTCGCTCCTGATACATTTGCAGTCTGCTTTGTCCCTGCTGTGCAATGTAAGTCATTGCTGCTTCTCCTCCCTATCTGCTGGTCCATATCTCCCTCTGAACTCCCCTCCTCTTCCTCTCTTGTGGGCACCCACGTGACATCACTAGACACGTCATCATCAACGTCACCTTCCCCACCGCTATAAGTAGAGATCTCGGAGTAGGCAGCAACACCGGGGACCAACCTCCTCCTTGGGCTGATCTGGGTACTGGCGTCAGACTGCTGAGTAGCGCTTGTTGCTACCTCCTCTTCCTGATCCAATACCAAGAGTGGCTGCGCATCAGAAATGTCCTCTTGATATGGATCGGAAAATAATTCCAGTGACTCAAGCGGAAGGTATGTGGTGGTGGTGGTGGTGGTCGTGTTGTTGGTGGTAGTGTCTTTGGGGGTGCACATAGCAGAGAGTGAAGAAGAGGGTGCAGATCGAGAGGATGAGGAGGGTGCAGAAGAGTAAGGCTGAGCGAGCCACTCAACCAAGTCTGGTGCATCCTTTAAAGTAATTGAACGCACCTTCTGCAACTTCCCACTTTGGCTCAAGCCTGTTGCTCCTGCCCTACCCCTACCACCCCTGCGGAAGGGCCTGCCTCTTCCTCTGCATGTCATTTTTTAAATGACCCTGTGACAAAACTCTTAGTCCCTATACCGCTGAAGGACTGCTGCAGTATAGGTGAGCGGTCAGCAGTGGTGCACGTCAACCCTATCTATTGTGGACCTATAGCGGTCCTTACAGAACAGCAGACTGTACCGCACTCAAGCCTATGTACCGTAGCACCCTATACCAAGTTACCAGTCCTTATAAGAACTTTTGTGGACCAAGCAGGTTGTGTATTAGTGTTTAGCAGACTGTACGTCAGTCCCTATACCGCTGAAGGACTGCTGCAGTATAGGGCAGCGGTCAGCAGTGGTGCACGTCAACCCTATCTATTGTGGACCGATAGCGGTCCTTACAGAACAGCAGACTGTACCGCACTCAAGCCTATGTACCGTAGCACCCTATACCAAGTTACCAGTCCTTATAAGAACTTTTGTGGAACAAGCAGGTTGTGTGTTAGTGATTAGCAGACTGTACGTCAGTCCCTATACCGCTGAAGGACTGCTGCAGTATAGGGCAGCGGTCAGCAGTGGTGCACGTCAACCCTATCTATTGTGGACCGATAGCGGTCCTTACAGAACAGCAGACTGTACCGCACTCAAGCCTATGTACCGTAGCACCCTATACCAAGTTACCAGTCCTTATAAGAACTTTTGTGGAACAAGCAGGTTGTGTGTTAGTGATTAGCAGACTGTACGTCAGTCCCTATACCGCTGAAGGACTGCTGCAGTATAGGTGAGCGGTCAGCAGTGGTGCACGTCAACCCTATCTATTGTGGACCTATAGCGGTCCTTACAGAACAGCAGACTGTACCGCACTCAAGCCTATGTACCGTAGCACCCTATACCAAGTTACCAGTCCTTATAAGAACTTTTGTGGAACAAGCAGGTTGTGTGTTAGTGATTAGCAGACTGTACGTCAGTCCCTATACCGCTGAAGGACTGCTGCAGTATAGGGCAGCGGTCAGCAGTGGTGCACGTCAACCCTATCTATTGTGGACCGATAGCGGTCCTTACAGAACAGCAGACTGTACCGCACTCAAGCCTATGTACCGTAGCACCCTATACCAAGTTACCAGTCCTTATAAGAACTTTTGTGGACCAAGCAGGTTGTGTATTAGTGTTTAGCAGACTGTACGTCAGTCCCTATACCGCTGAAGGACTGCTGCAGTATAGGGCAGCGGTCAGCAGTGGTGCACGTCAACCCTATCTATTGTGGACCGATAGCGGTCCTTACAGAACAGCAGACTGTACCGCACTCAAGCCTATGTACCGTAGCACCCTATACCAAGTTACCAGTCCTTATAAGAACTTTTGTGGAACAAGCAGGTTGTGTGTTAGTGATTAGCAGACTGTACGTCAGTCCCTATACCGCTGAAGGACTGCTGCAGTATAGGGCAGCGGTCAGCAGTGGTGCACGTCAACCCTATCTATTGTGGACCGATAGCGGTCCTTACAGAACAGCAGACTGTACCGCACTCAAGCCTATGTACCGTAGCACCCTATACCAAGTTACCAGTCCTTATAAGAACTTTTGTGGACCAAGCAGGTTGTGTATTAGTGTTTAGCAGACTGTACGTCAGTCCCTATACCGCTGAAGGACTGCTGCAGTATAGGGCAGCGGTCAGCAGTGGTGCACGTCAACCCTATCTATTGTGGACCGATAGCGGTCCTTACAGAACAGCAGACTGTACCGCACTCAAGCCTATGTACCGTAGCACCCTATACCAAGTTACCAGTCCTTATAAGAACTTTTGTGGAACAAGCAGGTTGTGTGTTAGTGATTAGCAGACTGTACGTCAGTCCCTATACCGCTGAAGGACTGCTGCAGTATAGGTGAGCGGTCAGCAGTGGTGCACGTCAACCCTATCTATTGTGGACCTATAGCGGTCCTTACAGAACAGCAGACTGTACCGCACTCAAGCCTATGTACCGTAGCACCCTATACCAAGTTACCAGTCCTTATAAGAACTTTTGTGGACCAAGCAGGTTGTGTATTAGTGTTTAGCAGACTGTACGTCAGTCCCTATACCGCTGAAGGACTGCTGCAGTATAGGGCAGCGGTCAGCAGTGGTGCACGTCAACCCTATCTATTGTGGACCGATAGCGGTCCTTACAGAACAGCAGACTGTACCGCACTCAAGCCTATGTACCGTAGCACCCTATACCAAGTTACCAGTCCTTATAAGAACTTTTGTGGAACAAGTGAGTTGTGAATGTTTAGCAGACTGCAGCAGAAGGGCAGCAGTCAAGTATAATATCCTTTCTATATTTGGAAGAAAGAATATTATACATGTACAAGCCTATTACTGTACCACTGATACCAGTCCTGAAAAGAACCTTTGTGGAACTAATAATAACAGCAAGTCTTTAAAATTACCCTCACTGCCTGACAACACTGCTTCCTTCCTGTCCCTATACAAATTGGCAAAAAAAGAGAACGATTAGTGGTTACTGGAACAGCTCTTTTGTGGACCTTGATAGTAACAGCTAATGATGATGATGATGATGATGATGATGAAAGACTAATCTGGCTGTCCCTGTAGCATACACCGTCCTTTCCCTTTCTCTAAACTAACAAAAGACACTCAGGCTGCTGCAAGAATCAGCAGCACAGCAAACCTATCAACACCTAACACCTATACCAGTCCTGAAAAGAACTTTTGTGTACCAAATAGCTAGTGGTTTATCTCTCCCTACTCCACACAGGAACCTGTCCCTATCGTAACAGAAGAAAGAATGTAAAATGGCCACCGGATCGGGTGTATTTATAGGTTAGGGGGAATGTACAAGTGTCCATGTGCTGTCATGTCTCAATTGGCTGTCCTGTATCACATGATAAACGTGTCACCAAAGGTTAAAGTTCTTGTATACATTAAACACGTAAGTCCGCCGCGGCGAACGACGGAAAAAGGCGTTCGAACGTGCGGACCGCGAATGTCGGAAATTCGCCGCGAAACGACCGCCGGGCGAACCGTTCGGCCATCACTAATGATCACTACATTAACTATTGAAAACTTTTACAAGCATGCATTGGGACAGAAACTCTCTGAAACAATGGTATCTTCTGTCACCAAACAAAAAGCTGTTTACTTATTTTGTTGGTTAGAGTGAGAAGGCCAAACTTGCATAAGTATTTATCACATGGAAATAACCCTTAACTAGAGAACCCCTTTGTACGTAAGTAAAAGACTGTTTGGGTAGTACACAACCATGCAAATAGATAGGACAAGGTTTGGGTTATACTTTGGAGTACCTGTGACCAACAGCCATTAAACCTGAATGACCAGAACAAATATCCCATTGTCTCAGAAAGTGAGAGATCAATAAGCCAAGTAGTCAGTGTTGTCCTAGCTTCTCATGAGACAATGGCTAAGATATGAAATGGAGATCTTCCCCACAGGGCAATAAGACACCTCTATTAGAAAAGTAAACAATGGGACTGTATGCATGAATGTTCACTGTTCAATTGAAGACACGACGAGGAAACATTGAAAATTGTGTATTTTTTTTTTTACATCATAATATACGTATATTAGAAGCCGGGATATGATATCTTATTATAGAGTTCATCTCAAAACCTGCTGTAAGATTCATATACCAGTATCATCAATATTTTTCTAAGCCATTCAAATTATATATATAGGTCACAAAAAGGAGATATTGTGGTTTGGTATCTAATGATCTGGGGAACTTTGTCATGGAGAGATTATATATGAAAGTGTGATCATAAGAAGAAGTGTTTTAGCAACAAATTAGTATTATAAAAAACATATAATCGTGATTAGAATTGTATAAGAATTTAACCTATGTTTAGATAAACAAATATTGATTGGATACCCAAATTATACATGGATCCATATAGATAATAATTGTATGTGATATTGTTTGATATATATCTAACCTGTGTCCTTTCTAAACGGACTAAAGATTAACAGATATACATTGATATACATAGATATCAACAATTTATGCAAGTGATTATTGAACTTTATGTTAAGGAGTATTTTATATTATGCCATAATTCGTGAACACTCAAAATATATTCGTTAGAACATATATAAATAACGAGCGCACATTACAGAAATAGAAAAATATTAACTTAAAGAAATAAAACACCAAACACAGGTGAAGACACCTGGTGGTGGAAGGTGCTATTACCTTAAAATCACGAGACTCCCGGGAAAGCTAACCATTAAGTCTGTCGGCCAATGAGGGGGGAACACATACCCTCTGGGCAGAACTTAGTATAATTTTATGATCCTTTTGTTTAAAAGGATATTTAAGAAACTAGAAAGATGGAAAAAGGGAAGGAAGCTCGGAGGAGAGCTGGGGGGAGAGAGTCAGGGGGAAGCTTAGGGACCCCCCCTGAGAAGGGACACTGGAAGACATGCATGAATACACATTTTACATTCATGAAGATCCCTGCTCCTTGGAATGTTGAAGCCACGGCAGCCATCTTAAAATTCCTGGTAACTAATACTCCACACTAATAGCCATATTGGAAATGGGTAAATATATGTTTATCATCTATTTTATGTTCTCTTAAATATTGATGTTTTTGAATATTCTATTATTGAAATACTTCTCCCGAATCAATAACCGCCTTTTAGATTTTTCTCTAAATTAAATTTTTCATACATTTCTTGTTGCATAGATGCCAATTTTATTGACAAACAATTGTCTAATTTATTTCACATTGTTAACCACTTACTTACCTGCAGTATAGTAACGGTTGGATGTGTGAAATACAGACATTCTGTTTAATTGTCAATTATCAAAAGGTTATTGATTCTACCGAGAAGTGATAATGGTGATAATTGTGTCCAAGGTACTACTACGCCCAGTTGGAGGGTGTTTCCAGTAATTGTCAAAATGATAAAGTAATGCAATCTGTATTTTAATATTTCATATAATTATTTGTTTTCTGTCAACCAATAAATGTAGCTATTTTGTATGATCACTCGTCTCCGTGAATAAGTTTCACATATATAGACCGTGTCATATAGACTGATTCTGTATCTTAAAAATATCTTCGTTAAAAATTACTTAATAAATATTGTGCGGGAAAATGTCCTTAAAAGCACAACAGTTCGTTATAAAGTCGGATTGTTTGCCGGACCAAGTCCGCCGGACAATTCGATCATGTGTTTGCATTACAGTTTTTTTAAACTGATTAAATCAATGGGTTTAGTTCTGCTTTATGATTTACTGCTGTTCAGGGGCTTTGGGATCAATAAAATGGCAGCCTCCAGTAAGAAGAAACAGGAGCAATGCTGGGGGCAATTTACAGCACACACTCATTTTGGTAGCATAATTATTAATGTGAAATGTATGCTCCTTGCTAAAGACCATTATTTTTATCAAGTTGTTCCATACCTCCCAACTTTTGAACTTCAGAATGAGGGACACTTGAGAGAGGAAGTGTCCCTACACACGCCGCAGCAAAAAATGGGTGTGGCCAAATGATTAAGAGTGGGAGGGGCTTATGGGGCATGGTTAAACCAAACTCGGGCTTCCTGCTTTGATTGCTGTGCCACAAGCATGAAGCAAGAGTCTCACAGACACAAACTCCAGTACAATCATTTAAAAATATAGAATAAAAAGCTTCCATTACAAATGGGTTTGCACACACTGTGGAAAAGTGTGTTACACAAAGTGTGGAAGGATTCAGGAGTGCGTTATGTACACAGTGCGAAGTTCAGCAATGCGCTATGTACAGACTGCAAGGTTTAGGAGTGCGCTATACACAGAGTGCAGAGTTCAGGAATCCATTATGTACAGAATGCAGAGTTCAGGAATGCGTTATGTACAAAGTGCGAGGTTCAGGAATGCGTTATGTACAGACTGCGAGGGTTAGGACTTTGTTATGTACAGACTGCAAGGTTCATTAATGCGTTACATACAGAGTGTGCGGTTCAGGAGTGTGTTATGTATATACTGTCCCTTGTTACCCTATGCATACAGGAACTTCTAATTTCCCTGCAACTCAGGATATGCTGGGAGTTGTAGTTACCCTGTCATTATTGTCATGCTGGCAGTTGTAGTTCCTAGTCACCCTGACCACCTTGGGAGTTGTAGTCCCCTGTTACTCAGGCCATGCTGGGAGTTGTAGTCCCCCTGTCACTCTGTAAATGCTGGCAGTTGTAGTCCCCTGTCACTAAGGCCATGCTGGCAGTTTTAGCCACTCACCTCTGCAGCTCTCTATCGATCTCCCCAGTCTTGGTGACAATGGGCTCCCTCACAGCGTCCTTCAGTGCCCACACCTGGAGTTCATGGCCTGCAGGGTGAGGATCTGGCTCGGCACCGCAGGGCCTACCACACTACTCTTGGCCCTCCTCGGAGCCCCGGCATGCACCCTCCTCAGTTTACCGCAGAGCACCATTCTCACCCGACCCCTCATGTCACTGGAATGCCGCCGCTCTGTGGTGGGTGGAGTCAGGAGGAGGGGCAGAGTGCCGCTCTCTAGTGGCCTAAGTCAGGAGGAGGGGCCGGGTGTTCACTCCACTTCCTACCCTGAATGATCTGAATTCAATCGTATCAATTTGTTTTTATTCTATTAGCAACTGAGCAAGTGGAAAGGAATTGATCCATCCGATTTACCGTTTTCTATTCCAATCAGTTGATTTCTTTTGTGTTGGGGGCTGGATTACTGGCACGGAGTAAATCAAACGGAGTAAGGGCCAGTTCACACAAATGGAACACATGGAAAGTAGGTTATATGGTTTTCAATGGCATAGTTCACACCAGGGCTTGCAGTTCCAGTGCGTTCCAGTTCCAGAAAAAAAAAAGTAGAGCATGCTGCATTTTTCCTGCACTGGACTGTACTGGAACATCAAAAATGCACTGGAACGTACCTAAACGTACCAAAAATGCACTGGAACACACATGTCCTTATTTAAAGTGTACCTCCACTTTTGTTGAGAAGAAAAAAATTCTCCTCTGGGTGAGCTATGTACATTGCAAGGCTTATGTACATAGGTGCGCCTGTGCGCCGCTGTCTACGGCACATGCGCCATAGGCAGCAGCGCCTGTCTTTTTGCAAATATCTCCTAAACAGTGTAGGTTTAGAAGATATTTCTTGGACCTACATGTAAGCCTTAATCTAGGCTTACCTGTAAGTCAAAGTGGTCTGTAAGGGTTTACAAGCACTTTAACCTGCTATGAGGAGGTGAGCTGCCATCTAGATAAAGGAAGGCCCGTGGACGTGGTATATCTGGATTTTGCAAAAGCATTTTACACAGTTCCCCATAAACATTTACTGTACAAAGTAAGGTCCATTGGCATGGTCCATAGGGTGAGTACATGGATTGAAAACTGGCTACAAGGGCGAGTTCAGAGGGTGGTGATAAATGGGGAGTACTCGGAATGGTCAGGGGTGGGTAGTGGGGGCCCCTCAGGGTTCTGTGCTGGGACCAATCTTATTTAATTTGTTCATAAACAACCTGGAGGATGGGGTAAACAGCTCAACCTCTGTATTTGCGGACAATACTAAGCTAAGCAGGGCAATAGCATCTCCATAGGATGTGGAAACCTTGCAAACAGATCTGAACAAATTAATGGGGTGGGCAACTACAAGGTAAATGAGGTTTAATGTAGAAAAATGTAAAATAATGCATTTGGGTGGCAAAAATATGAAAGCAATCTATACACTGGGGGAGAGCTTCTGGGGAATCTAGGATGGAAAAGGACCTGGGGGTCCTAGTAGATGATAGGCTCAGCAGTGGCATGTAATGCCAAGCTGCTGATAACAAAGCAAACAGAATATTGGCATGCATTAAAATGGGATCAACTCCAGAGATTAAACAATAATTCTCCCACTCTACAAGACTCTGGTCCGGCCGCACCTGGAGTATGCTGTCCAGTTCTGGGCACCAGTCCTCAGGAAGGATGTACTGGAAATGGAGCGAGTACAAAGAAGGGCAACAAAGCTAATAAAGGGTCTGGAGGATATTAGTTATGAGGAAAGGTTGTCGAGTACCGAACTTATTCTCTCTGGAGAAGAGACACTTGAGAGGGGATATGATTTCAATATACAAATACCGTACTGGTGACCCCACAATAGGGATAAAACTTTTCCGCGGAAGGGAATTTAACAAGATTCGTGGCCACTCAATAAAATTAGAAGAAAAGAGGTTTAACCATAAACTACGTAGAAGGTGCTTTACTGTAAGAGCGGCAAGGATGTGGAATTCCCTTCCACAGGCGGTGGTCTCAGCGGGGGGCAACGACCGCAACATACAGGGATATACAATGTAATACTGACATATAATCACACACATAGGTTGGACTTGTGTTCTTTTTTCAACCTCACCGACTATGTAACTATGTTTCTCACATCTAATCTGGGCTTGCCGTCCCGCCATCCCAGAGCAGGAGGCACAGGCCACATCAGAGGATGTGGGGGGCCACGTGGCCTGCGGGCCAGCGGTTGCGTACCCATGCGCTACAGAAATAACAAATCGTCCAAAAACGAATTAACATAACATAATGAATATAACAGAACTAATTTTTTTTTTTTTATGAATGAAAACAAAATTTTCCGTCATGCACAAGTCTAACAGTCTATAGATTTTTTGAAGTGATGCAGAGATGATAGAAGGTTCTTTTCTTCCCCCATTAGTATATTGGTGGCGGTGTACATGATGAGAAGGTATTACTGAACGTCTCTGTAATCCATCGTATGAGCCTCTGACATTCTGCTGACTTCTCCTCTCCAACTGGTCAGATGTCACCAATAATCTCCCTGGCCGTTCAGAGCGCCTTTAAATTCCTCTGATCAGCAGTTAAGAGGAGTTAATACATTAAAGGATGTATGACTTAATGAATTTAGCCGCTCAATCCCCTTTTAGTCAGTAAAGCAGGCTTATGGAGGCCGGCGTGGTGATTTCGAGGATCTGGAGATTGTGGTTATGCTTTCTCTGTCTACACATCCGCCGTGACAACAAGCAAACTGCGAACATCGTCTATTGGGTGTGATGGTTACTTCACGAGCCTGCACAAGACAACGAGACGGGTCAATTGTTGTTTTTGTAAAGCCGTGCATCGGAGTGCGCTATATATTTATAAGAACGATTTATCATGTTTGTATTAATAATACATTTATTCAAAATATGCAAAGTGTTCTAATTAATAAAAATAGTGTCTTACTTTCAACATTTTATTATGTACAATACGGTTCAGATGTTTTAGCCGGCTGAGAAAAAATAATGTCGAGTACAAATGCTTTTAAATATTTATATTCTACTGGTTTCTTTTTCTCAATGTCACAATTTGCAAAAATTAACGAACAAAAGAAAAATCTTAATCAAATGATTGCAATGGGTGTTATTTATTAAAGGCAAATCCACTTTGCACTACAAGCGCACTTGGAAGTAAAGTCGCTTTAAATCTGAGGGGGACATGCAAGGAAAATAAAAAACAGCATTTTAGCTTGTACATGATTGGATGATAAAATCAGCAGAGCTTCCCCTCATTTCAGATCTACCTCTTTAGATTTAAAGCGACTGCACTTCCAAGTGGTGAAAGATTTGCCTTTCGTAAATAACCCCCAATGACTCTTTAAATCACCATTGGCTTAACAAAAACAGCATTATTTCAAAATGGTACTCTAATGATTTCAGAAATACATTTACAGCTCAAATTAAAATGGAATTCGATGTAAAATTCGAGGCGAATTTCAATTCAATATTTGGAAATTTAGTAAAATTTGTACTGTAATTCCAGAATTCGGATATATCCGAAATAACTAAAAATGTGTCTGAATATTTATTCGGAACAAAACGAAACGCATATGTCTTAAATCTAATTGGCCTCTCTCATATGTGAATAAAGATGCCTTAGAAACAAGCCTCTAATGCCGCGTACACACGACCGGACTTTTCGATGGACTTTTGGCGGAGGTCCGACGGACTTTCTGAACAAACAGACTTGGCCACACAGGACCGGACTAAGTCAGTTCGAAAGTCCGTTAGTTTTGAACGTGATGACGTAAACGGGACTAAACAAGGAAGTTCAATAGCCAGTAGCCAATACCCTGTTTCTCTGAAAATAAGACCTAGCGTGATTGTCGGTGTTGGCTGCAATATAAGCCCCTATCCCCCAAATAAGCCCTAGTTAAAGCCATTGTAGGTCTTATTTTCAGGGTAGGGCTTATTTTCAGGGAAACAGGGTAGGGCTTATTTGGGGGGTAGGGATTATATTACAGCCATCACCAACAATCACGCTAGGTCTTATTTTCGGGGAAACAGGGTAGCTGTCCTTGCGTCGTATTTGGTTCAGTGGACCAGCACACAGACGAACGGTTTTCCCGATTTTTAGTTGGTCGGGTAGATTTGAAACATGTTCTATTTCTAGGTCCATCTGATTTTTTTTTTTTAAAGCGGTCGGACTAGCCCACACACCGTTGGACCTAGTCTGCCGGAAAGTCGTGGCATTAGCCACGTTTTTTAATGATTCCATGCCACCTACCAACACGCCAAATTATTAAAACAATGGCAGGCAGATGAAACAATATACACCTGCTTCCCTTTGTATTACTTCAAGAATTTAAGGGCTGGTTTACACTAGCAGTTGAGGGGCATTAAGGCCCCACAGTTGAGCCATGTTTCAACCACCTTGCAACCACTACCTCCTTTTAGCTGCAGTTGCAGTTGGGGGTGTGTGCGCATACTGCGGACAAGATGATTTGCTTCACATGCTTCAATTGTACCCCCTGTCACTTTCAGTCGTAGAATGTGAGCCATTCAAGTGAATGGGGCTGCACTGCCCCTTGTGGTTGTGGTGTGCTAGTGCAGTGTTCAGGAGGTGGCGCAAGGGCTCCTCATCACCTGTCAATTACTCTCTGAAGCGCATTTGAACTCAGATCACTCTTCGGGTGTGTGAATGAGCCCTTGGGGTATGTCGCGTTCTCTAGGCTTTGCCACAATTTTCCACCTCCATTAAATTCAATTGCTTTAGGTGCATTTTTCGAGAGTTCAGGGTGCGTTTTTGGAGCGTTGTCAGCATTTTTTTGATTTTTCTTTATTAAACTCAGTGATGCACCTTAAACTTAACCCAATACAATATTGAGTAAACCTATATCAACATATACAGTATCATGATATAACTTAACGGCACAGTATAAAGTGCTCAGTGCCAATATAAAGTGCAAAAATATATAAAATGCAATCATATAAAGTCATATAAAACATTAAAATGTGCAGAGAAACGCCGCCTTGGTGTGTAAACAATGGTCACCAGGTCTCCTTAGCTTCTGATGACACCCAGTGGGAGGGGCGAAAGGCGGCGTTTCTCTGCACGTTTTAAAGTTTTTTGATATAAGTGTATTATCTTTGGATTTTATGAATAAACCTCACAGTATTACACTATATACATTCTTTTTTCCTTCATTGCTATACATCTTTATGGGTGCCTGATCACTGAGTAAGATGGGAAGGATCCAGGATGTCCATATGTTTTAAAAATGAAAAAGGACAACACTTGTGATGCCACATCCGTAAATTGTAAGGAGAAAAAAGGGGTTACTAAAAAAAGTAGCCATAGGTCGTACTTTTAAAGTACGGAACCAATCAAGAAGTAACCAAAATAATATTTATTGAAAAAAGTACATGGTATGATAGAAATATTCAAAAAAGGTAAAAAAAACATAGGGAAATGATATAATTCTGTACAATGAGCCCTTGTGTGTCTACGCGTTTCGCCGTGAGGCTTCTTCAGGGCGATCAAGGTTCAGAAATATAACACAGAAAGAAAAGAGCGAATCTCACTATCTTAAGTTGGGCTAGGCCTCATGTAAAAATCTCCAATAGTTAGAGGGTTGCCAAAAATGTGGAAAATTCCCAACTGGCTTCTATTTACTAAAGAAGTATTCCTACGACAGGGGCAGGAGTGCATCCTAAGTCAATTTATGAAGAAAGGCGGAGGGGCCCTCACATGTCTAGGGTCCATACGGTGTTCAAACCACACATGTGAGGTATCGCCAAGATCAGTAGAGCAAGAGCAATAATTCTAGCCCTAGACCTCCTCTGTAACGCAAAACATGCAACCTGTAGAATTTTTTAAACGTCGCCTATGGAGATTTTTAAGGGTAAATGTTTGTCGCCATTCCACGAGCGGGCGCAATTTTGAAGCGTGGCATGTTGGGTATCAATTTACTCGGCGTAACATTATCTTTCACAATATAAAGAAAGAAATTGGGGTAACTTTACTGGTGTCTTATTTTTTTTATTTTAAAAAAGTGTATTTTTTTTTTCCAAAAAAAGTGCGCTTGTAAGACCGCTGCACAAATATGTGTGTGACAGAAAGTATTGCGAGGACCACCATTTTATTCTCTAAGTTGTTAGGAAACAAATGTATAATGTTTGGGGGTTCTAAGTAATTTTCTAGCAAAAAAAAAATGTTTTTATCTTGTAAACAACAAACCTCAGAAAGAGGCTTGGTCCTTAAGTGGTTAATTAAGGAGCAGCGCTGAGTTTAATTTCATTTTTTCCCTTTATTGAGGTCTTTCACCTTTCCCTTTAGCAGCAGCCTTATCATATGCATATATACTGTATATATTTTCATATTTCCATAGCACGGGTTCTTTATTTCCTTTAGCATTTTTTTGAAACCTGAAAACCAGAGGTAGCGTTTGGGCAGCATTTATTAATGCAATGCGTCTTCAACACAAGTTAGTGCTACAGCTGAGTGTACCCGGGTTTGCCAGGGGGTCTTAGTGCCAGAATAAAAAGAACAAACAGAAAGAATACAAGTATGTCAGTGAAACTGAATTGTGTTCATCTCTAATATTGAGAATATAACACTTCAGATAACATTGCTTATAATTGCTGCACTGGACCCCCATAACAATTTCATAGAGACTACAGTCAGCCTTACACAAGGATCTGCCGTATCCAAATCCTGGATCCATAAAGGGCAGGCACTCTATTGGGCACAATATAACGTGTTTATCATCTAAATACTGTTTACAGCCTCTTATTCTCACTTTTATTGCTCTGTTCATAATTTATGCCTAGTAATTATAACTAAATTACCAAGATGCCGAGGACTTATCATATCGCACATTATAATAATGTTGCTATCCACTTCTTATTAACCACTTACTGGGCACTTAAACCCCCTTCCTGCCCAGACCAATTTCCAGCTTTCAGCGCTGTCACTCTTTGAATGACAATTGCGCGGTCATACTACAGTTTACCCAAATGATTTTTTTTTGCATTTTTTTTCACACAGATAGAGCTTTCTTTTGGTGGTGTTTAATTGCTGCTGGGTTTTTTATTTTTTGCTAAATAAAACAAAAAAAATAAAATAAATGTTTGTTTCATAGTTTGTTCTTGCTCAGTGCTGATCTCTACTCACTGTCTGTCTTTACACTCTCCCGCTGCCTCTCCTGAAGGTTCTCCTCCAACTGCCTCCTGTGGTGGGATCCTTCTAGGCCAGCTATCCCGAGCCTCCAACTTGAGGTATTACCCCTCTCTGGTAGGGGGTTCCCTCAAGGGCTACCAACAACCTCTCCTTAGTACTTCATCTCCGTTTTCCACCCGACCCCCCAGCTGGAATGGCCTATGTCAATTTATGGGATTTATCCAGCCCCCTGCCGGCCCACCACTAGGGATTGGCTGAGGCTCTAGAAATATTCATGGCAGCTCCTCTTAACCCCTGCCCTCTAATTCCAGAAAGTTCTCCAACCTTCCAGATACCAGGAGGAGCCACCAGAGAGCTGCCAGGATGAGTCACCAAGCCCTGAGCACTAGTGAACCCTGACCCAATTAAGACTTAGGCTTTAACATGAGTCATATACATTTTCCTACACTGCCACTTCGATTTGCACACACTATAGGGTGCTACAACTCTATAGTCTATACTTATCTCAATACAGAGCGTTAAGTGTCCTTTCTTCTGCATTGTTCCTCTGCTATCAGAATGAGTCGCTTTTGACAGGTTCCTGACACCAAGAGAAAAAAAGGTGACAGAGGAGGGAGCTTCAGCACACAGTCTGTAATTGACAGTCTCAGCTCTGTTTCTGTTTTAAGGGGTGTGTCTCTTCCCTTCAATCAGCTCTGAGTACTGCAGTATATAATATCAGCTCCCCGCCCCCTGCTTTCTGAAAGCTCAGGAAAGCTGTATACATTCAGCACTTTGGATGGCTGTAGAGGAGAGAGGGCTGCAGATAAACAGGCACAATTTAAGTAGGAAGACTTATTTGTGTAGCACCTGGGTATATGTAAGGAATAACAATCACTTTAACTGTTGAGAGGAAATGGAAAAACTCTGGACAGCCGCACTCCGAAAAGGATCTATTTTCTTGTGCCTTTTTTTGTAAAATAAAGATCACATAACACAATCCACAGCAAACGTGATACAGAACAAAATACTGACGCGTTTCACATGAAATCAGTGTTACTCATAGCTATTTTACAATAAAAGGCACAAGAAAATAGATCCTTTTCGGAGTGCGGCTGTCCAGAGTTTTTCCATTTCCTCTCATCTGTGTTTGCACTAGCCAGCACCTGGAGCTCTCTGCTTGGAAGTGGAATGGTTATCCTGGTGGTTCGACCTGGAGCGGTGGTATCCTTTTCTCTTACCTGAATCACTTTAACTGTGCCTCGACTGGATCATGACAGCCCTGTACTGTGATTTTCAAAATGTTATTGAAAATAAGGTAAAAGTAGATTCAGACCTACCTACTCTTTGCTGGATCTTGACAATAGGTACACCACAGCACTCAATTGTCCTTCCCATGAAAGGCTGTGTATTATCTGATGATATACTTCTTTATGAGAGTTATTTTTCAAGATAATAAAACCGACCTCAGAAGGGAAGCAAAGTTCTTGGTGCTTTTCTTTGTCTTTGAATTCCTGCATACGGTGGACTTAGATCATTGCCAAGGCTAATAAAAGCTCAGAGCTGTAAATCTTGCCAATCTCTGGATTTTACACTCCAGCAAGGCATGTTCTTACAGTTCATGAAATATTAATGAGTAAATACAGCTTGTGATCAGGGCCCAGCCACTGCTGACAATCGCAAAAGCGTCTTCAGTGTCTGGAAAGTGGAAGCTTGTGAAACCAAATCACCAAATCTTAGTTGCCTTAAGTCAATAGAGCAAAGTTGCCCAGGAGGCCACTGTCTGCATCTGGATCCTTGGAAAACCTGAATGTTAACATATACAGTAAAACCTTCGATTGAGAGCATAATTCATTCTGGAAACATGCTTGTAATCCAAAGCACTCTTATATCAAAGCAAATTTCCCCGTATGAAATAATGCAAACTCAAATGATTCGTTCCACAACCATTTATTCATAAGTCCTTCAGTTTAAGGTCCATATAAAAGGATTATAGCAATGTGATAGGTTGTGTAACCATAAAATGTCCCTCCACAAATGGAAGCCTCCACAAGGGGATTAGAAGCAAAATCCAGGAGGAATGTATTAGCCTTGTACACACGGTCGGAGATTCCGACAACCAAATCCGTCAGAGTAATTCTGATGGATTAATTCCAGAAGAGGTCTGGAAGTGATGTTGCATACACACGGTCGGACTAAGTTGTCGGAAAATCCAATTGTATATAACGTGATGACGTTATTTCGTTACGACGAGACTACGTTCAGGCTAGTAGCCAATAGCTTTGGTCTAGGAATTTGATCTGAGCATGCGTGGCACTTTGTCCGTCGGAGTAGGCTACACATTAACGGAGTATGTCCGATCGGAGCATTTTGTCGGAAAATTTTACCGGCAAGTTGGAAAACTTGGTCCGTCGGATATTCCGACGGAAACAGTCTGATGCAGACTACACACAGTCGGATTATCCGACAAAACGGTCCGATAGGACACATTCAGTCGGAATCTCTAAGAGAAGAGAGGCGCCTCTAAGTGTAGCAATATGGGTACATTTAATGAAGATACAACATTTAGCAACTCACATGGTTGATGATTAAAAGAGGCACATCTAAGTATGAAGGCATCCGGGGTAAAGCTGTCCACATAGACCGTTGTCTGCACTGCCGGCTCTCACCACTGTCAGTCTGCAATCGTGACCGGGAAGACTACCCTGCAAGTATAAATTTCACTCTTTCAGTAAGGGGTGTCTTGGACCTGCTTTGTGTTGTCTCTTGAAGTTGACAATAATCAGGGTAATGTAAAATATAATTCAGCTCTCCTCTTTTTAACATTAAATTATTCTGTCCAATCACAACTGATCACATGTAAGTAAATGCAGGTTATCAGCTGTTTCTTTTCTCAGCGCTGTAAGTGTCTGAGGAAAGAAAAGACAATAACCGGTTTTCCTGTAGTGACAGCAGGTATTTACACTGATAATCAGGGCACTGATCATCAGTGTCCATCAGTGCAGCATATCAGCCTCCATCATTGCAGAATATCAGGGGCCATCAGGGATATATATCAGTGCCCATCAGTGATGAATATCAATGCCCATCATTGCCGCCTTATCAATGCAGCCTCATCAGTACTGACTTATCAGTGCCCATCAGTGCCACCTCACTGGGCGGCATAGTGGTGTAGTGGTTAGCACTCTCGCCAAGCAGTAAAAAGGGTCGCTGATTTGAATCCCAACCACGACACTACCTGCCTGGAGTTTGCATGTTCTCCCTGTGCCTGTGTGGGCTTCCTCCGGGTACACCAGTTTCCTCCCACACTCCAAAGACATGCAGGTAGGTTAATTGGCTTCTGTCCCATATTGGCCCTAGTATATGAATGGGGACCTTGGATTGTGGGCTCCTTTAGGGTAGGGACCAATGTGAGTGTGCAATGTACAGGGATAGGGACAATCGTACACACTCACTCAGGTTGAACTGGATGGACTGGTGTCTTTATTCAACCTTACTAACTATGTAACTATGTAACTATCAGTGGCCATCAGTGCCAATCAATGCAGCCTATTAGCACACATCAGTGAAGAAGAAGAATGATCAATTAGTGCCTCTGCCTCATGCAGAACCCACCCTTATCCATGACTTAGAGGTGAAAATGGAAAATGAGCCAGCAGCCAGTAGACATGTGCGCCATCAATAAACGTATTTTGTTTCGTTCCGTTCCATTTCGTATTAGCCATTAATTTGTATTTCGTAATTCATGTCTGAAATTCAATTTGAATTCGTACAAAATATGAATTTTCGTTAGGTTCTTTAGCTTTTCCTAACAATTACGAATGTTCGTTATGATGAATTTAAAAAGCAAACAATACCTTTCTCAATATGGCAGTTGTCGACTCATTATGCTCATTATGAGGGGCTCCCTCCATCCCTGTGCTGTACTGACTTCCTCTGATTGGTGAACAAAAAAACAGTCATGTTTCTGTTAATTTGGATCCAAAATTCCTTAACAAAATTTCGTATTTTGTATGAAATTCATAAGCATAAAAATTCCCATAGGGTTCCCACCATCCCTGTGCTGTACTGGCTTCCTCCTGGGGCTGTACCTCTGCTGTACTCATTATGAGGGGCTCCCACTATCCCTGTGCTGTGCTGACTTCCTCCTGGGGCTGTACCCCTGCTGTACTCATTATGAGGGGCTCCCACTATCCCTGTGCTGTGCTGTGCTGACTTCCTGGGTTTTTAACTTCATCATAACGAATAATTATTATGACAATAATAAAAATATATTAACGAACATTCTTATTTTGTCCGATTCTGATTCTCCCATCGACTACCAGTACCAGTCTCCCACTCCCATATTAAAAAAGATCATTTTCACAACCCTCACTCAGCAGCAGAAGAAACCCTCTGATTGGTCAACAAAACACAAATCACGTTTCCTTTGTAACGGAATTTGGATCTGAAATTCGTCAACAAAATTTCGTATTTCGTATACAATTCGGAAGCATAGAAATTCGTATTTCGAATGCTTCCGAATGTACGAATTTTCGCTTCATACGAAACGAACCGCACATGTTTGGCAGCCAGTAAGACTGAAAATGGACCCCATTCCAGGAGACAGATAAGTATCTGGGGAATGGATTGTCATTGTTTACTGGCAACAGCATGGGGGACCTCTGGACATAAAGTCAGTTTTTGACTTTAGGTTGTTTGTGACTATTATTTGTAACTTTGACACTAAGATATGCACATCTTTGTACTACCTAGGTCCACAATGACAGACAGCTTCTTATTAGATTAAACCTCATATTAGTTAACTGAGCAGATTACAGTTGTAAACCTGATTGTGTAATGTGAAATGTGTGCTCTATACTCTGCAGGCTAGTAAAAACCTAGAATCAGTCCACCCAAATGGAGATTTTAGTGTAGCACTATCCTCGTAGGAGTCGCTGAAGTTAGGGTTTCCCACTGCTGCACAGCCAGTCACATAGCATTTCCTTCATTCACTCCAAATCAGAAAACAGTCCTTGGCTTGTTTTTGTTGTTTTATTAGGGTATAACTTGGACAGAGGCGGCTCTAGACTTTCTGAGGCCTTAGGCAAAACTTAGACATGAGGCCCCACTCACGCCCATAATGGGAAAAATATTATAAAAATGATAAAAATTAACTGTATGAATGCATATATTAACTTAATTCCTATGAACTATGAATTCACCGTTTCTATAAATTTCTCTAGCCAATTATTCTTTAATCAAATATCATTAAACATAGGGTGGGTGGGTATATATGTTACACGCACACAGATATAGATCAAATTGTGCAGCTGCCTACTCATTATCCTTTGTGCTGTCTCATAAATGTGAAATTAATTTGTCAACAAAGTATAAAACAAAAAAAAAAGTAATTTTACAACATATTCTAAAACATAACCTGTTTAATGCAACAAGTCCAATCCAGCTAAGGAGCAGTCCCAGCTGAGGGATATAGTCATAGTCCAACCCAGCTGATAGACATAGTCCGACCCATCCAATCCAGCTAAGGGACAGTCCCAGATAAGAGACAGCCCAGCTAAGAGACAGTCCAATCCAGCTAAAGGACAGTCACCGACCTCACATCCATGATACAAGAGATGGTCAGAGACTGTGTACGGGCAATAATACAGGAGATGGTCAGAGACTGTGTGTGGACAATGATACAGGAGATGGTCAGAGACTGTGTGTGGACAATGATACAGGAGATGGTCAGAGTCTATGCAGACAATTATACAGGAGACGGTCAGAGACTGTGCAGACAATGATACAGGCAAGGGTCAGAGACTGTGGACAATGATACAGGAGATGGTTTTATTATGGTAATGACAAGCAAACTCTTACCTGGCTAACATGGTATCAAACGTTGGAGCCACTGACAGGGTGCTGACAGACAATCATGCAGGAGATGGTCATAGACTGCGGAAAATTATACAGGAGATGGTCAGAGACTGTGTGTGGACAATGAATCAGGAGATGGTCAGAGACTGTGTGTGGACAATGAATAAGGAGATGGCCAGAGACTGTGTGTGGACAATGATACAGGAGACGGTCAGAGACTGTGTGTGGACAATGATACAGGAGACGGTCAGAGACTGTGTGTGGACAATGATACAGGAGACGGTCAGAGACTGTGTGTGGACAATGATACAGGAGACGGTCAGAGACTGTGTGTGGACAAGGATACAGGAGACGGTCAGAGACTGTGTGTGGACAAGGATACAGGAGACGGTCAGAGACTTGCAGAGACAATGATACAGGAGACGGTTTTATTATGGTAATAACAAGCAAACTCTTACCTGGCTAACACGGTATGAAAAGTTGGAGCCACTGACAGGGTGCTGACAGACAATCATGCCACAAAGATGCAGGAGATGGTCAGATACTGTGCGCAGATAATGATACAGGAAATGGTCAGAGACTGTGGGCGGACAATGATACAGGAGCCACTGTGCCATCAAAAGCAGCCACCGTGCCAGTAATCGCAGCCACTGTGTCATCAAACACAGCCACTGTGTCATCAAACGCAGCCACTGTGCCCTCAAACGCAGCCACTGTGCCAAAACGCAGCCACTGTGCCCATCAATTGCAGCCACTGTGCCCATCAAACTCAGCCACTGTGCCCATCAAATGCAGCCACTGCGCCATCAAACGCAACCACTGTGCCATCAAACGCAACCACTGTGCCATCAAACGCAGCCACTGTGCCCTCAAACGCAGCCACTGTGCCCTCAAACGCAGCCACTGTGCCCTCAAACGCAGCCACTGTGCTCATCAATTGCAGCCACTGTGCCCATCAAATGCAGCCACTGCGCCATCAAACACAGCCACTGTGCCATCAAACGCATCCACTGTGCCATCAAACGCAGCCACTGTGCCCATCAAACGCAGCCACTGCGACATCAAACGCAGCCACCGTGCCAACAAAAGCAGCCACCGTGCCATCAAACACAGCCACTGTGCCCATCAATTGCAGCCACTGTGCCATCAAACTCAGCCACTGTGCCCATCAAATGCAGCCACCGTGCCCATCAAATGCAGCCACTGCGCCATCAATTGCAGCCACCGTGCCATCAAACTCAGCCACTGTGCCCATCAAATGCAGTCACTGCGCCATCAAACGTAGCCACTGTGCCCATCAAACGCAGCCACTGTGCCATCAAATGCAGCCACTGTGCCATCAAACGCAGCCACTGTGCCATCAAACACAGCCACCGTGCCCATCAAATGCAGCCACTGTGCCCATCAATTGCAGCCACCGTGCCCATCAATTGCAGCCACCGTGCCATCAAACTCAGCCACTGTGCCCATCAATTGCAGCCACCGTGCCATCAAACTCAGCCACTGTGCCCATCAATTGCAGCCACCGTGCCATCAAACTCAGCCACTGTACCCATCAAATGCAGTCATTGCGCCATCAAACGCAGCCACTGTGCCATCAAACGCCGCCACTGTGCCATCAAACGCAGCCACTGTGCCCATCAATTGCAGCCACTGTGCCATCAAACACAGCCACCGTGCCCATCAAATGCAGCCACCGTGTCATCAAACTCAGCCACTGTGCCCATCAAATGCAGCCACTGTGCCATCAATTGCAGCCACCGTGCCATCAAACTCAGCCACTGTGCCCATCAAATGCAGTCACTGCGCCATCAAATGCAGCCACTGTGCCAGCAAACGCAGCCACTGTGCCCATCAAACGCAGCCACTGTGCCATCAAACGCAGCCACTGTGCCCATCAAACTCAGCCACTGTGCCATCAAACGCAGCCACTGTGCCATCAAACACAGCCACCGTGCCCATCAAATGCAGCCACTGTGCCATCAAACGCAGCCACTGTGCTCAATAATTGCAGCCACTGTGCCATTAAACCCAGCCACTGTGCCATCAATTGCAGCCACCATGCCATCAAACACAGCCACTGTAAAGCATCCTCAGTAAAGCAGATGAAAAGTTATTTTTAGAATGTGTGAAAATAAAACTGTCTTGTCAATGCAGAGTTAATATGGCCTTTGGACTCTTAGATTTGGTGGGGGTGCATTGTTGTTAGGTTTTTCATATATATATATATATATATATATATATATATATATATATATATATATATATATATATATATATATATATATATATATATATATATATATATATATATATATATATATATATATATATATATATGAAAAACCTATATATAAACTGTACCTGATGATCCTGCTCCTCGCCTTGGTGACAAATTGGTAAAGGCAGCAGGACTCAGTTGGAGAAGCAACACATGATGTTCTAGCTCTGCCCTGCAGTGCAATCTGGGAGTTGTAGTCTCTGCAGAGCACAGGCACCAGACGGCCATGTTAAAGTCTATGTGCCTGTGCTCTGTGGGAGAACTACAATTCCCGGCATGCAATGGGGCCGCCGTTAGGGGAAGGAAGGGCTAGGACTCGGAGGACAGCGCTGCTGCTATTGGACACACAGGCAGCCTAAGCCATGCATATTAGACAGTCGGACATACTCTTATCACCCCCCTCATCCACCGCCGCGGAGCTCACTCTGTCTGCAGCTGTGTGCAGCGCGCCCGCCGCTCGCTCACCCCGCCGTTTGAGAGACACTCCACACAGCAGCAGACAGTGCAGCACAACACCTCAGAGACAAATTAGGCAATCGCTCGATGGCGAGGCCCTTCCTGTGGGCGAGGCCTAAGGCAATCGCCTAATTTGCCTAATTAAAGAGCCGCCTCTGAACTTGGATGGTGTAGGAAATGATGGGATGCCCAACTTGAAAATGTCCAAAACACTGAAACAGGGACAACTTTCTCCCTATTTACAAAAAGTTTTCATCTTCCTTCCACCTGCACAAACTTGGTTTCCTACAGCACCTACTGCTGAGGAGGAACAGGAAGTAAAAAATTCAGACAAAGAAAAAAAACATTTAGAAGGGAAATCAAAGGAAAGGGTAAGTGAACCAACAATGCACTAGCTTAAAGGAAACTATTTAGAAAATAAAAAACAAACTTTTACAACCCCTTTAATTAGAATGTGATGCAAAGGGGTACCTACAGGAGTCACATGGGTCGCAATTGCTGACCGTGAGGCCCCCACCAGTACACCTGGATAGGAGGAGTGATGGCGGCAGCTGTATATAGAGAAATCGATCTCTCCTCCTGCAGCCGCTGAATACCTGTGGGAGAGAAAAGAGAAGAAGCAGGCATTCAGTGGCTGCAGAAGGAAAATTGAGTGATCGATTCTTTTATATGCAGCCACCCCCACCGCTCTTTCTTATCCAGCTTCTCTCTGCTGCCCCCCTGTGCTAAGTGACCCAACCAGCGAAGGTGACTCTTGCAGAGCAGTCTTGTGAGTCAAGCCAGGCACTGAGCCAGTCAGCAGGGGTGAAGGTTGAAGGTATCCCGAGTGCCAAGCTAGGGACCCAGCAAGGAAACGTGGGTGACGCTTGAGGGAGATACCACTGCAAAAGCCTTGAGGAGCTCAGGAATTCAGAGTAGTGAATCAGAGGGTCCATTGAGTGACCAGGAGTTCAAGGGGCTGAAGAACTACAAGAAGAAGTTGTATTACAGCTGAGAGAACTGTTATATTTGAGTTAGGAACTGTTTAAGTACAGTTTCCATAGAAGACAGCAACCCTGCACGTACAGAAGTGGCGCCTTGCTGGGGCCTTTCCCTGTACGGCTGTCCTCCTGTTGAGATCTCGGTGTCTGCCATTTGAAATTGCAACTACTGAAGGGTGTCCTGGCTCTAACCCTCTTTCCCCCTGCAAAAATATAAAAAAGGACTGTCAAATAAATAAAACCTCTTTTACATCCAAGAAGTGTCTAGCACCCAATTACTTTTACTATCTTTGTACCCATTATGCCTCAAAACCCACCATATAGTGAAGGATGTCAGTTGTCTTTGGCCATGAAGGTTCCCATTAGACTGGAAGAGGTCAGAGATTCTGCTACAATGGTATAAAATTAGTTAAAAAATAAATAAAACTACTGACACCAGTGACGGAACTACCAGGGCCTCAAAGGTCACACCTGAAGGTTCTAGCCACTGTTATGAGGCCACAAGTTTAAACTGAACTGGAAATGGATTATCAACAGGATAATGATCCAATAAATGCTAGCAAATCTACCAAGAAACTGACAAATGGAGGGTCAAAATTTTCTCTGAGATAATGTCAGAAATTGATGGAGAATATTGAAATGCCTACAAGAAGTCATTACTGTGAAGAAGGCAATACCAGCTTCTGAGGTAAAGTGTGTACTTATGTTTTCTACAGCACACCATTATGTCTACTGCGATTTTTATTGAATAAATTATTTAAAAGCCAATTATTTCTTGTGTTTTTATTCAAGTGTAGCGCTGCCTCGTATGGATTGCTGTGTGAAGATAGACTTCCTTGGGCTTTTCCCCTTCATATCTTGCCACCAGTTGCTAGGGGTTTTTACACAACCGCCCATACTCTCATCCACTCGTTGCCAATAATCAGGGGTTTGGGTTTTTACACAACCAAGAGTTTGTGGGGAGAGAGGAAAATACTGCGCTAAACCAAAAAAATGAATAAAAATTAAATAAGAAAGCAGCTAACACTCAAACAAAGTCCCAGTGCACAATATCAAAATTGAGTGTAGCGCTAGAAAGCTGTACCAGATAAAAGGAAAAATCCAAGGAATCAATCTTGGTGCAACTAAAAATAATGTGAGGTAACACAAAATGATGTATAATTACAGTATTATGTAACAATGGGAACTGTATACACAAATAAATAAAATTGGATAGTGAAACATAAATCGAATGTGACAATGTCCACACGAAAGAAAAAAAATGGGGTAGGAGAGTCTTTTCTCCTTAATCTCCTGCTGGAGTTGAAACGTCTGCTCAAAGTAGACTGTTGAACATACTGATGGATATAACAGACAAATTCCGGGGATTATGGGAGGTAGGGTACTCTTACCAAATAAGATGGACGCACATACCATAGGGCAGTGCGTCAAACAGGCTCATAATTCTGGATTCCTGATGGTGTATGGATGGCGGTCTGGAGGATACCAATACGTCTCTGACTCCAGGCCACTCACTGGTTGGTTTATGGCTCCAGGGCTTTCAGCGACCAGACCGATCCAGGAAACGATTTCAGCAGGAAGGTAAATGTCAGTACCCAAATATAAAAATTCAAGAAGAAAGGGAGCGCCATATGGCGCAGGTCAACCAAAAAAGGGTTTATTCAGAACACCTTACAATGAAACGCAGGATATAAAATGAATTGTGATCACAAAAAGTTAAAAAGCAATGTGGGAAGCTGGAGATGCTGGTCCAACGCGTTCCAACTACAAAGTCTTCCACTGGGGCATACACGTCGGGCCAGCACCTCCTGCTTCCCACATTGATTTTTAACATTTTGTGATCACAATTGACACGCCCAGGGCTCCCACTGATTCTGCTTTATGGTGAGTTGAACCACTTATTATTATTATTATTATTATTATTATTATATATTAGCCCTTGTACACACGGTCGGAGATTCCGACGAAATGTGTCCTATCGGACCGTTTTGTCAGATAATCCGACTGTGTGTGGTCTCCATTGGACTGTTTCCATCGGAGTATCCGACGGACCAAGTTTTCCAACTTGTCCGTAAAATTTTCCAACAAAATGCTCCGATCGGACATACTCCGTTCATGTGTAGCCTACTCCGACGGACAAAGTGCCACGCATGCTCAGATCAAATTCTTAGACCAAAGCTATTGGCTACTAGCCTGAACGTAGTCCCGTCGTAACAAAATAATGTCATCACGTTATGTACAATCGGATTTTCCGACAACTTTGTCCGACCGTGTGTATGCAACAGTTTCGGGTTAAAATCCGTCGGACAAAATCCAATGGATTTGGTTGTCAGAATGTCCGACCGTATGTACAAGGGCTAAGAATGTAACAATAGAAACATTTCGCTTCGATCATCCTGACACCCTATCAACCATGGTGCCATGATGATTGAAACGCCAACACCAGCCTTTGCCCCCCCCCCCCGGCCTGCAAAAAGGTTGGTGACCACTGCTATGGGCTCTAGCCCCAGATCTTCTGCAGACATAGCAACGCCCCTGGCACTGGGAAACATTTTTTGAAAGCTAAAAGTGCATTTTATATACAACTATATAGACCAGACCAAAATGAGGGACAAATGAGGAGAAGAGAGGGACAGAGGGACATTGCTCAAAAACAGGGACAGTCCCTCGAAATCAGGGACAGTTGGGAGCTATGACCGAGGCACTTTCCTCTGCCAATAGCCAGGGCTGTAACAATGCCTGTGCCCTCATTTGTCAGGTTCCCTCCCACTGTCCAATATGCCTCCCTATTGGACCAGTGTGAAACATTCAGACAACATGAGCAGGACCTGAACACCATGAGTAGACCCTATCAATGGATCCCTGCTCCCTGGTAGGCAGAGAGCATCTTCCTGGTAAGCAGAAAGGCCCAAAAACTAGACTCTCTTCTAGCACCTACCTGGTGCTACAAAAGTATATCACCTTTATCTGTTGGCACTGTGTGAATGAAGAGCTAATGTTTGCCTGCGCATGCACAAACTGGCAGAGACCCTGCATGAGTTCTGCACATGTGCAAGACTGCAAGCTGCCTCCAAGGATTAGTGACAAAGAAAAGCCAGGAGACAGTTTGCAGGACCTTGCCGATGCACAGAAACACAGCAAGGACCTGTGGCATTCCTGCACATTGCATCTGGGTACCCCATCCTTTCCTAGGTGGGTATTACAGACCTGAATTTTTCTATAAAATAAAAATCTATTTACTTGAATTTTTTATTTATTTTTTGCAATTGTGTTATTGGGAAGGAGGAGGAGGAACAATAAAAAAAAATTTAAAAAAAGAGTGAAAGTCCATTTTTAAGTGATCCACAACATGCAGTGGGGGAGCAGGTATTGGACACACCCGGAAGGATAAGCCTACGATATTTAGTTTTAAAGGCTACCTTTAGTTTTGTTTCACCCCACAGTGACAGGGTGACTTTAATAATTAGGATGCAGGATCTATCAAGCCACTCATGAGGGTGTCACTAGCAGGTCACATCCGTCATCCCAGGAGATGAAGGCCATCATTCACTCCCAGGCATGGAAGACTCTTCTCCTGATCTGACAGCCCCGCTCCGGCTTTTCTAATTGCTGGAGCAACTCAGATTTATGTCCCGTGCAGGGCGATGCAGCATTAATCAGGGGGACACACTACTGGTAATCCCCTGGCCAAGCTCCAAGGATGTCCAGCACTGTGCTGACACAGGAGAGGGACTTTACCATCAAAGCAGGAGAACCGGTATAAAGCACACATGTCTAAGAATGGCATACAAACCTTACAATCCCATGTAACAGTTTGCTCCTTTAAGAAATTCCCAATATCCCTATTGATCCATGCTGGCCTAGTGAATCATCAGTGAATCTGGGAACATTCGCTGCTCCAAGTGCGTCAAATGTGAGCCAAACACCAAGACACAAACATACGAAAAATTTCCCATTCAGTGGGGCGTATTTACTAAAGGCAAATCCACTTTGCACTACAAGTGCACTATGGGGTTGATTTACTAAACCTGGAGAGTGCAAAATCTGGTGCAGCTCTGCATAGAAACCAATCAGCTTCCAGGTTTTATTGCCAAAGCTTAATTGAACAAGCTGAAGTTGAAAGCTGATTGGCTACCATGCAGAGCTGCACCAGATTCTGAGTGCACCAGTTTTTGTAAATCAACCCCTTGAAAGTGCACTTGGAAGTGCAGTCGCTGCAGATCTGAGTGGAAGCTCTGCTGATTTTATCATCCAATCATGTGCAAGCTAAAATGCTATTTTTTATTTTCCTTGCATGTCCCCCTCGGATCTACAGCGACTGCACGTCTAAGTGTACTTGTAGTGCAAAGTGGGTTTGCCTTTAGTAAATCAACCCCACGGTGTGCTGACCTTTGCTAATTTCATGTTTGCATAACGGAATGTACTAAGCTGAAAGAACAGAGAAAGATCAGGATGGGGAAAGCAATTCTTTAAATTACTAGATGTTGCAGTAATGCCTTTCGGGAGAGAGATATGTTGGCAATTAGGATAGGCCATACCTCCCAACTGTCCCGGATTTCAAGGGACTGTCCCTGATTTGGAGCAATGTCCCTCTGTCCATCTTTCCTCCTCATTTGTCCCTCATTTTGGTCTGATCTATATAGTTGTAAATAAAATTCACTTTTTATCTTTCAAAAAGTGTTTCCCAGCGCTAAACCTTTCATCCAATTTCTAAATTGCTGCATTTGTACATTTTTAAAGCCAATATAAAGGAATAGTAGTGGTTAAAAAAAAAGCACTTGTGGGTTTGATTAACCTTTTTGTTTGGTTAATTAAGGGGGTGTGGCAGGGGGCGTGTCCTATGACTACATACATTTGCCAGTAGGTGTCCCTCATTCCCATATCAAAATGTTGGGAGGTATGGCCTCAACACAGGACATCTTTAAAGGGAAGTCCCCCCTTTTGGATGGCATACTACAAAGAAGCAAATAGACGTGGCCAGGCATTTATTATTCTAACACTTTAATTTGGATTTTACCAAAGCCATAATTCACACATTATATATATATATATATATATATATATATATATATATATATATATATATATATATATATATATATATATATATATATATATATATATATATATATATATATATATATATATATATATATATATATATATATATATATATATATATATATATACTATATTGCCAAAAAATACAAACAATAACCTACACTATATTGTCAAAAGTATTGGGACACCTGCCTTTACACGCACATGAACTTTAATGGCATCCCAGTCTTAGTCGGTAGAGTTCAATATTGAGTTGGCACACCCTTTGCAGCTATAACAGCTTCAACTCTTCTGGGAAGGCTGTCCACAAGGTTTAGGAGTGTGTCTATGGGAATGTTTGACCATTCTTCCAGAAGCGCATTTGTGAGGTCAGGCACTGATGTTGGACGAGAAGGCCTGGTCTGCAGTGTCCACTCTGATTCATCCCAAAGGTGTTCTGTCAGGTTGAGGTCAAGACTCTGTGCAGGCCAGTCAAGTTCCTCTACTGCAAACTCACTCATCCATGTCTTTATGGACCTTGCTTTGTGAAAATGGTCCAAATCATTTGGTGGAGGAGGGATTATGGTGTGGGGGGTTGTTTTTCTGGGCTTGGCCCCTTAGTTCCAGTGAAGGGAACTCTTAAGGTTTCAGCATACCAAGACATTTTGGACAATTTCAGGCTCCCAACTTTGTGGGAACAGTTTGGGGATAGCCCCTTCCTGTTCCAACATGACTGTGCACCAGTGCACAAAGCAAGGTCCATAAAGACACGGATGAGCGTGTTTGGGGTGGAGGAACTTGACTGGCCTGCACATAATCCTGACCTCAACCCGATAAAAGTCCTTGGGGATGAATTAGAGCCGAGACTGTGAGCCAGACCTTCTCGTCCAACATCAGTGCCTGACCTCAGAAATCAGCTTCTGGAAGAATGATCAAACATTTCCATAGACACACTCCTAAACCTTGTGGACAGCCTTCCCAGAGGAGTTGAAGCTGTTATAGCTGCAAAGGGTGGACAAACTCAATATTGAACCCTATGGACTAAGACTGGGATGCCATTAAAATTCATGTGTGTGTAAAGGCAAGTGTCCCAATACTTTTAGCAATATTGTGTATGTATATGTATGTGTATATATATATATATATATATATATATATATATATATATATATATATATATATATATATATATATATATATACATACATATATACATATACACACACATATATCCTGTGTGTAAGCTCTAAACCAACTTTATGTGGGTTACTTATACAGGGCTCTGGACTCCATCCCCATCCCCATGTGACAGTGCCAGGCATCCACTGCTGTCATATAGTAGAGAGGGAGTGATTCACATGTTCACCCATCTTAGAGGTTTTGGGTATGTCACTTCTCCCCAAGTGAAGATGGGGAGAAAAATAAAAAGATGCTGTTATGGAGGTAGGTGATTAAAGAGGAAGTAAACCCTGATGAGTTTACTTCCTCTTTCATTCCCTGCAAAGGCAAAGCATAATGGACTACTATGCATCGCATAGTAGTCCATTATGTGTCACTTACCTGATTGTCAAGAATTGGGAATTCTAAGGATATTGGGGCAGTTGCTGAGGCTGCTCCCTTGATATCCACACCCAAAAATGTTTGTTGAGGGGACTATTGCGGTACTAAATAAATCATAAAAGACTGTTATAAAAAAATTACAAGTAATTTAATAAGGACAAAAAAATGAAATCCATCAAAACTTTCATATTGCTAAAATCATATACACCACAATTTAATAAACTACCGACGGGTAAGCCCGTAAGGTTTCTATTGAAGAGGGGTACAGAAACGTTTCCTCTACCGGTTTCGCGGCGAACCGCTTCTTCAGGAGGATAGTCTACAGAGTAAATAAAAATATTTGCAAATAATCAAATAGCAGCGAATCATATAATGACATAACAGAAGAGTTACAGTAATTTAAATAGCGAGGGGATCAGCTCACCCATAAAGGAGGAAGCAGTAGATCACAGGACCCATCGGTTTCCTCCCACGGCAGATGCGGGGGGTTGTAAAGGACTCTTCAAATTTAAACAGATATATATGATATGAGAGTTAAAGTGAGATGAGACATTAACCTATACACACCTAAAGAGCGATATATAGGTGAAAAGGGATGGAAAATAGACTGTGTATAGGGGCTGTAAAAAGAGCCTATAAAAAGGAAGTGTTTAATTGTGCATCCAAAGGTGTCCTACGCAAGAAAAAATTACCAAAGAAATGTGACCAAATTGGGAAGAAAAGGAAAAAGAAATGTGGAAAAGGGCAAACCACCACAAAAAATAGGGTAAAAAGGATATAAGTGAAACAAGTGTGAAAGTAAAAGCCAAACATACCGTTTGTGCTATATTATCCAGTGCACACCACCCATGTTCATAGAGAGAGATCGAACAGGGCAACACCATAGTAGCCAAGGAATACAAATGTATAGTGTGCAGGGCAGGTATCACCTACTATATATATAATACACTCCCCAAAGGGAGGAACTGGTAAGCATGTATGCACAGGTTGCTGTTGTAGATGGACACCACAGGTGTATTGCAGGTTAGCACACCAGGTAATCATGATAATTAATATGGTAATTCATTAGCCAGGAAACAAACATGAACCTGGGTATTGATCGCCATCTGTGGGGGTACACACAGAGCAATCACTTTAAGCACATATGAAAAAAGGCATAAAGTAAGATAAGACCAGGAGACCTAGGGTACTAGAGGTCCTAGTCATTGGGTACAAAAACAGCAATACTCTAACCTGTATAAACATGTCCAACAGCGCAACCCGGCATGTGGAGTCCTGAAAACTGCTCAACAGTGGTCTAACACAGACCACTATTTAAGCCCCCAACCCTTCCGGCATCAGCGTACGCCGCTAAACGGCGGCGTCTGATGTCACGGGGGTCCGCCCACCCACACCGCGCACTCGCACGGTCATGCAACCATCGCGCACGCTGATGCGGACGCACTGTGCATGGATGTGCGCACAGCGCATGTGCGCGCCGGAGGGGCCCATGGACCAAAAGGTCCGGGCGCATCCAGCACAAGAAGGACCCAAAATAAGGGACCCACCAGGGCGAGCGCACATCTGCCAGACAGGAGAACACAACAAAGGATCCAAGAAAAGACCCAAGCTTCCCCCTGGGGGGAGCGGATCTCCTTTACAGCAACACTATTCACAAAATACAAAAATAATATATAAACAATAATACTACAAACATCGTATAATCAAGGTAATAATGTAATAAACAAAGCATGGGAACAACCATACTTCAGTGTCACCAACGGCATAAGGAATGACAATCCCACTAGCTATCGTGGTGAAAAAATAAATAAAGTAAAGTAATGTATATCTAGATACAAAAAATAGAGGCACTCAAAAGAGACACCCACCACTGTTGCTGTTCAGAGGTTGGTGCCTCTAAAAAACGGGTGTGTTATCCACCCTGGGTGTATTATCCACCCCATGAATATAGCCATAGACTGAGTATAGCCTCGAATACAAAATATACGTAATACATATAACAGTACCATCATCCCAATTGATAATTGTCAAGAATTGGGAATTCTAAGGATATTGGGGCAGTTGCTGAGGCTGCTCCCTTGATATCCACACCCAAAAATGTTTGTTGAGGGGACTATTGCGGTACTAAATAAATCATAAAAGACTTTGTTATAAAAAAATTACAAGTAATTTAATAAGGACAAAAAAATGAAATCCATCAAAACTTTCATATTGCTAAAATCATATACACCACAATTTAATAAACTACCGACGGGTAAGCCCGTAAGGTTTCTATTGAAGAGGGGTACAGAAACGTTTCCTCTACCGGTTTCGCGGCGAACCGCTTCTTCAGGAGGATAGTCTACAGAGTAAATAAAAATATTTGAAAATAATCAAATAGCAGCGAATCATATAATGACATAACAGAAGAGTTACAGTAATTTAAATAGCGAGGGGATCAGCTCACCCATAAAGGAGCCAGCGATGTCATCTTCTCGGTGGGTCTCGCTGCTCCGCCACTGTCATTCGGCGAAGCCGCGATGACGTCACTCCCACGCATGCGCACGAGAGCCGCCACGCGCGGCATATCGCCATTGATGGCGGCGCGCCGCTGTCTATGGCGCATGCACAGGTAAGCCTTAATCTAGGCTTACCTGTAGGTCAAAGTGTGTTGTAAGGGTTTACAACCACTTTAAAAGACACTTTTAGATCAAGGTAGCTTTCAACAGCCAATTTTCGTTGTATACTTATTTGGAAGAATCTAAGAATAGCAAGCTAGGTCAGGATGACAGTGACGCAATAAATGGCTGACCTGTCTGGCTTAACTGTATAAATCCCTGGACTGGATGCATAGCTGCCTGTCTGCTAACAAGTTTCACTGTTCATTCACAGGCTGCAATGAAACATCAGGTTCCCCGCCCTGCAAAACAGGACTATGCAGTGTGACAGAGCTGTGTAAAAGTCAGGACTGGATGGATAGTTGGTCATGTCATGTACTAACAAAGGCCATACAGATATGAAGAGGGGGCAGAGAGATTAACTCACCAGTATGCTGCTTCTCCTTTCACTGTTCATTCACAGGCTGCAGAGAAAGGTCAGTTTCTCTGCCCTGCCAGACAGAGCTGCTCTGCATGGCAGAACTGTGTAAATGTCAGAACTGGATGGATAGTTGATCATGTCATGTACTAACAAAGGCCATACAGACAGGAGGAGGGGGAAGAGAGATCAACTCACCAGTCTGCTGCTTCTCCTTTCACTGTTCATTCACAGGCTGCAGAAAAAGATCAGGTTCCCTGCCCTACAAGACAGGACTATGCAGTGTGAGAGAGCTGTGTAAAAGTCGGGACTGGATGGATAGTTGATCATGTCATATACTAACAAAGGCCGTACAGACAGGAGGAGGGGCAGAGAGATTAAATCACCAGTCTGCTGCTTCTCCGTTCACTGTTCATTCATAGGCTGCAGAGAAAGGTCAGTTTCTCTGCCCTGCCAGATAGAGCTGCTCTGCATGGCAGAACTGTGTAAATGTCAGGACTGGATGGATAGTTGATCATGTCATGTACTAACAAAGGCCATATAGATAGGAGGAGGGGGAAGAGAGATCAACTCACCAGTCTGCTGCTTCTCCTTTCACTGTTCATTCACAGGCTGCAAAAAAAGATCAGGTTCCCTGCCCTACAAGACAGGACTATGCAGTGTGAGAGAGCTGTATAAAAGTCGGGACTGGATGGATAGTTGATCGTGTCATGTACTAACAAAAGCCGTACAGACAGGAGGAGGGGCAGAGAGATTAAATCACCAGTCTGCTGCTTCTCCGTTCACTGTTCATTCACAGGCTGCAGAGAGAGGTCAGTTTCTCTGCCCTGCCAGACAGAGCTGCTCTGCATGGCAGAACTGTGTAAATGTCAGGACTGGATGGATAGTTGATCATGTCATGTACTAACAAAGGCCATACAGATATGAGGAGGGGGCAGAGAGATAAACTCACCAGTCTGCTGCTTCTCCTTTCACTGTTCATTCACAGGCTGCAGAGAAAGGTCAGTTTCTCTGCCCTGCCAGACAGAGCTGCTCTGCATGGCAGAACTGTGTAAATGTCAGAACTGGATGGATAGTTGATCATGTCATGTACTAACAAAGGCCATACAGACAGGAGGAGGGGGAAGAGAGATCAACTCACCAGTCTGCTGCTTCTCCTTTCACTGTTCATTCACAGGCTGCAGAGAAATATCAGGTTCCCTGCCCTACAAGACAGGACTATGCAGTGTGAGAGAGCTGTGTAAAAGTCGGGACTGGATGGATAGTTGATTGTTTCATGTACTAACAAAGGCCGTACATACAATAGGAGGGGCAGAGAGATTAAATCACCAGTCTGCTGCTTCTCCGTTCACTGTTCATTCACAGGCTGCAGAGAAAGGTCAGTTTCTCTGCCCTGCCAGACAAAGCTGCTCTGCATGGCAGAACTGTGTAAATGTCAGGACTGGATGGATAGTTGATCATGTAATGTACTAACAAAGGCCATACAGACAGGAGGAGGGGGAAGAGAGATCAACTCACCAGTCTGCTGCTTCTCCTTTCACTGTTCATTCACAGGCTGCAGAGAAATATCAGGTTCCCTGCCCTGCAAGACAGGACTATGCAGTGTGAGAGAGCTGTGTAAATCACAGGACTGGATGGACCAAACTACAAATTATTTTGTGGGTAATATATCACCCATATATGTATGTATCTGTCTATTTAACTGTTTGCCTGGAGTTCCACTTTAAGCCAACCAAAACAGTCTGGACCGTCCATTCCCAGCTGTCCAGTGAACTCCTTGCACCGTTCTCCTGTATTCCCCTTCCTGCAATCCCTACAGAATGAAAACATCAGCTCTGGAGTCCATGCAGAAATCCAGTACAGGTTGCCGGTACATTACGCAGGGTTTTTTTTTTTTTTTTTTTTATTACGTTAAGACGTGCCCCCCCCCCCCCCCCCCCATCCCTTTTATTTTGGAGTGCGGAATCCCTTCCATACAGAGGACAGATGCAGGGATCTCAGAGCAGGCAACGCACATGATAGATCTGCAGAGTAATTAGTGAGTGTTTTGTATCCTCCCTCCCATCCAATGGGATTGAGATCCTGTCTCTCTTTCTCTCCTGGCAGCCTTTCACCCCCTGAAGGAGTTGGATGCGTTTTGTTGGAGTCAGTCGACGCGCAGCCCCCTCCGTGTGTCAGATGAGAGCTGGTTGCTGCTCCAGTAAGTGCAGCTTCGCACACACACACACATATACACACACACATACACACACACACACATATACACACGCACGCACACAGCAGATGCCTGCAGTGACAGCACTTGACTCGGGCTGCCCGTCTGCTGGACCAGCGACGCAGAGATGCAAAGCTCATCCTGACCCGTCAGCCCTCGCTTCACCTGAGCCCACCCAGGGACCGTGCAAAGCGCAGAACAGGGGACCTTGCCAGCAGGTACGTCAGCACATATATATATATATATATATATATATATTTCTTAAACGTTGTTCTAAATCTATTAATAATCTCTGCAGCTGCGGCAATAGTAGCACCGCATTCCAATGCAGGCATATTTAAAGGATCATTCCACCCAAAAATTGCATTTTAGTTGTAGGTGAGTGCAGGTGGGCTGGATCCCCCCCCCCAGCCCCCCCAACACCGCCTGCTTCATATATCACTTGGAGAGATGTACAACTCCGGCAGCGATATTCTCCCAACACCCACGCCATGGAGTCTTACTCCTCCTGCTGCATCCAGTTCTGTTGCTGTAGGGGTTATGATGACTATAACCCTCTCTATTTGTCCCGGTGACAAATTCTGATGCATTTTCTGTAAGGAAAAGTACAACAGAGGGAGTGAGACCTTCTTCTAGCGGCAGCTGCAGGGGAAGGAAAAGCAAGCGGGTGGTTTAACCCACCCAGTGCCGAAATATTCGTTTAAGGTGGATTAACATGGAAGGGGGAGATAGCCTTTTTTCTGAGAGATTAGGTGAAGGTACTCCCCCCCTTCCGAGCCACTCCTTGTCTCTGTCCCCTACTCACCTCTGAGCACGATCTTCTGCAGCCAGCACTAATAGATCCCCCAGAAACAATAGATCCCTCACAGGAACAATAAATCCCCCCCACCAACAACGGAACCCACTCTACAACAAAATACTCCCCCAACAACCATAGACCCCCATGTAACAATATAGTAGATTCCCCTGGAGCCAGCAGCAATTGACCCTCCAGCAGCCAGCAACAATAGACTCTTCCTGCAACAGTAGGTCCCTCCCCCCCAGCAACAACGGAACCCACTCTACAACAAAATACCACCCCAACAACTATAGACCCCCAATGTAACAATATAGTAGATTCTCCTGGAGCCAGCATCACTTGACCCTCCAGCAGCCTGCAACAATAGACCCTTCCTGCAACAGTAGGTCCCTTCCCCCCCAGCAACAACGGAACCCACTCTACAACAAAATACCACCCCAACCACCATAGACCCCCAATGTAACAATATAGTAGATTTGCCTGGAGCCAGCATCACTTGACCCTCCAGCAGCCTGCAACAATAGACCCTTCCTGCAACAGTAGGTCCCTTCCCCCCCAGCAACAACGGAACCCACTCTACAACAAAATACCACCCCAACCACCATAGACCCCCAATGTAACAATATAGTAGATTTGCCTGGAGCCAGCATCAATTGACACTCCAGCAGCCAGCAACAATAGACCCTTCCTGCAACAGTAGGTCCCTCCCCCCCAGCAACAACGAAACCCACTCTACAACCCCAATGTAACAATATAGTAGATTCCCCTGGAGCCAGCATCAATTGACCCTCCAGCAGCCTGCAACAATAGACCCTTCCCACAACAGTAGGTCCCTCCCAGCAACCATTGATCTCCACAGCAACATAAGATCCCCCCAGCAAAAATAAATCCCCCTCCAGCAACAATAGACCTCTCTAGCCAGAAATGATTGTATACTAGAGGTGCCGGAACTGCGTTCCCCCATGTTCCCGCTGAAAAAAAGCCCTGGACCCTATGAGCTGTGAGAAATGATATAGAACAAAATAAAAGTTGACCACTGATTGGTTAGTACGGCATGCTGTTCTCTTCAAATGGCTCATGGCCTGTCCAGTTGGTGAGATCTATATACTTTTTCTCAATAATCGTCAGCCTTCAGGACATGTCCATTTTCTCAGCCAAGCAAAAGACAATCGTTTTAAAGAATTGACATAATTTCTGTCCTTTTCTGGGTGCAATCCATATTATAAGTCTCATACCAGCTAGCATTAACTATATCTATATCCACTGGAACCAATGTGTGCCTTGCAGCCTGGCAAGCTAGCAGGTGCCCACATTTACATGCATTTTACTGCAGCTGCCACCTGCTCTGCTCCGAGGTCTGGGCACTGACTGGCACAATCAGGATTTCAGCTCTAGTGCCCCCTCTGTCTGCATTGCACAAGGTGACTGTTATGTTAGAAAGTTGATTGGATGTTATATTAGAGACAGTAGAAAGGTATTGACTACAGTGAAGATTGACTACAATATATATATATATATATATATATATATATATATATATATATATATATATATGTGTAGAGAAAGAAGGAAACTACAAATTCCAGCAGGTACAAGGGAATGACTACAGTATATATATATATATGTAGAGAGAGAGAGAGAAATAGAAGAAAACTACAAATCCCAACAGATACAAGTGATTGACCACAACATATTTATGTAGAGAAAGAGAGAGAAAAAGAGGGGAAATACAAATACCAGCTGGTACATTGGATTGACTATGGTATAAACATGTAGCGAGAGTGATAAAGAAAATGAGGAACTACAAATCCCAGCAGGTACAAGGTTGACTGCAGTATATATATGTAGAGAGAGAGATAGAAAGAGGGAAATTACGAATCGCAGCAGGTACAAGGGATTGACTACAGTATATACATTTAATGAGACATAGAAAGAGGGGAACCAGGGCCGTTTTTAAGGCAGGGCAAAAGGGGCAGCTGCCCTGGGCCCCATCATTGTAGTGGGGCCCAAAGCAGCTGCCTCATACTTGCCAACTATCCCAGTTTAAATTCCCTTATCCCTTGAATTTTTGGTCCTGTGCTGTGTCCCGATATCTGAGTGTAAACTTCTTCTGCTGCTGCCTAGCTTTATGTAAATAGTCATGGACTGCGGCATTGATATGTAAATAGAGGTGGCATTCATATGTATATAATGTCCCCCTGAGGTCACATCCACCATCACTTCTGCTGAATGCTGCCCACTGGGGAGGTTAAGGATCATGCTTGAAAGTCCTGTCTGCGACTGTGGTCATTAAGCCTAACATCAGCCAAGCAAATTGGAGATGAAACCCTTCTTCCAAATAACACGGTGCCACGACACCCTGCATTTTGGTGCATGTGAATACACAGGAAGGCAGTGAGGAGATGATGTGATGTAACCTTTAGCAACCAATATGTGAGCAGTAATGATGTGCACTAACCTCTTGCAACCAATCAGTGAGCAGTAATAATGTGCAGTAACCTCTAACAACCAATTAGTGAGTGGTATAGATGTTCGGTAACCTCTAGCAATCAATCAGTGAGCAGCATTGATGTACAGTAATCTCCAGCAACCAATCAACAGGCAGAAGTCATTTGCTGTAACCTCTAGAAAATAACAGTGAGCCATAATGTGTGCTGTAACCTCTATCAGCCAGTCAGTGAGCGGTAATGATACATTGTAACCTCTGGCAACCAATCGCAATTGCTGCCTGATCTGATTCAGTAAACTGATTTAGCTGCTATTTACTGTATGTCTCAATGCATGTGGAGAGGGAAATTGTGTGGGAGAGGGGGCCCAAGAAAATGTTTGCCCAGGGTCCAATCAATATTAAAGACGGCCCTGAGGGGAACTACAAATCCCAGCAGGTACAAGGGACTGAATATAGTATATAAATGTAAAGAACAATAGAAAGAGGGGAACTACAAATTCCAGCAGGTACAAGAGACCGACTACAGTATATATAGTTGTAGAGATAGCGGGAATGAGTCGAACAACAAATCCCAGCAGGTATAATGGACTTACTACAGTATATACAGTATATACATGTAAAGAACAATAGAAAGAGGGGAACTACAAATCCCAGCAGGTACAAGAGATTGACTACAGTATATACATAGAGAGAAAGAAGGAAACTACAAATCCCAGCATGTACAAGGGATTGCCTACAGTATGTATATGGAGAAAAATAAACAACATATTGCAGGAGTAAAAGAGATTAAATACAGTATACATATGCAAAGAAAAAAGGAACTACAGATATCAGCAAGCCCAAACAGGTTGGAGTAATGCAGACAGACCACAATAAAGCTATGGCTTCAGCAATTTGGTATGCAAATCATCATTGTATTATAGTGTAGCACTAACCCCAGAAGAAGCTGCTGGTTTGATTGGGCTTACCGTTACCTTCTTCACCTCGATTTGCGTGTCTACGCGTTCCTGTGTAGATGGCCCAGAAACTTCTGAGACTGACGACAGATCCACTTAAAGGGATTTTTATTTGCAAGAACATAGATAAAGAACAGTCTCTCAGTATAGGATCAGAGGGTTAGGAGGAAAGTCCAGGTACTCTAAGCCCTTGTACACATGGTCGGAGATTCCGACAACCAAATCCGTCTGAGTAATTCCGACGGATTAATTCCGGAAGAGGTCGGGAAGTGATGTTGCATACACACGGTCAGACTAAGTTGTCGGAAAATCCGATTGTATATAACGTGATGACGTTATTTCGTTACGACGGGACTACATTCAGGCTAGTAGCCAATAGCTTTGGTCTAGGAATTTGATCAGAGCATGCGTGGCACTTTGTCCGTCGGAGTAGGCTACACATGATCGGAGTATTTTGTCATAAAATTTTATCGGCAAGTTGGAAAACTTGTTCCGTCAGATATTCCGAAGGAAACAGTCCGATGCAGACCACACACAGTCGGAATATCCGACAAAACGGTCCGATAGGACACATTCCGTTGGAATCTCCTTAGTGTCTTAGTGTCAAAGTCAATAATAAAGAACTTTCTTACTTTGACTAAATCCAGAGACTAACCATTCACAGCTGGATGTTCACTCTAGTTGTATAGTCCCTCTCTCACAAGGCCTAGCAGCCAACAGGGTGCTTAAATCAGGAACAAGTCTCTGCCACAGACTTTGTTGTAGAACATGAACAAGGAAACTTGAATACTTGTAGTGTAACACTCATGTGGTACCAGTATCTTTCAGCCGATTTGGCGATACCTCACGAAATTGCATTCACTTAGGTCCCTCAGCCTCACCAGGCTCTTGTTAAGAAGCCAACCCGTGCGTGGCCTTCTTCTGAAGAGTCCTCCCCTGGATAGCTACGAAGTTGCTTGGCCTCTTCACAACCGGAGATAGCACCGGACCACCTCCGAATCCTTTCCTTTGTTTCCTTGCCTCGGGCTAGCCAGCCCCGAGACATAAAGTCAGGTGGATCCGCACCCCAGGCCATAGCCTTCCTGGGGGCTGGTCAGGAAGACCAGGACCATGGAGTCAGAACATACTTCCGGACCGAAACCCCGAACCACGTGACATCCGCATCTTAAGTACCCTCTCCCAGAAAGTACAGCAAGAGTGACACTCCCACTGGGCTGGGTCTGAGAGAAAGTAACCTTAAAGCACCCAACTAGACTGTGTTTCCATGCCTGCCACAAGATACAGCCCCCTATGGCCAGACTGAACACCCTATAGTCCATTTAGACTGATGCTGAGGTCAAAATTTAGAATACTTATACCTGAACCAAACTGCAGTTCAGGTGTAACTTTAAATTTCAAAACATATAGCGTGTGCTCTTCAGGAGCTGGCGCTACAATAGTATAGTATATCATTAGCTTTGCTGCAGCCACTGACTAAATGCATTGGATTATTTCATGAGTACAATACATGCAGAAATATTTGCATATTAGCACAGAGAGGCCTGATGGGACTTTATACAAAAGCAAATTGTGCATAGTAGATCTAGAGACTCTTAGCCCCTGTACACATGGTCGGAGATTCTGCCAACCAAATCCGTCGGATTTTGTCCGTCAGATTTAGTCTGACGGATTGTGTCCGAAACTGTTGCATACACACGGTCGGACTAAGTTGTCGAAAAATCCGATCTTTCAGAACATGATGACGTAATTTAGTTACGATGGGACTAGATTCAGGCTAGTAGCCAATAGCTTTGATGTAGGAATTTGATCTGATAATGCGTGGCACTTGGTCCGATCAAAATTCTCTACACATGATCGGATTACGTCCGACCGGCCCAGTTGGTCGGGAAATATTTCCAACATGTTGGAAAATTGGGTCGGACGGAGATTCGGACGGAATCAGTCCGATGCATACCACACACAGTCGGATTATCTGACGACACGGTCCGATAAGACGCATTCCGACGGATTCTCCAACCGTGTGTACGCGGCTTTAGAAGTTTCAGTATATTAATTTCCAGCTGCTCAGGTAATGTTACCCCGTTGGCCCTGAACAAGATTTTTTTGGTTGAAGGTAAGCTGATCTGTGATATTTGCTCTTTTAGATTTAGAAGTGTTAGCATACCGTTTATACAGATATAGGTGCAACAGTCATTCTCATATATTACACTGCGATTACTAGTTCTGCCAGATGGTGGTGTTGTGTTTGATGCTTGCATGATATAAGGTTCTTCCTAGCGGAACTATATGGGTATGATGTCATTACCTGTTTCTCTCAGTTCCTCTGTACACAGAGACTTAGCTTCCAAAGTACAGTCCCTCACACTGCCATTAGTCCAGACCAGGAGCAAAACACTCACTACTCCTATAAAAGGTCACGCCGTCATGGGATAAGCACTAATAACTCCAACCCTCGCTGCACAGACTCCACAAGGGTGCCAAGCACCTTCTCTACTCCACCATCCCGCTCTCTCTTCACCCCAGCTCTTACATAGTTACATCTATACATAGTTAGGTTGAAAAAAGAAAGTCCATCTAGTTCAACCAATACAAAAAACAAAATCATACAATCCCATATTCACAATCCTTCACCCACAGTTGATCCAGAGGAAGGCGAAAAACCCCAGCAAAGCATGATCCGATTTGCTACAGCAGGGGAAAAAAATCCTTCCTGATCCCCCGAGAGGCAATTGGATTTTCCCTGGATCAACTTTACCTATCAATGTCAGTATCCAGTTATATTATAAAAATTTAGGAAATAATCTAGGCCTTTTTTTAAAAGAAATCTACTGATCTGGCCAGAACCACCTCTGTAGGGAGTCTAGTCCACATTTTCACAGCTCTTACTGTGAATAAACCTTTCCATATTTGGAGATTAAGTCTTTTTTCCTCTAGATGTAAAGAGTGCCCCCTTGTCCTCTGTGATGACCTTGAAGTGAATAACTCAACATCAAGTTCACTATATGAACCACTTATGTATTTGTACATGTTGATCATTTCCCCCCTTAAAAGAGAATTTAAACCTCCATCTTCAAGTTGTACCTATTGGCAATTGGCAAAAGGAGATAGTTTGGGACTTCGTGTGAAGCAAACGGCTGAACTGGACAACATGGCAGTGTCTGGCGGGTATAAAATAATAGATAGCCTAATAGTGTCATACAGGGGCGGACTGACCATTCGGCCACTCGGGCAGTGCCTGAGGGCCCCCGGCCACTAGGGGGCCCCATCAGGGTTGCCAGCCTCAGTAAAACCAGGGGCAGTATGTAAAAATCTGTGTTTTTTTTACATCTGTCTCTGAAATGTCTCTTACCGACATCCTTTTGGTCTAAAAATCCAGAGATTATAGCTGCCCCACCTCTCCAGTACCTTCTCAGCCATTAGAAGCATGTCTATGTATACTGTGTGATTGTATACTGTGTGTGTGTATACTGTGTGGCCCCATAATCTCTGTTTGCCTGTGGGCCCTATAATCTCCTATTTCCCGGGGGCCCCATGAGTTTTCAGTCCGCCCCTGGTATTATATCATGTACATAATAACATAGCATGAGCCAATTGCATGATAATATGGTTTTATTACATATGAATCACATAGTAAGAAGATAACATAGCAACATGAGGGTACATGACATTAACAACATGATAAAAAGGAAACCGGCAGACTCTAAAATCTATGTTCACATATTGTATCAGGTCCAAGACAGCTTGGTATAGGCCAGTGACGGCGAACCTTGGCACTCCAGATGTTTTGGAACTACATTTCCCATGATGCTCAACTACACTACAGAGTGCATGAGCATCATGGGAAATGTATTTCCAAAACATCTGGTGTGCCAAGGCCCCCCATCGCTGTTATATGCCAATAAAAACAACACAAAAATATAAATTAGTTTGATATCACTCTTGGATTCTAAATCATAATGAAGGCATCTATATAGCTCAACGCGTTTCATGCATAACCTCCAATCTTGAGGAGCAGATGCAAAAATCAGTATCTATAAACATATTGTAAAATTAATTAATATGACTGGCCAAAAAAGGGGGGGGGGGTGAGAGAAAGATTGGTATAGATAATTAGGGTGATAACCATGAATCACCCATAGGTAATAGATAAACTGTGAGTGTAGGTAACAGTGCCATGGGCTGGGACTGACTGGGGGAAAAGGCATAATCAGTCCTGGGTGAACCCCTAGTCAATTGCGTTATTATTGTCACATTGTAGGTCATATGGGGTACTGCTCCCCAGGAACGTCTGTTCCCTGCCGTCTTTCCACCATTTTGCCCCTGGGGTTCACCACCTCAGCTCCCAGGACTGATGATGCCTTTTTCCTCAGTCGGTCCCAGCCCATGGCGCTGTCACCTACACTGACAGTTTATATGTAAGTTACCTATAGGGGATTCATGGTTATCACCCTAATTATCTACACCGATCTTTCTCTCACTCCCTCCCCCCTTTTTTGGCCAGTCATATTAATTAATTGAATTTTTTTTATATATACCGATTTTTGCATCTGCTCCCGACCATTGATGGTTATTAATGAAATATATAGATGCCTTCGTTATGCTTTATAATGCAAAAGTGATATCTAAACATTATATTATTATGTTGTTTTTATTCGCCTATACCAAGCTGTCTTGGACCTGATACAATATGTGAACACAGATTTTAGAGTCTGGTGGTTTCCTTTTTATCATGTTGTTAATGTCATGTTATTATGTTACTATGTTATGTTCTTACTATGTGATTCATATATAATAAAACCATATTATCATGCAATTGGTTCATGGTATGTTATTATGTACATGATATGACACTATTAGGCTGTCTATTATTTTATACCTGCTAGACACTCCCTGTTCATGTTGTCCAATTCGGCCATTTGCTTCACACAAAGTCCCAAACTCTCTCCTTATGCCAATTGCCAAAAGGGATGGAGGCACTTGATGTTCCATGTCTTGGCCTCATATAAAGTCCCAAGCCTCTCCTTTTTTCCTTAGTATCTATAGGTAAGCCTATAATAAGGCTTACCTATAGGTACAGTAAATATCTCCTAAACTTGCACTGTTTAGGAGATATTTACTTTGTACTTCGCCAATGATGTCATTGGCGCATGCGCTGTGAAGAAACGGCCCTCTGTGCCGTCTCTTCACTAGCGAGTGGCGTGACTTGCGTGACAAGTGATGTCACGTGACTCTGGCCAGTCATCTTAGCTGAAGTCCGTGGCACCGGAAGGAAGAAGGGCGAACATGGATGCGGCCTCCAGTGGGGATGACGCAGGCTTTGTTTGTAGGTGTCACATAATGTGCTAGCATACGATGCATACTAGCACTTTATGCTTTTACTTTCTCTTTAATCTCCTCTTCTCAAGAGAAAATAAATTCAATTCCTCTAATCTTTCCTCATAGCTGAGCTCCTCCATGCCTCTTATCAGTGTTTTTGCTCCTCTCTGCACTTTCTCCAGTTCCCGATATCCTTTTTGAGAACTGGTGCCCAAAACTGAATTGTATATTCCAGATGAGGTCTTACTAATGATTTGTACAGGGGCAAAATGATATCTCCCTCTCTGGAGTCTATACTTCTCTTAAAGTGATTGTAAAGTCTATTTAAAAAAAAATAACAAACATGTTATACTTACCTCCTCTGTGCAGCCCTGATCCTCCTCTTTTGGGGTCCCTCAGTGGTGCTCCTGGCCCCTCCCTCCTATCGAGTGCCCCCACAGCAAGCAGTTTGCTATGGGGGCACCTGAGCAGAGCTGCAGCTCTGTGTGTCCATTCAGACACGGAGCTGCTGTTCGGCCCCACTCCCTCCCTCTGCCGATTGGCTAGCTGCATACCTCCCAACATTTTGAGATGCGAATGAAGGACACCTATTAGCAAGAGTATGTGGACACCCCCTGCCAAGCCACCTTAACCGCTTGCCGACCAGCCGCCGCAGTTGTACTGCGGCAGAATGGCACGGGCAGACGAATCGCCGGTATGTTACGTCGCTACTTCTGGGGGCCACAAGGGGCGCGTGCGCACCCACAGCTCGCCCTCAGAGCCGATGCGAGTATGGGCTCCCGCGAACACTCGTAACAGGACAAGAACACACAAATCCCGGTTCTCTAAGGGGACAAGTGACATATCGTGTGTTCATACAAAGTCAGTCCCCTCTCCCCTTCAGTTAGAACACACAGGGAACACAATTAACCCCTTGATCGCCCCCTAGTGTTAAACCCTTCCCTGCCAGTTAAATTTTTACAGTAATCAGTGCATTTTTATAGCACTGATTGCTGCATTAATGCCAATGGTCCCAAAAATGTGTCACATTTGTCTGATGTGTCCGCCACAATGTCGCAATCATGATAAAAATTGCAGATCACCGCCATTACTAGTAAAAAATAATAATAATAATAAAAATGCTATAAATCTATCCCCTATTTGCAGACACTATAACTTTTGCACAAACCAATCAATATACTCTTTTTGCGATTTTTCTTACCAAAAAATATGTAGAAGAATACATATTGGCCTAAACTGAGAAAAAAATAGTTTAAAAAAAATGGGGCTATTTATTATAGCAAAAAGTACAAAATACAGTGTTTTTTTTTTTTAAAGTGATGCTATTTTTTTGTTTATGGCGCAAAAAAAACAAAACACAGGGATGATCAAATACCACCAAAAGAAAGCTCCATTTGTGGGAAAAAAAGGACATCAATTTTGTTTGGGTGCAGCTTCGCATGTCTGCGCAATTGTGAGTTAAATCGACACAATGCCGAATCGCAAGAAATAGCCTGGTCATTCAGCAGCCAAATCTTCCGGGGCTGAAGTGGTTAAAGTGCTCCTGCTGAGACTGGTAAAGCTCGCAAACTAGCGTTCCTCTGCTGCTGGCTGCTTAAAGAAACACTATCACAGAGAATATTCTATTCTGATAACTGCATAGCATGGGGTTGTTTCATGAAATTACATTAATGATATTATTCACTAAGCTGTCTTTGGGCCAGATTTTATGAATTTGAATGTCCCAAGATGAAACCAGTAAAGCCTCATCTTGCACTGATGAGAGCTAAGAAGCCTGAAATGGCTGTATGCAAACTCAGACCCCAACAATAGACTTCAATACAGCCAAAAGGGCCTTCAAGCTGGAACCAGCAACCTGTACCTTCATAGAAGTAGCAGCAGTTTCCACTAGCAATAGCATCTCTGCTAGAAGCATTTTTTGCAAGTTGCCCTTTCATAGGACCTCAAGTGGCAGACATTCCCTAGCCCAAGCATCATTTCTCCTTCCCCTGGGAGGCTCCCTGAGCCCGGGGCTTCCAGAGGCAGAACCACTCTGAACAAACAGGATCTTTCTGCTCCCAGGCCTCTGCTCCAAGCACATGCATAGGCCCCCGGCTAAGTCTTTCACACACCCTCCCCAGGCCGCAGCATGGGGGAAAGAGAAAGTTTGCATGGTCCTTCCCAATATGTATGCTCTCCCTCAGCATGTGCAGAAGTGACAATAAACTTCCTACTGGTTGAATCAGGGAAATATAAATATTCATAACTCAGCATCACTGTAGCTTCTCACTCTATTGCCAGAGGTACCAGTAACTCCTACTGGCAGCAGAGGTACCAGTAACACCTACTGGCTGGTGCAACAGTAACATTTTAAATGTTACACCCTAATACGGGTGTAACATGCTACAAAAGGTGAACTGATCCTTTAAAAGTAAAAGTCTAGTCAAATATAAAAACAAAACGTTCAACTACATCTGCACCCATACTAAAAGGGGCGGCCCATCCATTAGGGGCACCCGGGCACCACCGCCCCTACCCTCTCCACCCCCTATATGCAGTAGATAGATTCATGCATAGCATGAATCTATCCATGGGCACTGCGGCCACCCCTATTCATGTGTTCGGCCCCTTTCTGGTCACCATGTATATGAATTAGAGCGGGCAGGTTTTTTTAAGAACCTGATTAGAGCCACAGGGCCTCCGAGAGTCATAGAGATGACCAGGGACCAATCGGTTCCCCAGAAATTTCTATGGTCAACTTCTGGCACCGGTGGATTCCTTCTCCAGCTCAATTATCACACTGGCGAGTCGGTAGACGTCCTCCCCCACCTCCTGTAAGAATGATCAATCGGCTAAACTGCTGCTATGATTGTTCTTACGGTGCAGGGAATCGCTTGGCTGAAGGGAACGATGCGAGGTTGATGCCTGTGGGTGAAGGCATCAGCCTGGAATAACCACTGAAACGGAAGGAAGTGCAGCGGGAAGTGGTTAAAAGAACTTTCTGCCTCTGGAGGGAGCTACCGTTTTGTAAACTCTGTTACATTCCTGTCTGAAAAGGGCAGCGAGTGATACAGACATTTTGTTTAAAAGGACAGAATTGCAAGATCATGTTTACTTGAAAACACATCATGGCAGCTACTGTGTGGTGTGTAAATAGGTAACTGCCTCGGTAACCTGCCCCAGTGTCAGTTGTTCTCAGTCTTCCGGGGCTTACATTGTTGTCCCAGAACAGGAAAATCTCTGCACAGGGTGAAACTAAGTGTGTAAAATGTCACATTCTCGGCTCCACCGATGGCATATGAGAGTGTAATCATCACAAATATTATTACAGGTAATAATCCCACGACTTACACTCATAAAAATACAATATTTTCACAATAATTTTTCTTTTCTTTTTTTTTCCATAATTTTTATTGTTTTTTTGGATAATTTGTACAAGCAAAAAGTTATCATACAGAATGTGTCAAACAACATTTATATTGAAAGAATGGTAAATACAGTATATGCGGTTCATCTGATAATAATTTGTACTCTTAACGCAATAGTAATTGTTAAGAATGGATAAACAGTTGGACTATTTTACAGTTTAACTGCTTGTCGCCGCCCACTGTCAAATGATGGCAGGGCGGTGCAGCTCTCCTTCTGGGACGCCGTCATATGACGGCGTCCCAGAACGGCTACACTCGCACGCCCGCGAGGGCACGCAGCGCCGTGATCGTGGCCCCGCAGTGTTGCTAGGCCAAGGTGCGACCCCAATCTCTGGAAAGAGCTGCATCCGCGGCTCTTTAACCATGTGATCGGCTGTGTCCAATCACAGCCGATCACATGTAAACAAGAAAGTGCCGATAATCGGTGCTCCTCACCTCACACTGACAGAGTGTGTGGCCAGGAGAGCCGATCAGTGGCATCTCCACGCAGGGGGACATCTAGGCATGTAATTAGGGCACTGATCATCAGTGCCCTGATTACAATATTGCAAAATAGTGTCACAAATAAGTGCCCATCATTGCTCACCAATGCCAGCTATAAGTGCCAACCAGTGGCAGCAATCAGAGCCCACCACTGCCCATAAGTGCCACAATCAGTGCCCATTAGCGATGCCAGTCATTGCTGGCTATCAGTGCTTCCCATCAATGCCCATCACTGTTGTCAATCAATGCCCATCAGTAATGCCTATCCGTGCCACCTTTCAGTGCCCACCAGTGCTGCCTATTACTGCCCATCATTGCCACCTAACAGTGCCCATCAGTGCCGCCTATCAGTGCTCACCAGTGCCACATATCAGTGCCACCTAATCAGTGCCCATAAGTGCCATCTCATCAGAGCCCATAAATGCCACCTCATCAATTTCCATCAGCTCAGCCTATCAGTGCCCATCAGTGCCGCCTCATCAGCACACATCAGTGAAGGCGAAAAATTACTTAGTTACAAACTTTACTGACAGAAAAAAGTAAAAAACATTTGTTTAAAGATTGTTGGTCTTTTTTTTTTTTGTAAAAAATAAAAAAAAACAGCAGTGATTAAATACCACCAAAAGAAAGCTCTATTTGTGTTAAGAAAATGATAAAAAAAATTGTTTGGTCACAGTGTAACACAACCGTGTAATTGTCATTCAAAGTGCGACAGCGCAGAAAGCTGAAAAATGCCTTGGGCAGGAAGTGGGTGTAAGTGTCCGGTGGGCAAGTGGTTAACATTTTAACAATTCGAGATTCCCTGTCAAAAACCCATTCTAACTGAGTAATTTAGAGTATAATAAAATAAGATGAAAATAAGAATAAATTAAAGAAAAAAAAATATAAAAATAAAGAATAAAAAAACAAAAGAATATTAAAATAAAGAGGGAAGGAAAAGTAATGACTGAAACTGTTGAGATAAATTATTTACAACATGCCTCTGCAAATCCCTTTGGGAATTATTCTATAGCTCCACATAGCTTCTTATTTCGAGCTAGAAGGTGCCCTGACTCTGTTTTTTTTATTTTTATGGAATTACCTGAATATCTAAAAATGCTGAAATGATCTTTTTTGCTTGTCAGACCTTAACATAAAATAAAGTTCCCCTATCAGAATGGGTAGATCTGTGTGTAAATCCTGCTGGCAGATGGTCACCTGTCAGGGAGACCGGTCATCTTGTTATGCAGAAATGTGACCCGGGATACTGGGAGCAGATGTCACCCATGCAGAACTATACCATCCCGACAATCAATGCCACACAACAAATGTGACCACAACACACTTTATTATCTCTCCGCTTCTATCCAGAAAACCAGCACATTGTAGTATATGTGGCTTAGGCTGTATGTTCCAAACCAGAGCCATAAATTGATCACAGTTTGCTACGGAAGTGACGTTCCGTCACCGCCATCTTGCTACACCCCACACTCGTCCACAGTAAGGATACACTAAGAAGGGGGGAAGCGGACATGTTGTTACACCCACCGGAGTTTCGCATTTTACACATATTTATAACAGTAAAGTCAGTTTATATAGTGAAATACAGGACTTACAACTCCGTCTTAGATCTTTCATTTTAAAAGCAGCGGCAACCATGCTCCCCTCAGGTTTGCTAATTTGACAGAAGTTCGCTGCTTTTAAAATTCAACATCTAAGCAGTCAGACGGAGTTCTAAGTCCTGTATTTTGATATAGAAACCCACTTTACTGTTATAAATACGTCTAAAATGCAAAACTCCGTTGGGTGTAACAACATGTCCGCTTTCCCCCTTCTTAGTGTATCCTTACTGTGAACGAGTGCGGGGTGTAGCAAGATGGCGGCGACGGAACGTCACTTCCGTAGCAAACTGATGGGTCACCGAATACGATGGGTCGCCGATTATGTGGTTACACTGGCACTCAGTGGAAGGGGTAATAGTCATGCTGCATGCTCATCTAAACAGGACCAGACCAGGGGTCTTCAAACTATGGCCCTCCAGTTCAGGAACTACAATTCCCATCATGCCCAGTCATGTCTGTGAATGTCAGAGTTTTACAATTCCTCATGGGGCGTGTAGTTCCACAACAGCTGGAGAGCCGTAGTTTGAAGACTCTTGCCATAGACCATTTATATGGTGGGGTGGGGTGTGAGAGAGAAAATAGATATGAGAGATGAAAAGAAAAGGGACAGAAGAAAGTGAGCAAAAGAGAAGAGAGATTGGAGAAAGTGAAAGAGGAAGAGAGGGAGAGACAAGGGCAGGGAAAGGTGGAGAGTGAGAGAAAGGGAGAAGTAGCGATGCACCAATACTTTTTTTTTTTAGCACTCGCCAATACCAATTACCGATACCTACCGCAACTGTTTTGTCTACACTTAAGCTGTCAACAATGATACAAAGCGTTGAAAAGTTATTTACAAATGAAATGATTTTTGAATCTTTTTATTTTGCGCTTTTTTCACTGTGAAATGTGCAAATATATGTTAACGATGTAAAAATATTAACGAACAAAACAACCAAAAAACAACTTTAAATTATTAATAGTTTATAAAATAGAAGTGAACAAAACAAAAATCAGCAGGAAAATAATAATTAAATGGAGAAGGAGAATAAGGAGTTAATTAAGGCTGATTAGAGTAAATTAAAGTGGTTGTAAACCCTCGTGTTTTTTCACCTTAATGCATCCATCTGCACCCAAAAGTCAGACGGACTAAGAAAGTAGTTTTGCACTCCAATCTGTCCGCTGGACTCGCATTTTGGCGGACAGTACGGCCATGTGTGTGCCAGTCCGCCGCACTTTTGAAATGAACTGACTTTTCCCGCCCGGAGAATAGTCCGCTCATTTTGAGCGCATCTCCAGGTAGCCAAGGCCAGCAAAGGAGGCGTCGCTGGCCCCGTCACCTGGTATGGACTTTCCCTTCCCCAAGGCACCCCCCATGTTGAGGGCACGCGGTCTGGTACGGCTCAGGAGGGGGGTCGCTCGCTCGTCCCCACCCCCTTTCCTGGCCGGCCGGGTAGCGTGCTCGGATAAGGGTCTGATATGGACCTGGGGGGGACCCCTACGCCGATTTTTCGGCGTAGGGATTCTCCTTTAAGTCCATACCAGGTGACGGGGCCAGTGACGCCTCCTTCGCTGGCCCCGGCTACCTGGAGACGTGCTCAAAATGAGCGGACTTTTCTCCGCGTGTGTGGGCGAGTCCGTTCATTTCAAAAGTACGGTGGATAGTCCGGCGGACTTATTACGCTTTATTAGTCCGCCGAAAAGTCCCGTGTGTGGGCAGGTAGCTCGTTCGGAAAGTCCGTCAGACTAAGTCCGCTGGATAGTCTGCTACGTGTGTACGCGGTATAAGGGTTAATAAGGAGTTAAAACAGAGGAATATTTAATTTGAAAAAAAAAAAAAAACATTTTTTACTTGGCAGGTTGTTTTAAACTGACTTCATCTGCAGTGGGAAGTTCATCCCTTTGATCTGTAGATGAAGAAACAGATACAAAAAGAAACAATGGGGTCAATTCACTCAAGGTTACCGCATGCGATATGCAGGTCACATGACTAATTTTTCGGAAATATTGCATAAGATAATAGTTCATCAAAGTAAATCAGTTCATAAAAGTAAAATATCTATTGTGAGGTAAATATCACAATAAAACAAAACAAAAAATTAGATAAATCATTAACCGCTTGGCGATCAGCTGCCGTCATTATACTGCAGCAAGGTGTCGCAATCCAGCAAATCGCTGTAGGTGTACATCGGCGTTGGATCTTGCTTTTGTGGGTGCTCCCATTGGCCAGCGGAGGAACTAGTCAGCAAGTCCGGCAGACTCAAGGGCTGCTGGCCACCCGCGATCGTTCTGCGCAGTGACAGAACGGGGATCTGCCTGTGTAAACAAGGCAAATCAACGTTCTGACCGGGGATATCACACATATCCTGTCTTTCTGCTAAGCAGGAAGACAGATCTGTGTGTTTCCCCAGGCACAGAGTCCCCCATACAGTTAGAATACACAGTGAGGGAACACATTTTACCCCTGGAATGCCCCTGATGTTAACCCCTTCCCTGCCAGTGTCATTAGTATAATAACAGTGCATATTTTTAGCAGTGATTACTGTAATAATGTCACTGGTTCCCAAAAAAGTGTAAAAAATTTCAGTTAGATGTCCGATCTGTCCACCACAATGTTGCAGTCCCGCTAAAAATCACAGATCACCACCATTACTAGTAAGCAAAAAATAAATAATAATAAAAATGCCATAAATCTATCTGGCATCCGCTGTTCATCTTTTTGGGCGCCTATTAGAGCCGATGGATCTAATCAGGTGCTTCCAAAAAACACCCCCACCTCTGTAAGTCAGGTGCCCAGTGCCCCAAAAGGGGCCGGACACCTGAATAGGGGGTGTCATCAGCAACCATAGATAGATTCATGCAATGCATGAATCTATCTATGGTGAGAGAGAGGTGACAGGAGAGAGGGGGCAGCGCCCATGTGCCCCTTATGGACGCACCACCACTGCGTATGCCCTTTACTTAACATTGTACATAGAAATATTCAAAATCACCAATAAATCAAGGAAAACAGGAAATTAGATGCATTTTATTGGTAGTTCATCAAAGTAGGTTTGATGTGGAAGTTTCATTGGTTCTTGTTGAAAGCCAGGCTTAGGGCCCATGGCATGGGGATGGGGAGCGGGAGCCAGGGGAGGAGAAAGAAGACCTACCTTGTCCTGGCAATTCTCCACACACTGCTAGCCGTTTCACTTGACCAGACACCAGGCAGGCAGCACTCTACTCCGCCCCATGATCTCACTCCTCCTCCACTCCTCCAATCAGGTACACTGTGCACAGTGTACGCATAGCAAGCGGCTGGGCCAGAGCATCAGTGGAGCTCAAGGCCCCGCCCATCCGCGGCTCGCTTCTCGATCTAAGAAATACAGCACTGGCACTGACTGCTGCACTGTGCGCGCGTCCCCGCCGCTGATGACAGTGACTGGCTGTCTGGCTGTTTGTGAGGATTTTCAGCTCTGATTTGCGGGCAGCACGTGGGCTTAACGGGTAGCTCTGCTTTGGGCCCCAAACAGTGACAGGGCCCTGGGCAGCTGCCCCGTTTGCCCTACATTAAAGATGCCCCTGGACCCAATGATTGACACAAGAAAAGTTGCCCTACAATACATTGTTCCGCTTTTATTACCCCCAACATGATGTTAAGTATCCATAAAACATGGACGTTATTGGCCATCTTCCACCAATAAGGGGTACATATTCAAATTACACATTTCCTTTTTAACATACAATCAACCAATCACAGTCATTAAAGGGGTTGTAAAGGTTAATTTTTTATTTTCTACATAGGTTCCTTTAAGCTAGTCCATTGTTGGTTCACTTACCTTTTCCTTCGATTTCCCTTCTAAATGTTTTTTTTCTTTGTCTGAATATCTCACTTCCTGTTTCTCCTCAGTAAACTTCACACCATCATCCGAGCGGTGTTTAGTCAGCCAGAACAGCTTACTGAACAGCTTACTGAGGAGGAACCGGAAGTGAGAAATTCAGACAAAGAAAACAAAGAAAAAAAACATTTAGAAGGGAAATCGAAGGAAAAGATAAGTGAACCAACAATGCACTAGCATAAAGGAACCTATTTAGAAAATAAAAAAACGAACCTTTAAAACCCCTTTAACTCTTTATCTAAGCAAACCCATCATGTCACATTATTATTATGTCAGATTTAAATGCAGATATCTCATGACACATATGTAACTTCCTATGTCTGTTTTTTTTTTTTAACACAAGACCCATTTATACAACAACACAGATTTTTTTACTGAATCAGCAAAGTGATAACTTTTAAAGTATTCGATTACAAAACACAAGGGGGCTTTTTCATGACCCTTTCAGTATCTGTCACAAACAGGTACCAGCTCCCCCCCCCCCCCCCCCCCCCACCTTCCCTGAAATGTGCCAAATGTGGCACCGGGGGGGAGGAATCAGATAAACGAAAGTTCCAGTTTTGGGTGCAGTCATTTTACTAATGCCCCGTACACACGATCTGAGTTTTTGCATGAAAAATCTTGGATGGTTTTTCCAACTGAATTCCGCTCAAGCTTGGCTTGCATACACACGGTCGCACAAAAGTTCTCGGAACTTTCGACCATTAAGAAGGCAGTGATGTACAACACTACGACGAGCCGAGAAAATCAAGTTCAGTGCTTCCGAGCATGCGTCAAATTTTTTCCGAGCATGCATAGGAATTTTGCACGTCGGAATTGCTAGACGATTGGAATTTCCGATCGGAACTTTTTCCATTGGAAAGATAGAAGGACCTGCTCTCAATCCTTTGCTGACAGAAATTCTGCCAGCAAAAGTCCGATGGGGCATACATACGGTCAGAATCTTCGACCAAAAGCTCTCATCGGACTTTTGCTGGTGGGATTTCCGATCGTGTGTGCGGGGCTTAAAAAACACACACATTTGTTATTTATCACCTGGTTTTTGCTGGCGGTATTTTGGAAAAGTACAAAATAACAATTAGAGGGACTCTGCACTGGCCAGGAAATTAAACATATACAATGTAGCAGTGTAGTCCTCTGAGCTCAGGAATGAAATAAAATTGTAACATTTCATCAGAGGAAGATCGTTTTGAGAATGAAAGTACCCTAGAATGTTTTGATTAATTCGCAATGTTGCTGTGTGCCTTCTGGTGCAGTGTTAACTTTCCAAAAAAATAAAAATTATGAAAAAATAACAAAAATAACACAAAATTGAAGTGTGAAATATTGCAAAATATAACTATTTAACACATTTGTAAACAATGCATGCTTTTTAGTGAATTGACTACTTTTGACATAAATACCTCATGAGTTATTTTACTTCAAAAAATCATACAGTGCTAATCTCTTAGTAAATTGACCCCAATGTTTCTTTTTACCTTTCTGTTTTAGTGGCTGAGCAACGTTGTTGATAAAAATTGCCCAATTACAGCTCCAATTACCGGGACTTTTTTTACACTTCAGGTGTCAACAGAAGAACCCCACTGACAGCTGCATGAGTCGTCAGTTGTTAAGGATGCGGTGGCCGCGCTCCTTAAAAACTGATAATTGCTGGATTCTTTTTTTTACATTTCAGCTGTCAGTGGGGGAATCCCGCAGACAGCTGAAGGAACTGAGCCTGAAAGTATTCAGATATCGGAGCATTTGCACGAATACAGATACTTGTGCAAATGCTTAGTATCGGCAACAATACTGATACCAGCATCGGTATTGGTGCAACCCATAAAAAGAGAAGAGAGAATGAGTGAAAAGGGAAGAGAGAGGGAGAGAAAGAAAAGAGGGCAGTGGGAGAGGGCAGGGAAGGGAGAGAGTGAGAGAAAGGGAAAGGAGAGAGAGAAAATAGGATAGACAGAGAAAAAAGGGTTGGGGGAAAAGAGTGAGAGAAAGGGAGAGGAGAGAGAAAAAGGGGGTAGAGAGAAAATGAAAGGGGAGGTAGGGGGGTGGGGGAACAAAGGCGAGAGATAGGGAGAGGAAAGAGAGAAAGGAGGCTGGTAGAGATGGAGTAAGAAAAAAGACAGGAGAAAGGGAGAAAAGAAGAGAGGCAGAAGAGAAAAAAGGCGGAGGAGATAGAGAAACAGAGAGGAGATAAAAACAAGGAGAGAAGAGAGAGAGAGAAAAGGAGGAGTAGAGACAAAGTAGGATGCTAAAGAGGACAAGAGAAGGAGTGGGAGAGAGAAAGGAGGAGAGAGTGAGAGGGGTAGGAGAGTAAAAGGGGAAGGAGATATAGAGAGTGACGGGGGGGGGGGGGGTAATAGAGGCAGGACAGGAAAAGGGGAGGAGACAGGGAGAGAGCGTTAAGCTGGCCATACACGTGTTATTTTCTTTCATTCAACCCGCTGGTTGAACAAAAGAAAATCACTCGATTCCCCCATCCTCACACCTTATGTGGATGGGGAAATCCCCCCTGCGGAGCCTTTGCGTTTCCACAGCCTGCAGATTTCCCCGCCGTCAGAATATATTTATCTGCACCACCTGTTATAGCCGGCGACACTGATTGAGAAAAATGTTTCCAACAGGCTGCTTGTACACAAGTTGATTGACTTGTGTACAAGAAGACTGCCAAAACATGGATTGAAATTCGGCAAGTACCTGCTGAACTGGCTGATTTTCGATCTTTGTATAGCCAGCTCTAGGGAAGTGAAAGGGGGAGGAGCGAGAAAGTGATAAGGGCGGGAGAATGAAAGGGGGAGGAGCGAGAAAGTGATAAGGGCAGGAGAATGAAAGGGGGGAGTGAGAAAGTGATGAGGGCAGGAGAATGAAAGGGGAAAGAGCGAGAAAGTGATAAGGGCAGGAGAATGAAAGGTGGAAGAGCGAGAAAGTGATAGGGGCCGGAGAATGGAAGGGGGAGGAGAGAGAAAGTGATGGGGCAGGAGAATTAAAGGGGGAGGAGAGAGAAAGCGATAGGGGCAGGAGAATGGAAGGGGGAGGAGAGAGAAAGTGATAGGAGCAGGAGAATGGAAGGGGGAGGAAAGAGGAAGTGATAGGGGCAGGAGAATAAAAAGGGGGAGGAGAGAGAAAGTGATAGAAGCAGGAGAATGGAAGGGGGAGGAGAGAGAAAGTGATGGGGCAGGAGAATGAAAGGGGGAGGAGAGAGAAAGTGATAAGGGCAGGAGAATGAAAGGGGGAGGAGAGAGAAAGTGATAAGGGCAGGAGAATGAAAGGGGGAGGAGAGAAAAAGTAATAGGGGCAGGAGAATGAAAGGGGGAGGAGCGAGAAAGTGATAGGGGCAGGGGCAGGAGAATGAAAGTGGGAGGAGCGAGAAAGTGATAGGGGCAGGAGAATGAAAGGGGGAGGAGCAAGAAAGTGATAGGGACAGGAGAATGGAAGGGGGAGGAGAGAGAAAGTGATGGGGCAGGAGAATGAAAGGGGGAGGAGAGAGAAAGCGATAGGGGCAGGAGAATGGAAGGGGGAGGAGAGAGAAAGTGATAGGGCCAGGGGCAGGAGAAATGAAAGTGGGAGGAGCGAGAAAGTGATAGGGGCAGGAGAATGAAAGGGGGAGGAGCGAGAAAGTGATAGGGGCAGGAGAATGGAAGGGGGAGGAGAGAGAAAGTGATAGGGGCAGGAGAATGGAAGGGGGAGGAGAGATAAAGTGATAGGGGCAGGAGAATGGAAGGGGAAGGAGAGAGAAAGTGATAGGGGCAGGGGAATGGAAGGAGGAGGAGAGAGAAAGTGATGGGGCAGGGGAATGGAAGGGGGAGGAGAGAGAAAGTGATAGGGGCAGGAGAATGGAAGGGGGAGGAGAGAGAAAGTAATAGGGGCAGGAGAATGAAGGGGGGAGGAGAGAGAAAGCGATAGGTGAACGGATAGACACGCATGCACGTTCTGACCATTACCCAATGTATTTTGGTCCAGCTTCTGCCCTAAATGAAACCATGCAAGCCATATGAGTGTTTCCCTTTACGCCCCGTACACAAGAGCGGATTTTCTGGATGGTTTTTCAGACGGAGTTCCGCTCAAGCTTGGCTTGCATACACACGGTCACACAAAAGTTCTCTGAACTTTTGACTGTCAAGAACGCGGTGACGTACAACAATATAACAAGCTGAGGAAATGAAGTTCAATGCTTCCGAGCATGCGTCGAATTGTTTCCGAGCATGCGTAAGAATTTTGAGTGTCCGAATTTGTACAGACGATCGGAATTTCCGATCCAAACTTTTTCCGACCGAAAAATAGAGAAACTGCTCTCAGTATTTTGCTGGCTGGAATTCTGCCAGCAAAAGTCCGATGGAACATACACATGATTGGAATTTCTGACCAAAAGCTCACATCCGACTTTTGCTGGCAGAATTTCTGATCGTGTGTATGGGGCTTTAGAGAAATAGAGAAAAAAGGGGTAAGGTGCCCACAAACAGTCCCGACATTGGCATGTATCATGGAAATAATAGGGCAAGGTTTGTCTCCTCCAGACATTCATACAAGGCTGTCTAGGGATGATCCAGAATGGATTGGAAAAAATGGCCAAATTAGGGGAAAGTAATTTGCCCTGTTTCTTAGCTGTTGGGTTTGGTTTCATGTCAAGCACGCTGTCTACATGGTATTTGTACATTAAGTCTTTTGTGTGAGTTTCCCTTGTAGATTGATAGATAGATAGATAGATAGATAGATAGATAGATAGATAGATAGATAGATAGATAGATAGATAGAGAGTGCATCCGGAAAGTATTCACAGTGCTTCACTTTTTCCATATATTATGTTACAGTCTTATTCCAAAATGGATTAAATTCATTATTTACCTCAAAATTCTACAAACAATACCCCATAATGACAATGTGAAAGAAGTTTGTTTGAAAACTTTACAAAGAAAAAAAGAAAAAAATCACATGTACATAAGTATTCACAGCCTTTGCCATGACACTCAAAATTTAGCTCAGGTGCATCCTCATTCCACTGATCATCCTTGAGATGTTTCTACAACTTGATTGGAGTCCATCTGTGGTAAATTCAGTTGATTAGACATGATTTGGAAAGGCACACACCTGTCTATATAAGGTCCCACAGTTAACAGTGCATGTCAGCGCACCAACCAAGCCATGAAGTCCAAGGAATTGTCTGTAGACCTTTGAGACAGGATTGTATCAAGGCACAGATCTGGGGAAAGATACAGAAACATTTCTGCAGCATTGAAGGTCCCAACGAGCACAGCAGCCTCCATCATCCGTAAATGGAGAAAAGTTTGGAATCACCAGGAGTCTTCCTAGGGTGGGCCTCCCAGCCAAACTGTGCAATCGGGGGAGAGGGGCCTTAGTCAGGGAGGTGAATCCAACAGAGCTCCAGCATTTCTCTGTGGAGAGAGAACAACCTTCCAGAAGAACAACCATCTGTACAGCACTCCACCAATCAGGCCTGTATGGTAAAGTGGCCAAGACAGCCCACCTGGAGTTTGCCAAAAGGCACCCGAAGGACCCTCAGACCATGAGAAACAAAGTTCTCTGGTCTGATGAAACAAAGATTGAACTCTTTGGCCTGAATGGCAAGAGTCATGCCTGAAGGAAACCATGCACCACTCATCACCTGGCCGTCCCTACTGTGAAGCATGGTGGTGGCAGCATCATGCTGTGGGGATCTTTTTTAGTGGCAGGAACTGGGAGATTTGTCAAGATTGAGGGAAAGATGAATGTAAAAATGTACAGACATATGCTAGATGAAAACCTGCTCTAGAGCGCTCCGGATCTCAGACGGGGCGAAGGTTCATCTTCCAACAGGACAACAACCCTAGCACACAGCCAAGATAACAAAGAAGTGGCTACATGACAATTCTGTGAAGTCCCTGAGTGGCCCAGCCGAAGCCCAGACTTGAACCCGATTGAACATCTCTGGAGAGATCTTAAAATGGCTGTGCACCGACACTCCTCATCCAACCTGATTGCAAAGAAGAATGGGAGAAACTGGCCATAAATAGGTGTGCCAAGCTTGTAGCATCATATTTAAAAAGACTTGAGACTGTAATTGGTGCCAAAGGTGCTTCAACAAAGTATTGAGCAAAGGCTGTGAATACTTATGTACATGGAATTTTTTATAAATTTGCAAAGATTTAAAACAAACTTCTTTCATGTTTCATTATGGGGTATTGTTTGTTGAATTTTGAGAAAAGCAATGAATTTAATCCATTTTGGAATAAGGCTGTAACAACTAAATGTGGAAAAAGTGAAGCGTTGTGAACACTTTGCGGATGCACGATAGACACTAGACAGACATTGCCATTTTGAAGGGCTGGGTAAGTTATGAGCCTCCAGCTGTGTCTCCAGCCATGATCAGAGTCTACTGCTGTGTCGGCACCCCCTGGCTGGATGATGATAAGATCACTCCTGCTCCCCTGTATCCAGTCACTGTAAATTAGGTCATTCATATATCTGCATATCCAAATAGCACATGAGCGGGCTGGAAGAATTCACACACAGACATTTCTGATGTAGAAATGTTTCATTTAGAACTAGCAAAAAGCTAGGTAGAGCAAGATCTCCTCAGACCACTAACTATATATACACAATCGACAGTCAATGAACTCAGTATAAACCATTCAAGGAAATCAAAGATCTGCGGTGTTATCCATAGCAACTAGATATCTATTGTCATTCTACCATTGCAAGTTTGAAAATTAAGGAAAGAATCTTTTTTTTTTTTATATAACACCATTTTCTGTTAGAATTATGGAATACAGTGGTGTCACCGCCCTACCTACAGCCTGCTGATTAGACAATGAAGGAGCAGCAACATACTGGGATCAGCAAGGAACCTACTCATTTCTGTAGCGCCCTGGGATTTAGTCAGGGAGCCCCTCCTGATTTAATTCCTTGTCAGGAGTAGCTACTGTAGTTAATTACTAGGGATCCATTGACTTCTCCCTATGTTTGGCCTGGTTGTACTTTCCTCTTCTACCACCAGGCGGCCGGGCACTTGGAGGCATTAGAGTGAGAAGGACAACTCAAGGTCAAGTTATGGGGTATATGGGGTGTCTCGGCCAATGGGCAGGGATTTTGTTGAATCCCTTGGCCTGCTATGAGAGCCTATATATTTGGGTAAGGTCAGGTGATACAGGTTCTTGTGTGCCACCTGGACGTGTGTCGTATGCTCCAGGCTGCTAGGCCGGAGATTGGACCTATCCCGGGGGCATCAGGCTACTAGGCTGTGTGAGGGCCTATCCAGAAGTAAGAGGACAGCACAGGGTTGGGACTGTGGCTTGCAGAGTTAATGAATCAGAGAGTCCAGTGAGAGACTAGGAGCTCAAGGGGCTGAAGAACTACAAGAAGAAGTTGTAGTACAGCTGAGAGAACTGTTACATTGAGTTAGGAACTGTTTAAGTTCTGTTACCATAGTAGACAGCAATCCTGCACATGCAGAAGTGGCACCTTGCTGGGGCCTTTCCCTGTACGGCTGTCCTCCTATTGAAGTCTCAGAGTCTGCCATTTGAAATTGCAACTACTTAAGGTTGACCTGGCCCTTACTTACTTTCCCCTACAAAATATAAAAAGGACTGTCAAAGAAATAAAACCTCTTTTATATCCAAGAGGTGTCTGGCGCCCAATGACTTTTACCACCTTTGCACCCACTATGCCTCACAACCCACCACTTATTGAAGGATGTCAGCTATCATTGGCCTTGAGGGTTCCAATTAGACCTGAAGAGGTCAGAGATTCTGCTACATTTGCATTTCTTAAAATCATCGAAATGCACATATAGCACCCCCCCCCCCCCCAACCCTAGAGGCATGTGAGGGACCCCAGTGGGAGAGCGGGTTAACATTTACCCCATAGTTATTTATTTGCTCCGTTGCCAGTAATTTGGGATTGAGAAATATTGGATGTCAGTCACTTAGTGTCTTTTTAGAAATGTTATTGCTCTAAACACAAAAGAAGAGAGGGTTTTAGGGCCAAAAATATACTTAAAGACTCCAGATCCGCTGCCAACTTGAACAATGTTAAGCACCTTCGAGCCTACACCAAAACACTATAAATAGCAAACAAAAGCTAGGTAGCAGATTCTTCCATATTTCCTCTTAAAAGAGTCACCAGGCCCTTCTGAGGATCCATCTTCCTCCCATCTCCTTCCCCCTCCATTATATCTTCTCCTGGTTCTCCATCTTGGTTCAACTTGGCTAGCTCATGTAGCTTTCAGAACAGCAGGCATTGAGGTACAGGTGCCTGGGTGCTCCTATGGGAATGGCCAGCATTTAATTACATCGGATTTTGTTTGTTGAGAGTTTTGGAGCATTGAGTGTCATCTACAACATGTTCAGGTGTGAATGGGGCCTTACTCTAATACTAGATGTACCAGTGGCACCTACTTGGCAATAGGCAGAAACAACAGCAACACTGAGCTTAGGGGAAGACCAAATGAGCACAGCATTATAAATCAGAAAACTAAATCTACATAACCATCCACCCCACTTAGGGCAGGGTGGCTACCAAAGGGTATTGCTTTATATGTATAACAATGGAAAACACTACAGCATGCCCCAACCCCCCCCAATCCAACCATCCAATTTGTAATGGTGATTCTACAGCTGTTGGCATTGGGTCAGCCAGTTATCTGATACAACATATCAGTTAATACATACAGTATATTTTTTTTTTACACTAAGTTGCAGCAGCCTAGGTAATTTGAGGGGCTGGATCTGGTCTGCTCAAAGTATGAAACTTGTGAAAGGGTTACAAAAGAGCTTTTTTCACTGCTGAAAACATTAACCTCTGAAGTAGTGTAGTCAGACCTTATGCCGACATAACAATCAAAATTCTGAATGTGGAACAAAAGGCACTACCCTGACACAGAAGATCAGAGGACGACAACTTAAAAGTGAATATGGAATGTAGTCAGGCAGAAGTCAGCATGATTGAGGGTTGCATAAGATGCTTCACTGGCAGGAAAAATCTAAAGTTACAGAGCTCAATTTAAAGTGCAGCTGATGCCTGGAAACAAAGGACACCCAAAATCTAGATCAAAGGGTGGGCTAAATATGAGCCCAGGTAGAGTCATGGGTTGAAGAATATGCCGAATTTTAGCAAGTGGAGGGCAGAGATTAACGGCCCCTAAGACTTTTCTTTCATTCTTTTTTTTTTCCCAATTTATGGGATTTAACCCCACTTTAATGCTCTGGAGTTTAACAGTGTTTTGGCAAGAAGTAAGAATATATATAACGTTTCTAAAGCAAAAAAAGGTTTTGAATATAATATAGAAGGGTAGAATCCTGGTCAGTAGACACATAAGGAAGTGAAAGAATATTTCTGCAAAGTAAGGGGAAGTCCCCTCGTAGTTGTCTGTGTAGCAGGTGTCCCCTCTGGAAGAGTTCTCCTCACTTCCTGTTCAGTTCATATCTGCACATTTTTGTTTCCCTATATAGTGAAAAGAACACTATTAATATTTATTTTGTTTTATATCCTAGAGCGAAAAAAACATGCTGTGAAGAATGTCTAACTCAGGCAAGCTTAGTCCTGCTTCCACTGGATCTCCCCATTCCTTTCAAGGTCCAAACCAAGGGCAAGGTTTACCACAGACCCGCCAAGGCATTACTATCCAGCTGACCAAAGTACACAGTGAAGACAACTGGGAGGAATTAGAGGAGAGTGATCTCATCTTTACCCTGGATCAAGATGAAGAGGAGGCCTTGCTGGCAAATCCAGTACCCATCAAACCTAGAGCTCCTGTGTATGGGCAGCCAGTGGGTAAAGAAGGTACTGTGGTCGATGAGCTAGCTCTTGCTGCGTATGAGTGTGCAGGTGATGTTCTCCTGTCCAGTGAGATTCAGAAATGTAGTTCTCCATTGATGCCAAGCTCACCCTCTTCTAAACCTCTCATCAACTTGGTCAAGTCCGTCTCTACTGAAATTAATGCCAAGGATCCTTCTCCTCACAAAACCCATCCATTTGTCAACCTGGTCAAGTCTATATCCACTGAAATTTCCCGACTTGAACCAGAGGTATCGCAATCCAAGTCAGACTCTAAGCTGAATGTTCATCTGTGGAAGCAGATAACCCAACCCAAAAGCAAAAATGTAGACTCTAGGACAGCTCCATCCTCACCTAGCATGTCACCTTCAGAAAGCAAAGGTATGTTTTTCAACGTACAGGAAGTAGAAGCTAAGTTGGAGGACACCAAGAGAAGGTTGTCAGAAGCCATGCAAGAACCCTTAAGCATGCTTAGCAAAATTATTGGTGAGGAGCCAACACCAAGCCCTAAATATAGAACTATGCCTCCAATGTTTTCTTGCCAGGAGTCCCCAACAAGTCAACAGAAGGACCAAGGTTTTTTTGATACAAAGAACAGTTTTCCAAGTTATGGAAAGTCAGAAGAAAGTGAAAGCCTGGAGTTTATGGAGAATTCCAAAAGTGTTCACAGAGAGACACCTAAAGACTACTGCAAATATAAGATCTGTTCCTATGGGGACATGATCCAGGTCCTAGAACTAGCCAACGATGTAGAATCAGAAGATCATAATGTATTGGAGCCTGAAACCCCTTGCCAAACATCCCATCTTAACAATGATGTGCCATGCAGTGCCCTGGTCTGCGTAGCAATCCTAGCTTACAACTTCTTCATTTGGCCCCTGCCAGCCTATATATCTGGACTCGTCATGGGTATTACTAGTGGGTTTCTCCTGGGACTTTTTATGGTGCTTTTTTTGGTTCCAAAGCCTTCATACTCCTCCAGACACAAGCGATGCCTAGAGGAAAGCTCAAAATTCCAAATGACAGCTCAAAAAGCCCAGGAAACCTGTGTTTTTCAGGTAGGCTATGCTCACCCAAAAGAATAAAACATAAAAATGGCATAGTGCACAAGTTTAGTGTAGGCTTATTTACACTATTGCATAATACACAGTGTGTTTTATTGCACAACACACAATTTGTGGTCCTTAAAGTGTGCTGTGCTATCCCCCTAATGATCTGCTGAACCTGCAGCAAAAAAAAAAAATGTTAATTAAAGTGATGTGCCTATAAATCAAATCAAAGAATATGATATATAAGTGACTAAAGTCGTCATTCAGGCCCCTGTGAACGAAAAAACACTTGAGCACACGAGGGTTTGGGCTCTGCCCACATTTGCATCCGTCCTGTGCGTTTTCGGCTGCCCACTTCTTGCGTGCCGAAAAATGTGTTCATTTTTATTTCATGCGTTTTGGAGGTTTCTTCTTTTTTGTTTTTCGGGTCATTCGCTATGATCACAATTTGTTAATTTGAAAATTCATAAATTCGAAAATTCGAAGATCCAAAAATAAGACAGAAAATCCCAAAATAAGAAAGAATAACTAACTAACTAACTAATAATAACTAACTATTAAATTATGGGTATTGGAATTTACTTTCAAATTTGGCTGTTAGTGAACGTAACGAATATGAATTTATTGGAAGTTATGAATTATCCAAAATAACAAATGTTGCATCTAAACAAATAGAACGGAACTAATTTATAATAAATAATGAAATTATTAATAATAATAAGATTCATAATAATAAATAACAATAATAATAAAAACATTTTATTATTATTATTTATTATTATTTTATTATTATTATTAATTTGTTACGTTCCATTTGTTTAGATATGGCATTCGTTATTTCGGATTCGTAACTTTGGATAAATTCGTATTCATTATGTTCACTAACAGCCCAATTTGAAAGGAAATCCCAATACCTGTAATTTAATAGTAATAGTTAAGTTATTATTAGTTAGTTATTTCCGATTTTCGAATTTTCAAATATTTGAATTTACACAAATATTCGGAAAAATTAGTTAAATGGGTTTTCGTTAATTCGGATATTTCCGAATTAACGAATATGTTGAAATTCATTAAAAAATTAATCCGGAACAAAAGGAATTGCACATGTCTAGTTATTGTGGACATCTTCTTAAAGTGCATCTATGCGGTTCAAAAACTCTTAATTTTTTTATGGAATGTTCACCATATGCTAATCCGATGTTGCAGATTCATATCACTCATTTTCCACCAAGGCAGGTGCAAGTTAGCACATGTCAGAACATACTCACGTGCGAATGGCTGTGTAAATCATCACCATAGTGCTACGCTATGGGCATTCTGGGAATTAAATTGTCACACCTTGTATATGTACATACAGACTAGTTATCCTCCATGTTGTTTGGAATAGAAACATTGCATCTGTGTACAAACAGTGGGATGAGCACTTATACTACCTATGCTTGTGAGTAGTTCCTATTTATTTTACTCTTAATAACATTTTGGAGGATAATGCACTAGGCCAGTGTGCCCTCTTTCTTTTATTTATTCTTACAGTGGTTTGAAGCCAACTCCAGTCCTAGAGGGCAGCAAGCAGGGCCAGGACAAGGAGTGGGCAGGAGGGGCGACTGCCCTGGGCACTGTGGTTTCATGTGAGGTAGGGGGGGTGCTGCAAAGAGATTTGTAATGGGAGGGGCAATGGGGGGGGGGATACATGGAAAAATTTGCTAGTAGTGGTGATATAGGGGGATTTGTGTTGGGAGGGAGGATTTGCGCTATGAGGGGGATTTGGGTGGTTTGTGCTAGAAGAGGTGATATGGTGAAGTAAGGAGGAGAATTGTGCTAGGAGGGCAATATTGTTTGGGGGGGGGAATTTTGAGGGTGGGGGGGAGGATTTGTACTAGGAGGGGAAATTTGAGGGACAGAGGATTTGTGCTAGGAGGGGTGACTTTTTTGGGGGAGGGGCAATTTCAACAGGGGGGATTTGTACTGGGGGAATTTATGCTAAGGGAGTAAGCATGCAGATTAGTGCTCAGTTTTTTGGGAGGGATTTTGGCTGGCACATAATGCTCATGCATCTTGAATGGGGGCACATGTTTGACATGTTCGCCCCGGGCTCTAGATTACCTTGTCCTGGCACTGGCAGCAAGGCTTTATGAGAATAAAGTGGTACTGCCTATTGGGTCATCTCATTTATGTGCAGGAGATAATTGTTGCAGAAGGGAAAGCCACCTTGGACACAGCCCTGCCACACCTGGGGGGGGGGGGGGCACCACGTGGCAAGCCAAGCTCCCTTCATGACATACACACTCTAGATCAGTGGCTGGCAACCAGCAGCTCGGTGCTTCATGTCTGCATTGACAGATTCTGCTGTCGCACTGCGCTCCAACAGTCGTCCACTGCAGTTTTACTCAGAGTGCAAAGCAGCCTTTTTCGCACACAGGTCCTGGTGGCCACCACTCCAAGACAGTAAGGGGAGCTCCTCGGTCTTTACACCAAGAAGCACACAGCAGGATTGAGCATCACAGGCCTCAGCACTTACCGTTTGCCCTCTTTGGGTCCTGTAGCATCACAACAGTAAACAGATTGGAAAGCAGGTCTCCCTGCAGCAGTGCGGTCCATATAGGCAGGTGTGAAGCCTGGAGCCCTATACCTGTGTTCTGTGACCATTCTCTCCAGAAGCAGCCAGCCAGAGATCCTTTTCTGCTTCTTGCCACAATCTGCAGCACACTCCACAGGGTGTGCCTGCAACCTCTGTCTCTCCACATGTGGCATTCTCTCCACTTGGTGATGTGCCCCTGAAGTGGCAGTTCAGGGGTGCCTTACTTTCACATTAATTTTAATCACTTTGATGTCTGGCACCTTGGTCACGTCACTATAATACACCTTTTTAACACCTGCCTCTAGGGCCAGGCCTTTTGGCTAGGACCAGAGGAATTTTTGATTCCTGGCCAGAGGGCCTGGTCATTGTGTTACACAATGGCCACCTTTTCACTCTCCCTCTCCACTATTCCTTCCCCACTTTATTTATTTATTTTATTTCTGTGTGGTTTATTACGTTTTATGTTTGCCACTGCACGTTTGGCTAGTAAGGTGTCGGTCCTCGGGCCAACCCTGAACTTCTTGTGGGAGGGTGGACATAGGCTTTCTGGCTTGGTTCGCCCTCTCTTTGGGGGGTCTCCCTTCGGGGGAGCCACTATCCTAGTACCTGGGTGGGTCTGTTTCGGCAGGAAAGGCGGTCGTCCGGCTTTGGCTGGATGGGCCATATATTTGGTACCTCAGTCCCCGTCTGGAGTCTAATGCCCCGGGGGATCAGGGTAATGTCCTTCCTTGTGGAGGACAGCAGACACCCGTTGCATGTTTTTGTGTGTCACTCTTTATGTGTGTGCACTTTTTTGGGCACCGGGTGGAAGTTTTTGGGTGTGTTTTGCACGCCATAGGCTTTTTCAATAATAAAAAAAAAAAATTCTCTCCACTTGGGCCCTCCGTTCTCTTTTTCCTCCTTGCTCTGCCTGCTCTCCCTAGTCACACTGGGAGATTTAGTTCTTGCTGCTCCTTCCACAGGATTGTGTCACAGTGTAGAGAATACATCTCCCATCAGTCCCAATTTCTCCCAGCAGGCTTTTTGTAATTCCCAGGAGGCACAGCAGTCCTTATCTTCTCTCTCTCTGTGATTCCCAGAGTGGTGGGCAGGGCTTGCTGTGCACTCTGAGCAAAACTGCGGTGGGTGACTGTTGGAGCGCAGTGTGAAAGCAGCATCTGTCAATGCAGACATGAAGCCCTGAGCTTCTCTGGTTGCCAGCCACTGATCTGGAGCATGTATGCCATGAAGGCAACTTGGCTTACTACGTGGGGCGATTTTGAAGCGTGACATGTTGTGTATCAATTTACTCAGCGTAATATTATCTTTCACAATATAAAACAAAATTGGGCTAACTTTATTGTTGTCCTATTTAACCACTTGCTTACTGGGCACTTAAACCCCCCTCCTGAGCAGACCAATTTTCAGCTTTCAGCGCTGTCACACTATGAATGACAATTGCGTGGTCATACAACACTGTACTCAAATTACATTTTTATAATTTTTTTCACACACATGGAGCCTTCTTTTGGTGGTATTTAATCACAGGCGGGTTTTTTTTGAAGAAACAAACAAAACATGTTTAATAGTTTGTTATAAAATTTTACAAACGGGTAATTTTCCTCCTTCATTGCTATTCGCTGATGAAGCTGCACTGATGGGCACTGATAGGCTGCCCTGATGGGCTGCACTGATGGGCACAGATAAGGCGACACTGATGGGCACTGATAAGACGGCACTGATAGGCACAGATAAGACGACACTGATGGGCACTGATATGAAGGCACTGGGTGGCACTGATAGATGTCACTGAAGGGCACTGATAGGTGGAACTGATGGGCACTTGTAGGTGGCACTGGTAGGTGGCACTGATGAGTGGCACTGTGGGCACTGGTAGGTGATATTGATAGGCAGCACTGGTGATGACACACTATTGGCACAGATAGGTGGCACTGATGGGTGGCACTGTGGGCACTGATAGGTGGCACTGTGGGCACTGATGGTGGCACTGATGGGTGGCACTGTGGGCACTGATAGGTGGCACTGTGGGCACTGATGGATGGGCCCACAGTGCCACCTATCAGTGCCCACAGTGCCACCCATCAGAGCCACCTACCAGTGCACAGCAGCTCCACCCATCAGTGCCCACTGTGGGCACTAATGGGTGGAGCTGCTGTGCACTGGTAGGTGGCTTTGGTGGGCACTGGTAGGTGAGGCTAGTGGGCACAAAAGCCTCTCCACGGTCGGGACCGATGTCCCTCTCTCAGCCACTGGTGATCTGCTTTCTTTTTATCTCCTCACGCTATTAGCGTGAGGAGAAATAATAGCCGATTACCGGCTCTGTTTAGGTCACATGATCCGCTGTCATTGGCTGACAGCTGATCACGTGGTAAGGGGTCAGGATTGACACCTTAGTCACATCTGTGATCAGACTCGCTGATCACAGAGCGTGCCGCTCGCGCCCTGCAGGGGGCATGCAGGCCGATCCTGCACGGGAGGACATCCATGGATGCCCTCCCAGCAAATTAACTCCGCGCTGTAGCCGTCTTTCGGCTATAGCAAGGACGGCAAGTAGTTAATTCAAAAAAGTGTATTTTTTCCAAAAAAAAGTGCACTTGTAAGACCACTGCACAAATACGGTGTGACAGAAAGTAATGCAATTATTTTCTAGGGTGTTAGAAAAAAAATGTATAATGTTTGGGAGTTCTATGTAGTTTTCTAACAGAATTATTTTTTTTAACTTGTAAAGAACAAATCTCAGAAAAAGGCTCGGTCCTTAAGTGGTTAATGGTATAGGTAGATGTGATGGTCAGGTGCTTCAACCTTTGAGTCATCGAGTTTACCACAACCCCTGTCTGTGTCCTAATGTCACAGATATGTCAGTGTTGTGTGCGTCATAGATGGGCTTATTCTGTTATATTAAACTGCCCTCAGAGCAGTTCACCCTCTAGAACGTGAAATATAGTTTGGCGAGTAATCATTCAGAGGATGGCTGCACATTTTCAACCGCTTCACCGCCTTTTCTGTGAAATGCAATTTAACAATTGTTCGGAACAGCTGCAGAGGTGGGTGGGTGGCGCTATTGTTGGCACTGCAGATAGGGGCGACATTGTTATCAGGGTACACCGTGTGCTGCCAACGTATATTAGGAGATGTTACCTCATTGCCAGTCGCATTACGAACACAACAACAAAAGAGGGAATTCCAGGTTTAGAATGTATACCGTACAATAAGGATGAGTTTATGTGTATGCTCGGGGTGTATTCTCATGCTTCCTATACATGTAAGAATATGATCGTTCAACATAATAATCGTGCTTATGAAAGAACTGTGTATTCCAGAAATCAAACAAATTTGACCCAGCTTATCTCTAGCTATGGCTTACTAAAAGATTATTTTCAAGTAAAAGAACGTTGAAATGATTGGATAATTTATGGATTGTTTATTGGTGCATGTATGGCTAGCAATGCAGCTAAGACAATGGCTGAAGAATAAACTTGACGGATGTACTTCAGACATAAAATGTTACTAAACCCGCAACAGTAAACAGTCTGTATATGCAGTAAAGCATGCTTGTTATACTCACTGTGGAACCTAAGGGGTTAATCCTCTGCATTGTGTAAAAGGCTGTTTGATCCTGTCTTCTCTGATCCTCCCCTTCTTCCACTGTCCTCAATCCATCTCCTGATAGAACAGAGTCTATGGAGTCACTCTGCACATGCTCAGTTTGGTGTGTATTGCGAGAGAGTTTTTTTTTTCTTTCTTGGGAGGGTGCATGTGATCAGTACAGGGCCAATCAGCACTGTTCAGGCAGTGGGTCAGAGGTCCTGCATAGGACAGCCAGAGAAGAATGAAAACTGCTCCTACAAGCTTTAACCAGACACTGATAGAAGTCACAAGACTTCTATAAACTGCAAATGAGAAAGGGTATTTAGCAGTTTATATTTACTAAAATAATTGCATTTCCATGTTCTGTGTACTGTGGGAGACCAGATATAGTGACTGTAGGGTCCTGGGTTTAGTAACACTTTAAAGCTGGACCCCAGGCAAACAGTACACAGATATTGTACATATAAAGGAGCTGTGTACCTGCCGAAAGATTTACATTTCTGTCCATCCAGTTTTGAGACTTACACAGCTTTGTTGCCTAGCACAGCCCTGTCTGGCCCTTACCTGATTGTATTCTGTTGCAGTTAAGGAGGAACTGTAGTCTGCTCACATAAATTGTAATAAAACATGTTTGCCATTCTGAAGCTTCTCTCCAACCACTTTGCATATTATTTTATATATACTGTGATTCTGTACTTGCCAAATATGCTGCAGAAATCTCCCACCACTGAGTCTGGGCTGCAGCCTTTTTAACTGTGGGCAGCTGAAGCTGCTGCCTGTTCACTTCCTGGATTTACACAGACACACAGGGGGACACCTCCAGCTCTGCAGGTTTGCAGCTCTCATTAGCCCTTGTATGACTCTCCCCCTCCCTTCCTGGCAAATTCTCGCGAGAGTGAGAGAGAGATCTGTGCATGATGTCATAAGCCTAGGCTAATTACCAGACAAGAAAAAAGAAGTGGGCTGTATAAGGTATTTACTGGCAGAAAAAAAAATGTTTTACTATCCAAAGTTAAAACAACAAGAGCAGAACATATAATAGATGGAAAGATGAAAAAATGACTGACATTCCGCTTTAAGTACCATTTACAGGTTTTGTTCTCTCCCTCCATGACTGGACAGCGAAAGGCCAAGCAACTCTCTCTGTCAGTCTGCTCTCTCCTCCTATCAGCATGCTTCTTCTTAGCACATGAATTCTGCAGCACAATTGATTGGTTGCTTGTGATGCTTCTTCGTCTTCTGCTCTGAGCTCTGCCGTACAGTGATTGCAAAAGGCTGAGAACAGTGAATCTCAAAAGGCTGCTTATGCATAAAACCACATAATTATATAATACAGAGCTTAATGTGTCTTTTTCATCTGCCTGTGCCTTGCAAAAGAGACATCTTTTCTGAAATAAAAAGCCTTCCTGTTTGCAGTTTTTACTTTTTTGTCCGCTTTAAAGAGGAAGTAAAGTCTCCCTTTTTAATTGTACCTGGTACTGTAAATATCTCCTAAACCTGCACCATTTAGAAGATATTTACTATATATGCCGCCGCCGTCATCGGTGCATGCACTCTGAAGGAACAGCCCGCTCGTGGCTTTTCTTCAGGGCCATGTGCCGTGACTGGGTGGCTCCCACGTGCACGCACAGGAGGGACGTCATGGCGACTCTGGCCAATCACAGCGCTGGAGCCCGAGAACACGGAAGAAACCCCGGGAAAGAAGTCAGCCATCTAGGCGCTGCTGCAGGGCTTTGTTCTAAGATAAGTATTCATAATGAGCTAGTATGCGATGCATACTAGCTCATTATGCCTTTGTCTTACAGGGTTCTTTTTTTATCAGGTTTACAACCTCTTTAAGTTCTGGTTTGCAGTATTTACGAACTTTTAGTATTAATACTGTGGAGGAGGAAGGAAGACATCCAACCACCAGGACATCCACAGCAACTAATCAGATTTCTGATCTCATATTTGTACTGGCTAAGCCGTGAAGGAAGAATAGATTGGTTGCAGTAGATGCCCAGTGTGCAGTAGGTCCATACTTTCTTTTATTTCATTTTGTAACATCATAAGCTGTATTGTTTGTTAAACACCAATTAGGCAACATCTGTATTTGTAGCTGGGAAGGTTATTTTGGTATCTTAGCAATGTATTAAATTAGCTGATTACAGATGGGTGTCAACATCAATTAAATCAACAGCACACATAGTGGGTACTGAAATTTTGAATGATTCTATATTTGTCTCACTGACGTTGGCCTTGTGACGGTTGGCGTTAATTTATGTGATTTGTTTTCTGTTTTCCTGACCCTGGACAGATAGTATAATACAAAATAAGATAAGATTTACCCCCTTTCCGTGACCAGGCCATTTTTTTGCTTTTTTGTTCTACCTTCTCCAGTAATGACCAACCCTGAAACTGAAATGGGCTTCATTAGGAAAACGCCTTGCAGAGAAGTATTGGTTAAACAGACTGAAAGGCAGTCGAGGCAATAAAATTTTAACAGCTGTATCATTCAATAATACAACATAATGGGTAGCGGCGTTCATTCTCTGAAGGCCACTAACAAAATGCAATAAGCGAATGAGAAACAACTCTACCAACAATAGTAACAGAAGTCACTAAGGTGACTGTCACTGAATTATAACAATTTTCTCTGTCTATAATGCCGTATGCCAAGGGAATATTATATGTAAAAACTGCCAGAGGTGGGGCTCTTTACTTTGGCGTGGGAAGCTCTCAACCTTCAAATGAAAGTATTTTTTAATAGAGACGAAGAACACTCACAAAGTATCCTAGGGTGCTTGAAGATGGAGGGATGAGGTGGACCCCCTTAAATAGAGTTCCAATGTCAGCAGGAAGGTCATGCAATATAAACAGGTTCAGTACATACAAGGGTGGCCAAAGGACTCTCACTACTCAGATGCCCTTTAGATGTCCTCCTGACCGCAGTCTGTAGTCTAATAACTGTCTCTGTAGACCAGCTGGACATGGATGCAAAACAGGCCACAAAATCCTGAGACTGGGTAATGATGGGTCATTGTGTCCCCAGAAACCTCTACACCACTGGCACTTCTTCTGAAGGTCAGGAGAAAGGAAGCATTGCACACTCGGGCTCTTAATCCTGCACTTTCCTTTCATGTCTCCCTATGTGTATCGTAGTCTCCCTTGCAGCCTTGCTTCCTTTCATGGGCTCTCTCTGCTTCCTCTTACTGCCTTCCATTGTCATCACCAACTGTGGCTGTCTGTGTAGCCAATCATAATCCTCCAGTTCTCTCTGCTCCCTCCCACAGTCTTGTTCATGATGTAACACTGGGCATTGTTACTAAAGACACAGAACTCTATTTTTCCATGAGATGGAAGTGTTCACTAGTTTGCTTTGGCATAGCTCTAATACAAGTGCTCAGAGAAGTCTGGGAAATTTAGTGCTGAAGCAAGACTCTGCCTACAGTGAAACTGGGGTCGTAACTACAAGGCCCATAAGTACCAGCAAATGGGAGGGACTGACTGAAGATAACATGCTTTTGAACTTTTTGTTTCCCAAGAAATCACAGTCTATGCACTCCAACATTAAAGGGCCCCACCTGAGCCAGCCTAAGCTAACATCTATCACATAAAATCCCCAAAAAATACATTTACATTTTTGGTTGTAACATGACAAAATGTGGGAAATTTCAAGGGGTATGAATAATTTTTGAAGGCACTGTATATACCTCTTACTTTCATTAGAGTCTCCATAAAAGAAAGAGAAAGGAAAGTGCTCTAGTGTAATTCAGACAACAAAAACAATCTGAGGGTGATCTAGTCATTCCCTTATATATCTAAAACAAAAAAGTTCTGACTTTAGATACACTTTGTTCATTAAGAGGAGGTATAATAATTCCAGGGAGGCATTGTCACCAAATATGGTACATCAGCTATGTTTTTGTTGTTGAATGGAACGTTGCTTGTGGACTCTGTAGCTATCCAGTAAAGCAGTGGTATGTAAACCCCAACAGAATGTGTATTGCTTTACAAACCATCAAACAGGGGGAACTGTTTTTTTCAGCATATTTGACTGATTGTCTGGAATGGTAAAATTATCATTAATTCACTAGAAAGCATATAAAATCTCCTGTTACAGAGTTATCGGCCTATATGGGCTGGGCTGCGTTGGCTCTACTTTACCAGTTAGCTAATGAAATATCATGATAGGAAATAATCATTGTGTTTCTTTGGCACCAGGGCTGGATGAATGAAATGTTTTCCTACGATCCTGAGACGTATCACCCAGCTCTCACACACTCCGTGTTTGTAACCTTGGAAGGGACAACCTTAAAACGCAGCTATACAAAGAGCAATCTGCCTCGAAGGTCCACCTTTGGAGAGGAGATTCCAGAAGTCGCATTTGTTAGCCATGAGATCAGTGACTTGACCAGTGCTCAGGTAAGAGGTGAAAGATCATCAAGTTATATGCATATTAATGGTGTTGTTGCTTTAAAAGACTCTTACAAGTCCACGCCTCACAAACCACATATACTTCTCCACATCAGCTGAACTTTAGGACCAGAAGTTTGTTAGAACTAGAAATGCATGGTGCAGGACATCAGGGCCGGGACAAGGGTTGGGCAGGAGGGCCGGCTGCCCCTGGCACAATGGTTTATTGCAGGGGTAGGGGGCACCCTGACCCTAACCCTAAGGGAAAGGGGGGCACAGTTTGGCATCTTTGCCCTGGGCGCTGGATGACCTTGTCCCGGCACTGCAGGACATTGATGCAGATGTCTGTTATATGAGCTCAAGTTTTGTCCTAACTTCATGAAAAGCAGTAGGCCATTGCAAAAACAGAGGAATGAGAAATTACAAAAATGTAGCCTCAGATATCAAATAAGTGTCTGAAATGTGAACTGTCTGTCTCAAAGCAACCAGTCATATTCAGTTTTGAGCCTAGTTGATTGTAGTCATCCACACCTTGTTGGATGAAAATGTCTTCCTCAAGAAAATCATATACATTGTTTGGATCAGTAGAACCCCCTGTAGCGGGCTGTTTGGGTGAAGTAGGGCTTGTGTCCCATTTTCCTAACTGGTATAGGTTTGGAGATACAACATGTCATTATTATAATTTCTACAGGTTTTTTTGTTTCCATATGGGCTGGCCAAGAAGAGACTATGGAACAAGAAGTACCCTATATGCATCCAGCTGTATAACTCTGAAGATCTCTATAGCCAAGAACTAGTTGATGGTGGAGAGACTCCAGGGCAGGAAAGAGAAGACTCAGAAAAGATTGCAGGGGACTGCAAAGCTGAGACTTTATATTTGTTTGGGAGGACAGGGAGAAGCAAGGAAGAGTGGTACCAACATTTACTCCGAGCCACCCAAGGGTTCCTTGCTGGAAGACAAGATGGCACTAGAAGCGACAGCAGAACAGGTGTTTTCATGCTCATTCTGTAGTTTTCCATCATTTCCCATTTATGTCTAGTAGAAATATGATCTTGAATAAATGCTGGGCTTTGTCATGAAAGTATCACAAATGATCTTCCTTTAGCAGACAGTCTTAGTTTTTGCAACAGAGACACACATGGCAATAAAACCTATTGGGGCTTATATGCTTCCTATATATGGGGAGGTGCAGCGGCAGTAAACACACAGGGGGTCATTTACTATAGCGCCGGGAAGTACTGGGTGCTATTACATGTAATAGCACCCATTTTAGGCAATTAGGTGAATTAGGTGAATGTACAAATGAAAAATTGCGCTATTAGCAGCAAGCATGCCTTTGTAAATTCAGAATCAGTGCTAATCTGCGATTCCCTGGATATGCAAGTGCCAATTTTTACCAATTTATGATATAGCACTGCACTGCAACCATGATCCATATATGTGAAGAAAACATTTTTTTGTGAGCTGTGCTCGACCTCGTGTGCATCCATTGATGTATGTTGCAATTAGTATTCCTAGTTTTTTTCTTCTTTTGCTAACAAATGCAGTTATGAATGAGTATTCTGTACAGTTAAATGTATTGATCATTTACACTTACATATCTGTTGTATGTTATTTTTTTATGTTTTTATTTACTTAGGTGACTATAAAGCAGTAATTATTTATGTCCATTCTTTAATCATACTACACTATTATGCAGATCTCAACGTACTTAGCACAATGGCTTGGTGGTCTGCTCAGATGCCCCTTAAGCACTCAAGTTATGAGTTAAAATCCCAGCCCACCCACCAGCTGTGTTTATTTTTCCAGTGCACAAATGAATTAAAATAAACAAAAAAAAATATGTAAACTGCCCATTAACTAGTGTGTGCTTGGAATTCCACACCATAATGTTATTGAATACTTACAAAGTGCATTGGCTAATTGGCCTTGGCCTATTTACAGCATATGCTGCTGCGGCTAATTGGCATTTGCCTTTTTTCAGCAATGCAATCTTTTAGTATACCTCTGTGGGATTTGAACCCATGAGTCCTTCAAGGCCTGAGTTTTTAAAAGTAGAGGAGCTGAGCACTAGCCTATTGGACTGAGCACAACCATACATAGAAAATACATTTACTAGTGTTTAATGTTTTTAATTCTATACAATAATGTTTAGCAAATGAGCCATTAATATTAGGGAAACAACCATGCTAATACTAATGATGTGGCATTGGCTATTATGAATCTTTTTTTGAAAAAATGGCATGGGGTTCCCCCTCAGTCCAGACCAGGCCCTTCGGGTCTGGTATGGATTTTAAGGGGAACTCAATGCTAAAATTAATAAAAATTGGCATAGGTCCCCCCTGAAAACCCATTCTAGGCCCTTTGGGTCTGGCATAGATTTTAAGGGGAACCCCACGCCAAAATTTTTATTAAAAATTAGCATGGGATCCCCCCAAAATCCATGCTGGACCCTTATCCAAGCATGCAGCCTGGAGGTCAGTATGGGGGGTGGACAAGCATCCTCCCTTCCTGAACCATACCAGGCCACATGCCCTCAGCATGGGGAAGGTGCTTTGGTGTGGTTGTTGGGGTCTGCGGACCGGGGGGGCTTATCGGAATCTGGAAGCCCCCCTTTAAAAGGGGGCCCTATATCCTGTCCCCCCCATGTGAATGAGTATGGGGTACATTGTACCTAATGATTCCACTTAAAAAAGTGGAAAAACCAGAAATCTCACCTATATGAATCCATATTCCATCAATCCCAACAGCCACTGGACACCAAAAATTTGATTCCAAAAGAAACGCTCAACCACCATAATAAATTAATCAATGCAGATGTACTGTGGATGGCCGGAGAGCCATTGAACAACCTGTTTCTGGCATATGCCATCTGTTTTGAAGGCTGGGTATGGCTGATTACTGTCAGCATGCTGAACCACATCAAAATTGGCTGGTTTTTGCTTGTTAAGTGGCTGCAATTAGTGCTGGTGGCGAAATGTTAAGGCTGATTATTGTCCTTGCCCATGGAAAACATATGACACGATTTTCTAAGGTGGTGGAACCCTCCTACACATAAATACACATAAATACTGCATTTCTTTGGACATATATCTATAGGTGGTGGAATGACATCAATCAGGAGTTATGCTTCTGAAATTAATCTGTGATATTTGGTGGTTCTTGGTGTGCGAGTGTAGAATAGTGGTGTTACCCTCTGAATTTTGGGAATGAAATTTAGATTTCTGATGTTGGTACACATATCACATTTTTTGGGCTCAAGTTCTGATAATTTGGAAATAATAAAAAACACACAAAATTGTGACTCATTTTAAGGCATCAGCAATAGTATTGTTTGTGGTTTGTAAAGATACCTGTGTGAGTTTGGGTAAAAATGTTTGTGAGATGGAGAGTAACAAGTGAGAGATACAGTGAAAAATATATTTTAACAACACATGAAAGCATTCCACATTCTAGCACTCTTAAAAACAAAATAGTTGAAGAAGCAACATTGTTGCAAGGACATTAAAGTATTTATTTGGGGAAGTTACAATTGTACCATTATACTCAATGGCTGAAAGTTGCATTGGGCTATATAGCGTGAATTTTCACTCTCAAAAACGCATTTTAGCCCAGCGCTAATTTTGGTATTTACTATAACGCCCTGTAAAAAAGGCATCAGAGTTAAAATGAGAGTAGTTTGCATGTCTGAGCATGCTCAGTATTGCTGGCACCTAGTTGTAAAGAGACGGGAATTTATCTCCTCTCAGACTTTTAACCACTTACGGAAAGCCGCACGCTGATATATGTCCTAACTGTGAAAAGGAATATCGTTGTTGCCATAACCCTGTTATCTTCTTCTTTGGCCGGTGGTCCGCTTTCTGATAAGAGTGGTCTCTGCGTTGGATTCGCCGCAAGATCACTTTTACCTGCAGCGGAAGAGGGCCCCCCCTCCCACTGTGCTCCGTTGCCCTCCGCTGCTTACTGGAGCTGTCAGCAGCGCCGGAGGTGATCAGATGTTATCTCTTGCTGGGTATGCAGGTAAGTGAGGGGAAGATGGCCCCCACCTATCTCCATACCATTGCAGGGCGGAAACTACATCAAAACATCACTTTCGCCCATAGCTCTTAAAGGGTATAAATTTGAGATCTGAGGTCTTTTTGACCCCAGAGCTCATTTTTAACCAGTTCCCGACCAACGCACGACGATGTACGTCGACAGAATGGCACGGGCAGGCATATTGGCGTGCAGGTACGTCCAATATTCAATGCCGCCCTGCCATCAGGAGCGCCGGGACCCCCGTGAGTCCGGTCGCGGGACCCGCGGACTCGATCGCCGCGGGCATCCCCGCGATCGTCTCACGGGACGGCTGAATGGAGGAAATGCCGTGTAAACAGCATTTCTCCATTCTGCCTAGCAACTAGTGACGCTGATCTCTGCTCCATGTGATTGGAGCAGAGATCAGTGTTCACTAAATGAAAGCCCAACCCCCCCACAGTTAGTAACATACCCCTAGGAACACTTAACCCCCTACACTGCCACCCACTGGTTAACCCCTTCACTGCCAGTGTCATTTACACAGGAATCACTGCATTTATATAGCAGTGATTACTGTATAAATGACAATGGTCCCAAAAATGTGTCAAAAATGTCCGATGGGTCCCCCACAATAGTCACAATAAAAATCGCTGATCGCCGCCATTACTAGTAAAAAAAAAGTAATAAAAAATTATTAATAAAAATGCTATAAAACTATCCCTATTTTGTAAACGCTATAACTTTTGCGCAAACCAATCAATAATCGCTTATTGAGATTTTTTTTACCAAAAATATGTAGAAGAATACGTATCGGCCTAAACTGAGGGAAAAAAATGTTTTTTTCTATATTTTTGGGGGATAATTATTATAACAAAAAGTAAAAAATAATGTTTTTTTTGAAAATTGTCGCTCTATTTTTGTTTATAGCACAAAAAATAAAAACCGCAGGGGTGATCAAATACCACCAAAAGAAAGCTCTATTTGTGGGAAAAAAAGGACGTCAATTTTGTTTGGGAGCCACATCGCACGACCGTGCAATTGTCAGTTAAAGCGACGCAGTGCCGAATCACAAAAAGTGGTCTGGTCTTTGACCAGCAAAATGGTCCGGTCTGTAAGTGGTTAAGAGGTTCTGTTATGCTTTTTTCCTATTACAAGGGATGTAGCGCCCCCAATATGATAACGGTATTCAAACCACACATGTGAGGTATCGCCGCAATTGGTAGTGTGAGAGCAATAATTCTAGCCCTAGACTCCCTCTATAACTCAAAACATGCAACCTGTAGAATTTTTTAAACTTTGGAGATTTTTACGGGTAAAAGTTTGTCACCATTCCACGAGCGGGCGCAATTTTGAAGCGTGACATGTTGGGTATCAATTTACTCGACGTAACATTATCTTTCACAATATAAACAAAAATTGGACTAACTTTACTGTAGTCTTATTTTTTAATTTAAAAAATTCAATTTTTTCTCAAAAAAGTGTGCTTGTAAAACTGCTGCACAAATACAGAAGTATTGCAACAACCACCATTTTCTTCTCCATGGTGTTAGTAAAAAAAATGTATAATGTATAATCTCAAAAAGAGGCTTGGTCCTTAAAGAGGAAGTAAACCCTGATGAGTTTACTTCCTCTTTCATTCCCTGCAAAGGCAAAGCATAATGGACTACTATGCATCGAATAGCAGTCCATTATCACTTACCTGACACAGGAGCCAGCGAAGTCACCGATGTCCCCTGTAGTTCCGAGCGTCCATCTTCTTGGTGGGTCTCCGTGGGTCTCGCTGCTCCGGTGCTGTGATTCGCCGGAGCAGTGATGACGTCACTCCCGCGCATGCGCGCGGGAGCCGAGAGGCGCGGCATTGCACGGCATCTTCGTCATCGACGATGCCCCGCTCAGTGCGCCTGTGCGCCACTGTCTACGGCGCATGCGCTGTAGATAGCGGTGCCCGTCTTCGGGCAAATATCTCCTAAACCGTATAGTTTTGGGAGATATTTCTTGGACCTACAGGTAAGCCTTAATCTAGGCTTACCTGTAGGTCAAAGTGGTTTGTAAGGGTTTACAACCACTTTAAGTGGTTAAAGATATTTCAGTGTATATATCACTTTTTCAAGCAGTTTAAAAGCAGATTATCTTTAAACAATATACCACATATTTCAGTACCATTTAGGTAACCATATCATGCACTAAACATTATTTCCATGTGTAATACTTCAGGTTCCAGCAGAGTATGGGTTTAGGCTCTATCTGTTTTCTGGGAGCTATAGGAAATTTGATTTTGGGAGTATTTTTTCACCAATGCTATAGTGAATTCCGTTTTAATGCTAATTACCGAAATTGTGAAAATTTGCACGATCATTTGTGCTAATTAGCATGCGGTGCTATAGTAAATGACCCCCACAGAGTCTGATTTCAGAGAACAGAACTTGTATTAATGCAGAATCCAGTCATTCACAACAAACTCACCGACAGAGAACACTCACAGCAATATCAGCAAGGTGTAACAAAGCAGATCTCAGATGTGCCAACGGCGTCTGGCTTGAGGAGCGGAATGCAGCCAGGCCAGTCCAAGCCAAAATGAGGAGGTCTCCAGAAGAATGGTGTGTCCCTATCCTTGCTCATCTGGAACCTCCTTCTGCCACTAATCACTTTCCCTGCCAGATGGGTGACCTGTCCCCACACTACCCACATGCAAAATGTGCACCAATCTTGGGAGCCAGAGCCTTAAATATGCTCTCCCTGAACAAAGATAGCTGCTAGAGTCACCTGGGGTGGCAGCATCCAATCAGATAGCTTCCCCAGTGACCCTGGAAACCATAGAGGAACCATGTTCCTCTTGACTTCCTCTCACATTGCTATGCTGCTGCGGTTCCACCTGCAGTGGAGAGAGTAGACCTGCCTACACTTACTTTAAGAAAAAAATTATTTTTCTGTCTGTTGGAAATTTGGAGATTTCTCTCACTTCTTCTTGTGACTGAGACAGAAAGTAAGGGGAAATCTCTCAAATGGAGCCCGAAACAGTAGTGTAAACCCAATCCTTCCCCAATCTGTCCAACACAGAAAAAAAAAGTTTTGTCTAAAATTACATTTTTGTGGTTTCTTCATCTTCTTTTTCTTCTCCTTTTTTAGGATATGGACCTCATCCATTGTCCAGCTCAGAGGGAACCAGTAACAGTAGCACAGAGAGTACAGAGGACATTCCTTATCTGCTGAAACCCAGAGACTTGACAGGGAACGTCAGGCAGAAAATCCTTCTAGACTACAACAGTTACATTGCCTGCTTCATCCCAGTAGATACCATAAGTCCCATCCCCAGCCCTCACCAGAGTGCAACCAGCAGCCCCACCCCTCGGAGAAAGGTATTTTTTTAATTTAGCCAGGGATTTTTATTGTTAGGGTCATCCAGCCCCCTAGTGACTGTTTTGATGGAGTTTTATCATCTGGTTTACTTTTTCCATGCAAAACTGTTTGTATTGGATGGGCATTGGTGATTTGAATCACTTAACCTTTTCTTATATCTCTTAGCCCTTGTACACACGGTCGAAACATTCCGACAACAAAATCCGTCGGATTTTGTCCGACGGATTTTGTCCCAAACTAGTGTTGCATACACACGGTCGGACAAAGTTGTCGGAAAATCCAATCGTACGTAACGTGATGACATTATTTCATTAGGACGGGACTACGTTCAGGCTAGTAGCCAATAGCTTTGGTCTAGGAATTTGATTTGAGCATGCGTGGCCCTTTGTCCGATTGGAATTCTCTACACACAATCAGACAAAGTCCGATCGGATCATGTTGTCAGAAAGTTTTAGAGCCCAGCTCTAAAACTTTGTCCGTCGGATATTCCGACGGAAACAGTCCAATGGAGCCCACATACAGTCGGATTATCCGACAACACGGTCTGATCGGACATTTTCCGTCGGAATGTCCGACCATGTGTACAAGGGCTTAGAAACACCAATGCTTACATTCAACTTCAGTAATTTGTGTCTTTGCCCTCTCTCAAGCTCAGTTTCACCGTATTACAGCCAAGCACTTTTTTCTTCATTATGAAGAATCTATTAAGTAAAGGGTTACCATCATTTATATTTGCAATGGCTACCTAAGCTGGGCAGAAATCATTTTCTTTCTTTCTTTCTTCATTTGGGACCCTGGGTGAAATAGGGAGCCAGCATGTGATATAGTTGGCCATCAACCATGCAAAACCCGTATATTAGTTGATGGAGTTATCCTACAATAACAATGCAAACACAAAAGATCTGGCATGCTGAATGTGACTCCTCAATTGTTTAAATTTAAATAACAGTGGTTTCCTATAGAGCACTCTTGGTCCTTCAAACTCCATATGTTCTAAGTAAAGTTTGAGTAGTCCTGGTTGAGAGCCTTATCCCATCAACTTCCGTATTGGCTAGTGAGGCTTTTGGTCAATAGTGAGCTAAATGAAGGTGGTGAATTCAGGTTCTGAAACCTAGTCTATATTTGTATAGCACAGCAAGAACCAAAGCATTAACATGGCAGCTAGGCAACTAACAATGGCAGCCAACATCTATGTTTCATCCTAAATTTACTCCGTAATGCAGACCTGGCTTGAAAATACAAGGCCTGTTTTACTGACAGCCCAGCTAAATAAAAATGCTTTAAAAATTATGCCAAAAATAAAGCTTTTAGAAAACAAAATTTAAAAAATCTTACCTTGAACCTGGCTCCTTTCCAGTTCTAGGAGGTGCCAATGATATTGCTGTGCTTCACTGCTGCCTCCCGAGAAAGCTAGAAATTCCTTAATTAAAAGTTTGCTTTTAAGTAAAATGTGAAACATCAAATAAATATGAAGGTTTATTGGTTTATTGCACTTTGTACATTTCTTGTTACTGCTTTAAGTAACCCCAGCAGCCTTTTTCGAAAGCCTATGGAAGCATAAAGAAACAAGGTAGGCAAACTTCATTTTTGTTGTTTGTCATTGCTCTAAATATGCACTGGGGTTATCTTACAGTATTAGGAGGATTTTCACAAACAACTCTGTTGCTTTGTGGTTGATATCTTGCTGGATCGGGGAAGGGCAAGTATAAAACTTGCAAGGGTAGCTTGGGACAGGCCAAGATAAAATATAAATGTTTCTGCACCAAAATGTAGTTACACCTTAAGTCATTGACTGGACATAGGTAAGCACAACTCTTGCTATTTCCATGACCTAATTGAAAGCCTTTGCTCATCCACACAGCAATTCGTAGAGCGTTCTCTGTCCAGCAGCCCCAATGTGTGCTGGGTAAACGCCTTCATCGGACGCATCTTCTGGGATTTCCTCCGAGAGAAATACTGGGAGGACATTGTGGCCAATAAAATCCAGAAAAAGCTAACGAAAATCAAGGTGAGAGTTTCCAAACACAATACAACCCATAATTCAATGTATCCATAGCTGACTATTGCTTAAGTCTTGTATTTTCTTGGTTAGATAAAGATTTGTGAGGCTGCTGTCTGACCATAGAAAGAAAAGTGTGTCTGATAGATTGTCTGCTTTTGTTGTCTCTCAGCTGCCAAACTTTATGAATGAGCTGACCCTAACAGAACTGGATATGGGGACATCGCTTCCTCAAATGCTGTCTACCTCCAACCCCAGTATTAATGAGAGAGGTAAGTTTCTTAGATGGATAGAGAGAAAAGGAAATGGTCCATTGGGAACTCTTATTTTATGGTTAGTAGTTCTTTATAAACTTTATTTTATGGAGAAAAAAATCTTGGTAATTTTTGATGCTTTAGAAAACGAATTGTCATTCAGCTAGGTTTTGATCTACTTAAAAACTAACTCTGTACGCTGTTATACTGCTTAGTTAAAAAGGCCCCGTTTCCCTTTAACACAGCGGATGGCGATGGGATGAGCTGTGAGTCTATTTATGGTCTATCAGAATGAGTGCTTTACGTTCTCATTAGCGTGGAATAGCTTTTGTGGAGGTTGGCAGTGCAGAACAATAGGAGAAGAACACACCATTATCTCCTTCATTTAGCCTGAAGTTGGCTCTGAATGTAAATAGTTGGGTTGCTCAGCCGGGAGCCTGAACAGGCAGCACCGTTAAAAGAAAAATAGAGGTTATTTTCAGACATTTTCATGCATTGAATTATAATGATAAATGATAACTTTTTACTTGAAAGTCATTTATTATGCTTACAGGTCTCTCCCTTGATTATTGTAGTTTGTGCATTGTATTTAAAGCTGAACTCCGGTCAGCTTGTAAAAATTGTGTTTTGGTAGCTCCTTTTTTCTCTAGCAAGGCTCTAAACCTGCCCATACACAGCTTGAATTTCAGGTGATTCCTGTGAATTGGACAAAATTCAAACTGTGGGTGACCCAACTGAAACCACCTGGCTCAACAAACTTTGAGAAGTTGAAGGTGCTGGGTGGAAAAATACTTACCTCATTCCTTGCTCCTGCAAATGATAATTGGAACTCAATGATGGACAGAAATAAAAAGAGTAGTAAATCTTTATGATACACAGTAGTAACCTAATTGTCATTAAGTTTACATCTTAGTTAATAAATAAATGTGTGAATGCTTCTTCTAGTCTGTACATAAGTAGATGCAGCATCACTGCAGAGCAACTGCCCATTAGCAATGCAGGTGTAGTCCCCCGAAGGGTCTGCTCAGAAGATGCCCAGATCTCCCTTGCTAGTACAAAGGCTGCCTGCCACAGACACAGATCCAAGCACACCGACAACACAGGTTCAGTCTAGGGGATGTCTTTTTGTGGATTTAACTTTCAATATATTTATTGTCTTTTGCCGCCGCTGCCTTCTATTCTTCTCTTCTTCCTTGAGATGTTGACTCGACGCTCTCTCTGGCCACAATGACAGGGACGCATTGTGTGGCGACTTATATAGAGACAATGGGCGGGGTCACCGGGTGATGTCTCCGCCTCTTATGATCCGCCTCCGGAGGATGCTGGGACTGTGACATCATAAGGGGCGGGGACATCACCCGTGACACCGCCCATTGTCCCTATATAAGTCACCGCACAACGTGTCCCTGTCATTGCAGCCAGAGAGAGCGTCGAGTCAACATCTCAAGGAAGAAGAGAAGAAGAGAAGGCTGCAGCGGCGGTGGCGGCAGAAGACCGGGCCACCGCTAGTAAAAGAGCTGGGAGAAGAAAGCGGAGGCCCGGCAAGAAGAACCGAAGAGAGGGACAAGACCCCCAAAGAGGGGGACAAGACCCCCGAAGTCGGAAGAAGACCCCCGGACGGCGGCAGCGATGAAGAAGAAAGCCAGACTCCGCCGCTAGTAAAAGAGCTAGCAGAAGATAGCGGAGGAGTCCGGTGAGAAGACCCCCCAAGACGGAAGAAGACCCTGGAGCTGTGCAATAAATTATTTTAAAACCTTGTGTTGTGTTTTATTTAAATTTTTTCACCAGGTGAATCGGTAGGGGTACATTGTACCCCATACTCATTCACATAGGGTGGGGGGCCGGTATCTGGGGGCCCCCTTATTAAAGGGGGCTCCTGGATTCTGATAAGCCCCCCGCCCGCAGATCCCGACAACCAATGGCCAGGGTTGTCGGGAAGAGGCCCTTATCCTCATTAACATGGGCCCCCCTTACCCAAAGCTCGTCCCCACCCCCTTTCCTGACCGGCCGGGCTGCATGCTCGGATAAGGGTCTGATATGGGCTTTGGGCTTCCCCTTTAAGTCCATATCAGGTGACGGGGCTAGTGAGGTGTCAATCTCGCTGCCGAAGGCGGTGACATTGACTTCCTTCACTAGTCCCGTCTACCTAGAGCCGCGTTCAAAATGAACGGACTTTACTCCGTTCATAGTCTGGCGGTTTGTCGGCTGCACCTAGTCCGCCGGAAAAGTCCGGTCATGTGTGGGCAGGTCCGCTCGTTCGGAAAGTCCGGCGGACCTCCGCTTCAAAGTCCAAAGACTAAGTCCGCCGGATAGTCTGATCGTGTGTACGCGGCATAAGGGTTACAGAATCCTACCTCCAAAGACTGACAACGTGACAATAAGCCACAGAGTTTATTTTGATAAGAGCCCATCAGCAGAAACACAAATCCCTGAAAGCTGTGAAATGAATATGCTAATCAAACCAGAAGAAAAAGTTGACCAAAGTGAACCTGTGCAAGCGTCAGAACAAGAAAAAGTTGACCAAAGTGAACCTGTGCAAGCGTCAGAACAAGAGGTGGAACTCACAATGTCTAAATCAAGTTTTCCACCAGATCCTGCTGAACTGCCTGAAGTCAGAAAATCCACTCGGACTACAAAGGGGATACCACCCCGAAAGCTGTCATACACTGTCAAAACACACAGCGTACTTGAGCCAACATCCTGGAAAGACAGAAAAACTGCCAAAATATGAAGCCAATAAATGAGGAAAGGCAGCAGAAGAATTAAAATCACTACAAGAAAATAAAACCTGGACACTCACAGAGCTCCCTCCTAACCGCAAAACTTTAGGAAGTAAGTGGATTTTCAAAGTAAAGTCAGATTCAGAAGGAAATATCCACAAATACAAAGCCAGACTAGTTGTCAAGGTTTACTCCCGGAAATTTGGTGAAGATTACGATGAAACATTCGCTCCAGTTGTAAAACACTCCACCATCAGAGCGCTTCTTAGCATTGCAGCTGGGAAAGGCATGCAAGTCAAACACCTAGACATTAAAACTGCTTTCTTATGGAGAAATTAAGGAAGATCTCTACATGGAACAACCACCAGGGTTTGAAAAAGGAGACAGCCTTGTGTGTAAACTTTAGAAGAGCATCTATGATCTTAAGCAATCTGCAAGGGTATGGAATGAGAAAGTGAACAAAGTACTTACAAGAGAGGGAGCCTCAAGAAGTAAAGCAGACCCCTGTCTCTACTCCAGGAATCAAGGAGACCGGTGGATGTACATCCTTATCTATGTTGATGACATTATAACCTGTTTTGCACAAGAAGGGGATTACAATCAGATACAGTGGTTCACATGCTGAAGAAAATTTTTGAAATAAAAGAGCTAGGGAACATTAACTACCATCTGTGAATCCAAACAGAGAGAGAAGAAGATGGAAGTTGTTCTTCTCAACCAGAAAATCTCCGGAATCAACAATTCCATATGCAAGATGCAAAGGAAGTGAAAACTCCTATGGAATCAGGCTCAAAAGAGCAATGAAGTAGAAAACTTGCTACCCAACAATGACATGTATTACAGAGCAATTGGTAAGCTGCTATATTTTGCCACTATGACAAGACCAGACATAGCCGCAGCAGTGGGCATACTATGCAAGAAAGTTTCAACTCCCTGTCAGTTTGACTGAAATGCAATAAAAAGAGTGATCCAGCAACATCAAATTCAAAACTGGTCAGATATGTGGATGCTGATTGGGTCAGGGACTGCACTGAACGCAAATCCACAAGTGGATTCATCTTCCAGTATAGGGAAGGAACCATATGTTGGTCTAGTTGAAAACAAGTAACTTTCGATCTTCAACTGAAGTAGAGTATATTGCAGCAGCACATGCACTTGCAAGAAGCAATATGGATTTGTCAACTTTCTGTGGACATTGGAATAGACATGTCAAAACCAATTCCAATTTTTGAAGACAACCAGGGATGTATAAAGGTTACACAATCAGAAAGGGTCAATCTTAGGACCAAACACATTGACTTCAAGTATCCCCTACTGAGGGACAATCAAGAACAAGGTTTTATTGACATTCAATATTGCCCGTCAGAGGAGATGACTGCTGTTGCACTCACCAAGCCTTTGTTGAAAGAAAGTCATAGTTATTTCCAGAAGAAGCTGAATATAATTTGACAACGCACATGCTGTTAAGAAGGGGTGTTGGAAGGACAACAGGATGTAATGTAAAGTACTGTGAACTATATACTGTATGCATTATACCTATCTATCCAGCAGGTGACACTGTAGTGTGTATCTATGGTAATGTAATCAGGGTAAGTGTTATCTCTTTCAGTGTATGTAGTTGTATGCTCCATGTTTCTGTTCCATGATAAAGATATCCTCCATAAAAGTATTCTCTGTATCCAAGAAGCTTCCAGCGCATGATTTCAATACTCTGCATAACAGGAGCAGCTCACATGGTTGCTTCTACTGCTGGTGACAGCCCCAAACCATCATCAGGGTGGTGTGAGGCCTATGGGCCACCACTGTGTATCTAAATTGATTGCTGTTTGCTAACCCTCTCTGCAATGAGGTGTTCTGCCAAAGAGGACTGTGTCACCCTGTGGATTACAAATGCTCAATGAGCCCCAACGCCAGCAGACTGTACCTAAGTCACCACTGGCTAATGGCTCATTGACTGAGACTCATAGATAAGCCATTAGATGTTTTTGACTATTGTACTTTGATTTGACATTGCCCGTGCCAGTGTTTGATAATGTGTTCACACATTTATATTTAATCTCTTTGCCCCAAAATTCCTTTCCAGGGCTTTTCCTGTTTCAGTAAAGCCCATTCAATTGGTACTGGTGTGTTGGCTACTCAGGTCCAGGGAGAAGGCCGGTCATCACTGGGAGTGGTAGCAGGACCCAAATTTAGTGGGCCCTAAGGGGGTAGGTAGTATTACACCTGTATTAATAATTTACTTTTAAAACACAGAATTTACATGTAAACTTGAAAATGTATAAATATTAAAATATATATTGATATATTTAATATATACTTAAAAATTGTGTAAACCACCCCCCTCCCCAAAAAAACTCTTAAACTTTACCTTTAGGCTCTTATTTACTCACTTCGCTGTTGCCATTCACAGCAGTGCACATAACAATTGTACACAATGAAAGGCTTTGATTCATGCCTTTCATTGTGTACTAATATGATGAGCTCTGTGGTTGGTCACAGTTATCACATGGTACAGACAGGGCAAATCACAGTCCATCTGTACCATGTGATTAGCTGTGGCCTATCACAGCTAATCACAATAGTAAACACTAAATGAGTAGTCTTTAGTCTGAAAAAAATGGTTGATTATAGCTGTGAAATTTACAGTTATAAGCAATCATAGTGTGTAAAAAATCCTGATTACCTCCCCAGAGTAGTACATTGTTACTGTGGTAACACTGTATTGCTCTGGTCACTGTATGTAAAAAATAAAAATAAAAAAAAGAGAACAAAACGTAATGAAAAATTGAAAAACCTTATTAAACTTTTTTTATTTATTTTTTACATACTGTCACCAGTCAGTGTCCCACGCCAGTTATATGATGATGCTGTACTGCACTGGTGACAGTATGTAATATATATATATATATATATATATATATATATATATATATATATATATATATATATATATATATATATATATATATATATAATTTTTTATTTCTTAATGCCAACTTCAAAACTCGCCATGTCTCTTACAAAATGCCTTGGACAGTCTACTTTCCAAAAAAAGGGGTCATTTGGGGAATATTTGTACTGTCCTGGCATTTTGGGGCCTCAAGAAATGAGGCTTATCAGTATATCAGGATTGATCGCTTTTCATATATATATTTCATAGTTTGTGGACTTTATAACTTTCCTTCAGACTAAATAATATTTTTACCAAAGAAATGTAGCAGTATTCATTTGGTCTAAATTTATGAAGAAAGATTATTTATTTGCATAATTTTAGAAACAAAAAATTGGTATTTTTTCATATGTTTTGACAAAAAATGAAAAAAAAATTGGGGTGGTTAAATACCACCAAAAGAAAGCGCTATTTGTGTAAAAAAAAAATTATAGAAATGTGTTATGGGTACAGGGTTGCATGACCGTGCTGAAACCTAAAAACTGGCCTGGGCGGGAAGGGGATAAAAGTATCTGGTATTGAAGTGATGCCAAACCTGCCCCCCAGACAGCCGCTCGCAGCTGTCTGACTATTTTGGTTACTTGGGGAGCCACAGCCTGATCTGAATAATATGTCTGGGTTTCAGTCCACCTGAAACCCGGACACATAATTCAACACCCGGACTGTCCGGGTGAATCCCAGACAGGTGGCAACCCTAGGTGTAACGTATATAATTAGTAAAAATATTTAGTAGACACAGTAATCTATAAATTTCCACTTTTTAAAAGCACAGTAGTTGTTAACTTTGAGCCAATCTCTCTCTAACTGAAACTGTAGAGAATATGGAGGGAGCAGAGGGAAGAAAGGAGGAAAGGAGGAATAGGTTGCTCCTCTGAGCTGCTGAGCTCTGAAAATAAGTGGTGTTTTTTTTTTTTAGCAAAGCAATTCAAAGTTAGCCACTCAGTTTCTCACGCAGGGCAAAGTAAGAGGTTTGCTATATATATATATATATATATATATATATATATATACATATATATATATATATATATATATATATATATATATTTATATAATATATTTGCTATATAGCAGGCCCCTCCACTGCTTATAAAGAGGAAGTAAACCCCAGGGTTTTTACTTCCTCTTTATTTCCCTGCAAAGGTAAAGCATAATGGGCTACTATGCATTGCATAGTAACCCATTTTATGTCACTTACCTGAAACCTAAGCCCGCAATCTCACCGTTGTCCCCACTAGTAGGGAGCGTCCATCTTCGCCCCTCTTCCTTCCGGGGCCACGAACTTCGGCTCTGTGACCGGCCAGAGTCGCGTGATGTCACTCCCACACATGCGCGTGGGATCTGCCAGTCACGGCATGACCCCTATTAGAAATGGCACGATGTGCCCTTTCTGAAGTGCGCATGGGCCGATGACATCGGCGCATGCGCCATAGTCATCGGCACTCAGATTTTTCATAAATATCTCCTAAACCATGAAGGTTTAGGAGATATTTCCAGCACCTACAGGTGAGCCTTAATATAGGCTTACCTGTAGGTAAAAGTGGTTGTACAGGGTGTACAATGACTTTACAATGTCTGTGTACGGGCCAGAATGGAGTTAGGGCCTACACAATGCCAAGGACCCTCCGTGCCCTCACAAAGCAGTGCTCATTGCTGTTTGGACATCAACCATCATCAACCTTTTGGGACATGGGTGTGAGACACATTTGTTCCCTTATATCCAGAGGAACCTTCTATTTCTTAGGAAGAATGGAACATTGGAAGAGAATTTGAAAATCATAAATATGATGAATTTCAGATTTAGCTGACATTTTTTTTCCCAGAATTATTCAATTCAGTACAAAAATATACAAAAAGCGTTCACTTTAATCTACAGCTAGATGTCACCAGCACAAAATCTTTCTTGTTGCAGGGTGATATCCAGTATCTCGGATGACTTAAGTACCTCTAGATATGATGTGGCATCAGCACTTGGCAGTAGCACCAATTCCAGGATGGTTGTGTTATCGCAGGGCTTAGTCAGGAGCAGCTGCTGTTGCTGGCAGCGGGCAGCGCCATGTGCTCCATGTTAACAGCAACAAAACCATTACCAGGAAATATGTTATTTTGCAGGCTAAACCACAAATTACATTCAAGGCCTTTATCCACAGATTGAACCCCATCTCTCTTAACTCTTAGCAAGCATGCTGTAAGATATCCACCCTTCACATGTAAAATTGGAGAAACCAACAGTGTATTTCTGGGCAAAATAAAAAAGAAAGCACATACATCTCTGTAGTACATGCCCATTTCCCCATGTTTTATCCTTTCAAACATACTGCAAACAGAGGAAAATAGCTGATGATTCTGCCAATAATCCAGTAAACCCCTGACGTCCTGCTTGAGCTGACAACACAGCGTCTCTGCTCTTCATATGCATGCATTGATTTATTTTCCAGAAAAAATGATGCTTGGTACTTCAAAGGGCATGCTCCCAAGTTGTGTAGGGAAAGGACTCTTGGGAGATTTAGCTCTGGGTGGCAATGCCATTGCCTACATCAATTGGAACTGACCTAATCCATCCTGCTGATGCCTCCTTACAGCAGCTATACCAAAAACACTGTGCACCAAAAAACCCTCATGAACTGTGGAGGCAGAACTACATGTGAAACTGGGTCCTTAAAAATATATTTTATTTGGAAACAGCAGATAGACATCAAGTCCTATAAAGTGAAATTACATCAAAACATGATTCATACATCATATTAGGATAATGCTGAGATACCCCTCAAAACCATCAGATACATCAAAACGCCTGCTGATTCTGTGGGCCATGTTCAGCCCTTGTGAATTGATATGATGAAACCCAACATGTTTCGAATATATAGTCCTTCCTCAGGGGTAGTAATGGGTTTTAAGACTTCTAGAACATAAATATAACAATCATTAGTTAAATAAAGAGTGTTATACATAATATTAGGATAATGCTCAGATACCCCTCAAAACCATCAGATACATGTAAAAGGCTGCTGATTCTATGGATTAGATTCAGCCCTTGTGAATTGATATGATGAAACCTGACATGTTTTGAACATATAGTCCTTCCCCAGGGGTAGTAATGGGTTTTAAGACTTCTATAACATAAATATAACAATCATTAGTTACATAAAGAGTGTTATACATATCTAAAATCATAAAATGTATGTTCTTTTCTGCTTTTTTGTGGATTGTAAATATTAACATCAGCCTTTACTGCTTTGTAGTGAAGAGTGGATTTTACATATGTGTAACACTCTTTATGTAACTAATGATTGTCATATCTACATTCTAGAAGTTTCAATAACCACTACTACCCCTGAGGAAGGACTATATGTCCGAAACATGTCGGGTTTCATCATATCAATTCACAAGGGCTGAACCTAATCCAAATAAACAGCAGCCTTTTGCATGTATCTGATGGTTTTGAGGGGTATCTGAGCATTATCCCAATATGAACAAGGGCCATGATCATTGGGTATTATTTTAATAAAAAAGCTGAAATCACATATACATTATATACATACAGTATAATACATATATAGTATGTATATACTGTAATATACTGTACATAGTTACATCTGGCTGAAAAAAGACTCAAGTCTATCCGGTTCAACCAACATGAAAAAAACATACAGACACACAAATAGAAAACCTCCATATACACAATCCTATACCCACAGTTGATCCAAAGTAAGACATAAAAAAACAATAAAGCATAAACCAATTCGCTCCAGCATGGTAAAAGAATTCCTTCCTGATCCCCTGAGAGGCAATCGGATATTCCTTGGATCAACTTTACCTATAAATGTTAGTATACAGTTATATTATGTACATTTAGGAAAGAATCCAGGTTTTTTTTTTTTTTAAAAACAACCTACTGAACTGGACAGAACCAACTCTTGAGGGAGTCTATCCCACATTTTCACAGCTCTTACTGTGGAGAAGCCGCTTCATATTTACTTTTCCTTCAGATGTAAAGAGTGAATAACTCAACACCAAGTTCCCTATATGGACCGCTAATGTATTTGTACATGTTGATCGTATCCCCTCTTAATCTCCTCTTCTCGAGACAGAATAAATTCAGTTCAGCTAATCATTAACACATATTATATACATTGTAAACTTCATATTTTCCCTTAAAGAAGAGGGGTTCCCACTTAAAAAAAAAAAATTAAAAGTCAGCAGCTACAAATACTGCAGCTGCTGACTTTTAATAATCGGACACTTACCTGTCCTGGAGTCCAGCGATGCGGGGGATCGAGGCCCCGCTTGTCCCTCCCCCTCCGCTCGGCGGCACCGGCATTTTAACTGTGGGTGCCCGGCTTTGGCTTCACAGCCAGGCACCCACTGCGCATGCGCGAGCCGTGCCGCGAGCCATCACTGGCCGCGCAATCCTCTGGGACCGGCCAGGTGGGAGGGGGAGAGGCGATCTCCCTTCCTGCGCCAAGGGAAGTGACGTCAGGAGCCCAGGCATCGAAGGAGACAGACTTCAAGGGACCCCCTAGCAACAGGCGTTAAGAGGTGAGTAAAAAAAAAAAAAATTTCTCCAAATGTTTTTTTTTTAAGCACATTAATAAAAAAAATTTTATGGGGGTGGAACTTTAAGTACCCAAAGCGATCCCCTAGTTAATCCCTTCTTTACTTTATTTTTCTCCCTTCTATACTCACCTGGTCCTGTTATGGGAGCTACTGCACCTCTAAAGCCCCGTACACACGAGAGGACTTATGTCCGACAGACTTCCGAAGGAGTTCCGTCGGAGTTCTGCTGGAATTCCGACGGAGTTCTGACAGACTTTTCGGCTGAGCGGACTTGGCCACACACGATCACACTAAACTCCGACGGATTCGAACGTGATGACGTACGACTGGATTCGAATAAGGAAGTTCATAGCCAGTAGCCAATAGCTGCACTAGCGTCGGTTTTAGTCCGTCGGAGTAGCATACACACAAGCGAATTTTTCGAAGGGACCGGGTCCGGCGGAGTTCCTTCGGAAAAATTTGAAGCATGTTCCATATTCTAAAGTCCTTCGGACTTTGGCGAGTCAAAAGTCCGTTGCAGCCCACACACGATCGAATAGTCTGACGGACTCAGTCCGTCGGACTTTGGATGTTGAAAAGTCCGCTTGTGTGTACGCGGCATTACACTTCTGATAACGAAGAATAACACAATTTGGGAATGTAGCCATTTGTAATTCATGAACTGTATGATTCTCAGCAGACTGGACAAATCTCATACATATATTCAGGAGAATGGAAGAAAAGCCGCTCTATGCAGATTTGCTGAGTCTTTTAGCTTTCAAACCTCTCATTGCTATTCATTACTGTACCCGCTCTCTCTGTCAATGTGTCCTCAGGTTTGTGGATGGATATGGAAGTTACCTACAGAGGATCCTTACAAGTGACATTAGAAACAAAGATGAATTTATCCAAGCTGGGGAAAGACTCAGTGGTGGAGGAGGGTGGACTGCCCAGGAGTCGTAGAGAGCGGTAAGTGATCCTTTTTAATAAACTATTGTGATGCTGAGCTTCATGGCTGAAAGAACTGGAAAGAAAATTCTAGGTTTTCTGACACTTTAAATAATTCGTTTGGGCCACCTCGGACCCATCAAATTATTTGCATACCAGATTGGTGGATTGCTCCACCTTTGCCTAATCATCTCATTTGCAGCCATAAAGGACTGGCCGCTGCTCAGTTTATAATATAAAGTAGCCAACCAGATCAAAGAACACATACACAATGCTCATGACCTCTAATGGATATTGTGATTTTTACCGCAATTTTAATTAGAGGTCCTGAGTGTTGCGTATGTGTTATTTGATCTGCTTGGCTACTACTCCTAGTGCTTCCACAGCTGCCTGTGGCTATCTATAGTACTTTCACCAACAGAGCCACATAGATGTACAGTGCCTTGAAGGAGTTTTCATACCCCTTGAGATTTTCCACAGTTTGTCATGTTACAGCTAAAAACGTGAATGTAGTTTATTGGGATTGTATGTGATAGACCAAAGTGGCACATAATTGTGAAGTGGAAGGGAAACACAAATAAATATGTGGAAAGTGTGGGGTACATTTGTATGGCCCCCCCCCCCGAGTCAATACTTTGTAGAACCGCCTTTCACTGCAATTACATCTGCAAGTCTTTTTGGGGATGTCTCTACCAGCTTTGCACATCTAGAGAGTGACATTCTTGCCCATTCTTCTTTGCAAAATAGATCAAGTTCTGTCAGATTGGATGGAGAGCGTCTGTGAACAGCAATTTTCAAGCCTTGCCACAGATTCTCAATTGGATTTAGGTTTGGACTTTGACTGGGCCATTCTAACACATGAATATGCTTTTATCCAAACCATTCCATTGTAGCTCTGGCTGTATGTTTAGGGTCGCTGTCCTGCTTGAAGGTGAACCTCCGCCCCAGTCTCAAGTCTTTTGCAAACTCTAGCAGGTTTCTTGTAAGATTGCCCTGTGTTTGGCTCCATCCATCGTCCTATGAACTCTGACCAGCTTCCCTGTCCCTACTCAAGAAAAGCATCCCCACAAAATGATGCTGCCACCACCATGTTTCACAGTGGGGATGGTGTGTTCAGGATGTTGTGCTCTGTTAATCTTCCGCCACACATAGTGTTTTGCTTTTAGGCCAAAAGTTACATTTTGGTCTCATCTGACCAGAGCACCTTCTTCCACATGTTTTCTGTGTCCCCCACATCTCTTCCCGCAAACTGCAAACAGGACTTCTTATGGATTTCTTTCAGCAATGGCTTTCTTCTGCCCACTCTTCCATAAAGGTCAGATTTGTGGAGTGCACGACTAATAGTTGTCCTGTGGACAGATTCTCCCACCTGAGCTGTGGATCTCTGCAGCTCCTCCAGAGTTACCATGGGCCTCTTGGCTGCTTCTCTGAATAATGCTCTCTTTGCCCGGCCTGTTAATTTTACGTGGATGGCCATGTCTTTGTAGGTTTGCAGTTGTGCCATACTCTTTCTATTTTCGGATGATGGAATGAACAGTGCTCCATGAGATGTTCAAAGCTTGGGATATTTGTTTATAACATAACCCTGCTTTAAACTTCTCCACAACTTTATCCCTGACCTGTCTCTGCTGTGTTCCTTGGCCTTCATGATGCTGTTTGGTCACAAAGATTCTCTAACAAACCTCCGAGGCCTTCACAGAACAGCTGTATTTATACTGAGATTAAATTACACACAGTTGGACTCTATTTACCAATTAGGTGACTTCTGAACAGCAATTGGCTCCACTAGATTTTAGTTAGGGGTATCAGAGCAAAAGGGTTTGAATACAAAAGCATGCCACACTTTTAAGATATTTATTTGTAAAAAAAATGTAGAAAACCGTTTATCATTTTCCTTCCAGTTCACAATTATGTGCCACTTTGTGTTGGTTTATCACATAAAATAAATCAATAAGATTGCGCTACGGACTAATTCTGTAACTATTACAAACAAAAAGAAGAGAAAAATCCTGAGCAAAATCTCAAAGGGTTAAAGGGTTAAAGAAAAGAAAAATCCTGAACAAAATCTCAAAGAGTTAAAGCTGCCAATGCCTAGATCCTCCTTCTTTACATAAAGGAGGGGGCAAAAAGTAGAAAATTAAAAATTAAGCTTTGGCGCTAGAACCCTATGTTTGTGCATCTAAGTGCGTGCAAATGAGTGTCTTAAGATTATTAAAAAAACTATACATGTTTAGCAGTTATATATCCAATGTCGGTGTTGGTTTGCTTATTTCTTATTACTTGTGTGCGTGTTTAACTGAAAATGTATTACTTATAAATCCAGTGTAGATACTGGTTTTCTTATTACATACTATATATCAGTGTGGGTGCTGGTTTACCATGTATATAACTGTGTGATGCTGTATATATGTTTTCTGATGAAATACACACAGGTACCAGATAAACAAAAATAAACAACAAAAGATTATTTTACAATTGTGCACAAAGGTGCTGATTAATAATCTTAAACAGGTGTCATTCAACGACTAGTGCAAAAAAATGATAGTGCAAAATAATCGTGCAAAAAACAAGAAAAAAGTCCTTCAATATGCAAAGAAATTTTCAAAATCGCATCCTGAAGTTGCTAGAAAATCGCATGCTGTTGTATCCCTAGAGCTGGTAGTGGAGTAAGGTAACTAGTGCAGGAAGACTAAGGACATTTCTCCCCAGTGTGCCACTCAGTGTTGTAAAGATGTATTTGCGCTCACCAGATAAAACACCCTCAGAAGGGTTAGCCGAGCCTTCACAGTATAAGCCACTGTGCTGCTTTTTGGACTCTGCTACTGATGTACTGGGTGGATATTCGCCCTTCACTTCCAAATGTGTTCCATAGTTAGATGCATGAAGGAGGAGAAAAAAGTATATCCATAGTGTAAAACCGTTTTATAACCTTTTTATTTCGTATAAAAGAAAATTACTCACAATGCAGTTAAAATTCGTTCGCGTGTATAACAGCTCCGCCAGTCGCTGCTGCTGCTGACAGTGTAAAGGTGCACGTCTTTGGCCACGCCCTACGCGTTTCATCAGAGCGACGTCATCTGGAGCGGCCATATTGGTGCACCTTGACGTTTATATAGGGTGTAGTGCTCCACTGCGCTTGCGCTAATACTCCGCGCCATTTTAAATGTGGGAATGCCCTGGCTTATGTTCAGCTGTGCTGTATTAGTTACGTGCAGCATTGCCCCATATGCTGCGCAAGCGCAGATCATATGCTCCATTTTAAGTGGGGGTTCCCTAGCTTAACTATAACTATGCTTGAGTTCTGTATTGTACTGCACATGCGCAGAGGACTCGTGCCATTTCTACTAAGGGATTCCGTGTCTTTATATCAATTTCTCGCTATATCTACTGGCACGTCCCTTATGTTTAATTTCTGCTACTATGGAGCACTGCAGCCTACTCTTTACAAATACTAAGAACCATAAAAATAAAAATAAATCTAAAAATGAAACTAAAAAGTTACGGTCTCAAAATATTTAAAATTGCCTACATACACTGTAAGGGCCGGTTCACACAGGGGGCGATGCGAGGCGACACCGACTTGCCTCGCCGCGACCTGCCGCGACCTCAGCGGCGACTTGCAAATGACTTCTGTATAGAAGTCAATGCAAGTCGCCCCGAGGTCGCCCAAAAGTAGTACAGGAACCTTTTTTCTGAGTCGGAGCGACTCGAGTCGCTCCTCTCAGAACGGTTCCATTGTACAGAACGGGGGCGACTTGTCAGGTCGCGGCGAGGCAAGTCGTGTCGCCTCGCATCGCCCCCAGTGTGAACCGGCCCTAACTGTTTATAATACAAAAATCAATACTTTATGGACTCCATAAGTGATCTTACATAAGATACCCTTAATGATACTGTAGTTGCATGACACCTGTTTAAGATTATTAATCAGCACCTTTGTGCACAATTGTAAAATAATCTTTTGTTGTTTATTTTTGTTTATCTGGTACCTGTGTGTATTTCATCAGAAAACATATATACAGCATCACACAGTTATATACATGGTAAACCAGCACCCACACTGATATATAGTATGTAATAAGAAAACCAGTATCTACACTGGATTTATAAGTAATACATTTTCAGTTAAACACGCACACAAGTAATAAGAAATAAGCAAACCAACACCGACATTGGATATATAACTGCTAAACAAGTATAGTTTTTTTAATAATCTTAAGACACTCATTTGCACGCACTTAGATGCACAAACATAGGGTTCTAGCGCCAAAGCTTAATTTTTAATTTTCTAATTTATCACATAAAATCCCAATAAAAAACATTTACGTTTTTGGTTGTAACATAACAAAATGTGGAAAATTTCAAGGGGTGTGAATACTTTTTCAAGGCACTGTATGGCTTTAGCGCTTGGAATATAAAGTTTTTTGGTATGATATCCCAGAGAGCAAGGATAGCTTGAATTGTAAGTCTGTTAACTTGCTGTGCATTTTCACTGGTAAGTTGTATACTTGCAGAGCACTTAAAGCACAAATTTTAGTTGAAACTATTCCAATTTGTAGCAAATTTGCATGGTAAGTCTCTAGCAAGAGCAAAGTTGCAGTGGTGAGTCTACAGTAAGAGCTCAGCCACAGTGCTCCCTGTGGTGGGATGACTATTGCACAACATAACTGAACCAGAGCTTGCAGCAGGCTTGCAGAATATTTACAAAGAAAGTTCGTCTGGAGTTATGCAATTAGGGTGACCAGATGTCCCCGGTTTCAGGGGACAGTCCCCGGATTGAGGACACTGTCCCTGGACCAATTCTGTCCCCGGTTTTGTCCCCGGATTTGACTTCAATAGGAGCTGGGGCTATTTTCACAGACAGTCGGTGCAGAATAAAAAAAAAATCCTACTAGCTTAGGGGTGTATTTTTTCCATTATCTGTGTCCCTTTCTGAGGATGATGTGCTGGTCAGAGCCAATCAGTGGATCCGGCGGACTCGCCTAGTGGTCTGCCTATGTAAACAAGGCAGTTCACCATTCTGTCCGTGTGAAAGACATTGATCCTGTATTCCTGCAAAGCAGGTACAGGGATCCATGTCTTCCCTTAGTAAAAGCACCTCTCCACAGTGAGAAAACACTTGTTAGGCACACATTTAACCCATTGATTGCCCTAGAGGTTATCCTCTTCCCAGCCAGTGTCATTAGTACAGTGACAGTACATATTTTTTTAGCACTGATCACTGTATTAGTGTCACTGGATCCCGCAAAGTGTCAAAAGTGTCACTAATGCCACGTACACTGAGCGGAATGTCCGACAGAAAAAGTCCAACAGAATCTTTTCATCATATATTCCGATCGCGCATGGGCCTCATCTGACTTTTTATTTTTTGGAAAACTCTGACGGACCTAGAAATATATATAAATAAATATTTCCAACTGAACCATTTCCTATCAGGAAAACCGCTCGTCTGTATGCTGTTCCAACGGACCAAAAATTATGCATGCTCTGAAGCAATTACGAGACGGAAGCTATTGGCTACTGACTATTGAACTTCCTTTTTCTAGTCCCGTCATACGCAGGGGTGGACTGACCAATTTTTACGCTCTCTCTCTCTTTCTTTCTCTCTCTCTCTCTCCCCCTTCCTCTCTCTCTGTCTCTCTCTCTCCCCTTTCTCTCTCCCCCTTTCACTCTCTCTATTTCTCTCTCTCCGTTTCTCTCTCCCTTTCTCTCTCTCTCTCCCCCTTCTCTCTCTCTCTCTCTTTCTCTCCCCCCCTTTCTCTCTCTCTCTCTCTCTCTCGTTCTCTCTCCCCTTTTTCTCTCTCTCTCTCTCTCTCTCTCTCGTTCTCTCTCCCCTTTCTCTTTCTCTCTCCCTCTCTCTCCCCCCCCTCTCTCTCTCCCTCTCCCTCTCCCTCCCTCTCTCTCTCCCTTTCTCTCTTTCTTCCCACTTCTCTCTCTCTCTCTTTCTCTCTCTCCCTTTCTCTCTCTCTCTCTCTCCCCCTTCTCTCTCTCTCTTTCTCTCTCCCCCTTTCTCTCTCTCTCTCTCCCTTTCTATCTCTCTCTATCTCTCCCTCTCTCTCTCTCCCATTCTCTCTCTCTCCCTCTCTCCCTTTCTCTCTCTCTCACTCCCCTTCTCACTCTCTCTCCCCCTTCTCTCTCTCTTTCTCTCTCTCTCTTTCTCTCTCCCCCTTTCTCTCTCTCTCTCTCTCTCTCTCTCTCTCCCTTTCTCTCTCTCTCTCTCTC
>NW_027507784.1:310453867-310783867 GCF_037356315.1 Lithobates pipiens | reverse complement strand
TCTCTCTCGCTTCCTTTCTCTCTCTGTCTCCCCCCCCCCCCCCATTCTCTCTCTCTCTGTCTTTTTTTTCTCTCTCTCCCTTTCTCTCTTTGTCTCTCTCCCCCCCCCCCCCCATTCTCTCTCTGTGTCTTTTTTCTCTCTCCCCCTTTCTCTCTCTCTCTCTCTCTCGCTTTCTCTTTCTCTCTCTTTCTATCTCTCTATCTCTCCCCTTTCTCACTCTCTCTCTATTATTGTCAAAGTGCATTCCTTTAGAGCACAATTTAATAAGACCTGGCAGTGCGTCTTTAGATTGTGCAGACACATTAAACACATGGATGTATAAGATTTTAATTTTCTGGAATTAATTAGATGGTGCTGGACGGCTTAATTAGACCTTCTGCTCTGTATCATTTTAATTACAACATGTGACAAGCACAGATGTGGAGATCCAAGCACAGTTAAAGTAACACTATCATGTACAAAATCAAACCACAATTTGAATTGAATGGGTTTAGCAATATTTTTTTATGCAGGTCTTACCCACATAGCAAGGATAACTTGCCACAAATGTCTGGCAGTGTTGAATGGTAAGTCTTGTTAACTTGCTGCACATTTTCACTGGCAAGTGTACATTTGCAGAGCACTTAAAGCACAAGTTCTAGTTGACATTTTTCCAATTAATAGCAAATTTGTGTGGCAAGTCTCTAGCAAGAGCAAAGTTGCAGTGGTGAGTCTACAGCAAGAGCTCTGCAAGTGTGCAGCAGGGAAAAAATATGAAAATGCAGCCACAGTGACCCCTTGTGGTTGGATGACTATTGCACAACATAACTGAACCAGAACTTGCAGCAGACTTGCAGAATGTTTACAAAGAAAGTTGATCTGGACTCATGCAATGCGGACTTGCTGCAATTGTGCAACAAACTTGTGAAGCCTGGCAAGTCTATCAATAGCTTAGTAAGTAATTTTCAAGCTTGCAGATCGATTGCCTGCTATCTGGGTAATATTTGCACTCATTCCAGTGTTATCTGAACATTGTTGCTCTAGATCAGGTATCTCCAAACGTTCCAAAAAAGGGCTAAGTTTACTGTCCTTTAGGGGGGCCAGATTGTGGCCAGCGGAAGTAAAAATGTCCTGACATAAGTGGGAGCAAACAATGCCCCATCTTTGGTATTAGGGGAGAAATTGTGCCTCATCTATTGGTATCAGTGGGAGGAATAGTGCCCCAATGTTGGTATCAGTCAGAATAACAATGTCCCATTGTTGGTGTCAGTGGAAGGAATAGTGCCCAATTGTTGGTATCAGTCAGAAAAAAAAATATCCCATTGTTGGTGTCAGTGAAAGGAATAGTGCCCCAAGGGCTGGATAAAGGCAGGCAAAGGACCACATCTGCCCCCCAGCCTACAATTTCTAGACCCCCTAATAGTGAGAGATGTCTGCGGGATGTGTGCTGCTCTTTATATTTTCAAACAGGATTACATGTGAAAGAATGATAATGCAAGATAACAGTTGGGAGACAGTTGTCACCCTAAAACAGGATGGATCTTAACAAGGACTTGATGGCAGAACCGCCATCAATTTTTAGAAGATTATTTAAAGCTGCCATATATTATACAATGTTCTTGTTCAGTTTCCTTTAGATTTACCTTCAACTATATGGAGCAAGGGCCTGCCTGATTGCTTACAAGCTGAAGGTATTTAGGTTTGACCTCATATTATATGGTTTTGGTAAATCTAAAGGAAAATGGTACAAGAAAATTGCATAATTTATGGCCAGTCTAAAAGTTGCAGATTTATATACATAGATTAAAAATTACTTTTACTATGACATTAACATTTTCAAGATTTTATAAGATTTTACTGATTTGGTTCAGATCTACAGTACTTAGGAATGATCAAGTGGATCTTTGCTGTTGCAGAGGGCAGTAGCGTCGGCTGCTCTGTTTGCTCTCTATTAAACGGCTGAGCTGACATAGAAATAGAGCAGAGGCTGTCAACAGGCAGGCAGCAACCTGACAAGAAACAATGCACAGGCTAAAACAATGCCTGCATCATCTGTAAAGGGATAATTAGTGCTGGATGGAGGCGTACATCCCACGGCGCAGAGCGAGAGGGGTGGAGGACGTACCTGTCACATCAGGCTGCCTAATATTGCAAGATGCATTGCAATGGTTTACATAACCATGGTAAAAATAAAATGGAAAAAAGCTTGCTAAGAAGATGAGGGCAAGGAGGAAGGGGTTAATTAGATTGTAACTAGCAAACAGATGTTTATTAACAATACACACACACATATATATATATATATATATATATATATATATATATATATATATATATATACAGTGCCTTGCGAAAGTATTCGGCCCCCTTGAACTTTTCAACCTTTTGCACACATTTCAGGCTTCAAACATAAAGATATAACATTTTTATTTTTTGTGAAGAATCACCAACAAATGGGACACAATTGTGAAGTGGAACGAAATCTATTGGATTTTTTAAACTTTTTTAACTAATAAAAAAATGAAAAGTGGGGCGTGCAAAATTATTCGGCCCCCTTGCGTTAATACTTTGTAGAGCCTTTTGCTGCGATTACAGCTGCAAGTCGCTTGGGGTATGTCTCTATCAGTTTTGCACATCGAGAGACTGAAATTCTTGCCCATTCTTCCTTGCAAAACAGCTCGAGCTCAGTGAGGTTGGATGGAGAGCGTTTGTGAACAGCAGTTTTCAGCTCTTTCCACAGATTCTCGATTGGATTCAGGTCTGGACTTTGACTTGGCCATTCTAACACCTGGATACGAACCATTCCTTTGTAGATTTTGCTGTATGTTTGGGATCATTGTCTTGTTGGAAGATAAATCCCCATCCCAGTTTCAGGTCTTTTGCAGACTCCAACAGGTTTTCATCCAGAATGGTCCTGTATTTGGCTGCATCCATCTTCCCCTCAATTTTAACCATCTTCCCTGTCCCTGCTGAAGAAAAGCAGGCCCAAACCATGATGCTGCCACCACCATGTTTGACAGTGGGGATGGTGTGTTGAGGGTGATGAGCTGTGTTGCTTTTACGCCAAACATATCGCTTTGCATTGTGGGCAAAAAGTTCGATTTTGGTTTCATCTGACCAGAGCACCTTCTTCCCCATGTTTGGTGTGTCTCCCAGGTGGCTTGTGGCCAACTTTAGACAAGACTTTTTATGGATATCTTTGAGAAATGGCTTTCTTCTTGCCACTCTTCCATAAAGGCCAGATTTGTGCAGTGTACGACTGATTGTTGTCCTATGGACAGACTCTCCCACCTCAGCTGTAGTTCTCTGCAGTTCATCCAGAGTGATCATGGGCCTCTTGGCTGCATCTCTGATCAGTCTTCTCCTTGTCTGAGCTGAAAGTTTAGAGGGACGGCCAGGTCTTGGTACATTTGCAGTGGTCTGATACTCCTTCCATTTCAAAATGATCGCTTGCACAGTGCTCCTTGGGATGTTTAAAGCTTGGGAAATCTTTTTGTATCCAAATCCGGCTTTAAACTTCTCCACAACAGTATTACGGACCTGCCTGGTGTGTTCCTTGGTCTTCATGATGCTCTCTGCACTTTCAACAGAACCCTGAGACTATCACAGAGCAGGTGCATTTATACAGAGACTTGATTACACACAGGTGGATTCTATTTATCACCATCAGTTATTTAGGACAACATTGGATCATTCAGAGATCCTCGCTGAACTTCTGGAGTGAGTTTGCTGCACTGAAAGTAAAGGGGGCGAATAATTTTGCACACACCACTTTTCAGTTTTTTTATTTGCTAAAAAAGTTTAAATTATCCAATAGATTTTGTTCCACTTCACAATTGTGTCCCACTTGTTGTTAAAATGTTATATCTTTATGTTTGAAGCCTGAAATGTGGCAAAAGGTTGAAAAGTTCAAGGGGGCCGAATACTTTCGCAAGGCACTATATATATTAATATATACTTTTATTTAAAATGTTACTAGTTTGCAACATCCCCGTTACTACAGAAGAAGCCTGTGATCTGCATTAACAAGCTACAGCAGTGTAGCAGTTGGTGGTCTGTCTGATTATATTCCACCTATCGGACTGTGACAATGGCACATTTGGTGTGGTAGACCGCAGTGGAGGTATCATTGCACTCATAAACATTCTGGAGGCTTGAGTGAAGTTTATAAATCACCCTTTCTAAACCTTTTTTTAACACAGAGGAACCCTTAACTTTCAGATCTCAGGAAACTCCTGCCAATAAATACTATATTAACAGCTCATGGTACATTAGTGTGGTGGTCAGTGGGAAGAATGCACTTTACATTGGTGGTCAGTGGGAGGAATGCCCATTACATTTGTAGTCAGTGGGTAGAATGCTCCTTACGTTGGTGGTCAGTGAGATGAATGCTTCCTACATTGGTGGTCAATGGGAGGAATGCTTCTTACATTGATGGTCAATGGGAGGAATGCTTCTTACATTGGTGGTCAATGGGAGGAATGCTCCTTGCATTGGATGACAGTGGAAAGAATGCTCCTTACATTGGTGGTCAGTGGAAAGAATGTCCCTTTACATGTGTGGTCAATGGAAAGAATGCTCCTTAAATTGGTGGTCAATGGGAAGAGTGGCTCTCTTACAGATAGCTAAAAAAAAAAATATTGGTGTCAGTGGGTACTTATCTGAGAAGCAGATATTGCTCGCTGCTCACAGAACCTCTAGCAGCCTTTGGAGGAACCCTAGGGTTCCACAGAACCTGGGTTGAGGAAGCCTGTTATAGACTGTATAGACTATAGACTGTAGAAGGCATAGCCCCCAACTGTCCCTGATTTCAAGGGACTATCCCCGATTTGGAACAAGGTCCCTCTGTCTCTCTTTCCTTGTCATTTGTCCCTCATTTTGGTCTTATCTATATAATCGTATATAAAATGCACTTTTTATCTTTCAAAAGTGTTTCACAGTGCTAAACCTCTCATCCAGTTTCCAAATTGCTGCATTTATACATTTCAAAGTCAGTATAAAGGAATAGTAGTGGTAAAAAAAAAAACTTGTGGATTTAAGTAATCTTTTTTTTTTTTGTAGAATTTTTTATTTAAGGGGGCATGGTTGGGGGTCCTATGCCTACATACTTTTTGCTTATAGGTGTCCCTCGTTCCCATCTCAAAAAGTTGTGAGGTATGGAAGGTCATTATGTTGTTACATATATAGAAGGTAAAATGAACACAGCTGAAAGGGTACTCCGATCTCCCTCCCATCCTGGTCATGTGGCCAGGACCCAGGGCGCTAATCATAAGATCAGAGGATTGGATGGCTCTGTCTGAACTATAGTCCCATAAGCCTCTTCAACAGAAACCATATGAGCTCTGATGCAGGATTTGGGTCATGTGATCAGAAGTTAACAGAGGCAGAAATATGAAATATTAAAAAATGCATTTTTATTGTTAGAGCAATGATGCCAAGAGCCAAGATTTTCACCGATAGTGATGAAGAATCCTCAAGCGCTGGCTCATCAGAAGATGAAGAGATCCCAGCAGCAGAAACACAGGGGACTCTGGGAGACAGAGCAAACCCAAACAATACAGACAGGTACAGTAAAGCACAATATGGCCTTTCTTTATGGGGGGAAATAGTTCTTATTTCAGTTAAGTTGTTCCTATTGTCCAGATAATTGATTATCATACATCCCACCAGGATAATCAGTCCTAACTATGATATGTAAAAGGATATGGCTTAGTGAAATGGTTATGGTTGTGCAAATTATATTCAGGATAGGCCAAGGTTTGGGTAAAATATGGTTGTGTAAGTAGCAAGTAAATGAATAAACCCCTCAGTAATGCTATTACTAGACTGCAGCTAGAGAGAGAGCTAATGATTTGTAGTGTGGCTTCAGGAGACTGAAAACCAACAAGTTCACGTTAAACTTGCAAAGCAAGTGAGCAACAGTGTTTTGTGTCTCCTCTTTAATACAGATACTGCAGGCTGCATCTTTGTCATACCTTGCACTCAGGTCACTGATAATCCTGTAACATTTGGGGGCTCGTCCGGGATTGGTACGATCACAGTGTCACAAAGTAGGGAAGCGACTATTTCAGTAAAGTGACAGACTCCAGAGAGGCTGTACAAAACACTGTTGCTTACTTGCTTTCTAAGTTTATTGAGAACTTGTTGGTTTTCGGTCTCCTGAAGGCATACTACAAATCATTAGTGCCCCCTCTAGCTGCAGCTGGGAGGTTTATTCATTTACTTGCTACATGTGGCCCTTGCGTTGGCTTTTGAAAAGTTGGAAGATATATTTTACAGAAGCAAGATCTGATTGCTAGATCAAACAGGAAGGAACAGCAACTGGACTCCAAAAAGCAAGGGGGCCTAAGAAGATGTATGAACCAGTGGTCACATTATCTACAAAGTTATAGGTTACTTTAACATTTCATACTAAAAAACTGCAGTTCCAGATATGGGATAAAAAAGTAGTGGATGGAGAATGTTTTCTATGAATAAAAATTGTTAAACTCAGGGGTCCTGTCAATTTTCCTTCATCTGAGCTTTATAACTTCCACTGCAAGGTAATCACAATGCTTCCAGGTGGGACTGCGTCATTATCTCACAAGACTCATTGCTGTGGCTGCTTGCACTTATGGTATGATGAATGTAGGATCACAGAGGGGTTGCTGCTTTAACCAGAGAACACAGCCTACTTTTTTCCCAAGCTCAGACTTAGAGTCCTTCAGAAAATATCCCCATTAAAGAAGATATTGTCAACTACAGGAACCTATCTAGCATGGTGACCAAGTGCAGAAGATTGATTTCACGTTTTAAATTGGGTTCTCTTCATAGCTGACTCTCCTTTTGCAGCTTCCCAGGTGGGAACAGTACCAGCCGGAAGATTCTCCGCTTTGTAGATAAGATCGCTAAGTCACGATACTTCCAAAAGGCAACAGAAAATGAGTACATTAAAAGGAAGATGGAGGAAATGTCCAATACCCCTCTGCTGCTGACTGTGGAGGTCCAGGAGCTGGAAGGAACCTTGGCCATCAATATCCCCCCTCCCCCCACTGACCGTATATGGTAAGAGCTTAATGCGTAACTTTGCTATTGATCAGTTGTCACAAGTTTTTAACATTATCAGAGTTAAAGTTCCAGAGATGAGCATTCTGCATTATACTGGATACAGATTCGTCTGTTAATTAGCTATCTTCCACACTTAAGATTTTTACAGTAGTTTAGACTTGACTTTCTAAGTTTTCCTGCTGTGTTGACGAGAGTTCATATTTGAAGTAACAATCATCAACATATATTGTAGGTACAGCTTCCGTTCACCGCCACAAGTGGAGATGAAGGTTGTCCCAAAGCTTGGAGAACGAGAAGTGACATTTATGCATGTCACTGAATGGATAGAGAAGAAACTACAAGATGAGTTCCAGGTACCTGACTTGTAATATATCACGTCTACCAAAATTTTATGTACACTTACTTCATGGTGAAAGCCTGTATGGTGCCACGAGCAATTCTGTAATTAACAGTTCATAAAAGTAGAGGCAACTTTGTGAAAAGTAAAGTAAAATAATAAAAGAAGCTTTTGGCTGGAGATCTGCTTGGGCATTTAAAGACCAACTTAAAGTAGAACTACTGTATAGGCAAAACTTTTTTTTCTCATTTTGAATAGAGAAAGGGAAGGTTAAAACCCTTGTAGGGTTTATATTTGCCATATTTGTCCCATTGGGGAGATTTACCTTCACTTCCTGACCCCACATAGCCAAACAGGAAGTGAAAGTAAATCCAGCAAAGTAAGGGAATCTCTTGGGGATCCCCAGATCATGTCTCCATTGGGAGATTTCCCATCTGTTACTTTTCTGGGGATAACCCAAAATGTGGGATTTCCTTTTACTTTTACTTTCACTTTCAATGATAATGGTCAACAGGACAAATAGTGGGGGTGAATTTCCGAGGGGACAGACAGCAATAAAAACTGGCAGGTGTTCTAATCCATCCTCCCTCTATTTTAAACTATAAAAAAAAGTTTTTCCTTTATTTATATATTAACTGTCAGTCTAAAGTTGGCCAGCAATGACTGGCCAAATTTTGATCAGAGAGTGGGCTCCCCAGCTCGACAGAAGTCGATTGTTTAATTGTTGTTGTTTAATCGACTTCTGCCAAAGGGACATGTTCACAGTAACAGTTTATGGTCAGTTTTGGTTAGCTAATTGCATTCCAGATGCAGCAAAACAAAAGCTGTCCAAAGTCTTACAGTTGGTTCTTTTTAGAAAGCAGCGAGAGCCTGAGTGGAAAAGTCTGTGTGGAAGCAGTGGTCTCCCTGCAAAGATCTGTCATGCCACTTGCTGAGTCAGGGCTAGAGCTCTATAGTCAATAGAGAGCAAGAGCTTTGCTGATTTGAGACTTCTAATTTTGGCTCAGCAGGGGTGTGTTAGATCTCTGCAGGCTGTGGCTACTTTCTAAAGGCAACCAACTGTAAAACCTTGTACACACAGTACAATTGTTGGACAACGAGCGTCTAATTTTTGTCAATAGAGCGTGTGCCAGGATCTTGTCTTGCATACTAATGTTACGCAAATTGCTGTGCCACAAACACCAATGGTAGTGACGTGCTACGAGGAAATTCAGCTCATGAGCGCCACCCTTTCGCCCCCTTCTGCTGATTTCATGTTTGGTGAGCATTGACTCCAAACATGCGTGTTTGTACTTTCGACTTTTGTGTGATGGTTTTGTGTACTGACCATCCGAAAATCTGACCTGGAGCCGTCGTTTGACAAAAATTGACTAGCCAGTCGTCCAACGTTTGTTGGCCGAAAATTGGAAAACAATTGTTGAAAGTAGCGTACTAATGGTAAGAACTTTGCACAGCAGCCTGTCAAACGGCAATCCCTTTCTGATTTTCGTACCCTGTGTACGAGGCTTAAGACTTTGCTTTGATACAACTGAATATATTTAATCAATTTAAAGTATAAGTTCACTTCAATTGGACTTTAACATGAAAAAATATGTCTGATGCTAAGAAATATATATTTTTTTTTTGCAAATTGCACTTTATTAAGGCAAGAAGTCATTTCTTCTAGCTTGCTCTGGCAAAGATAGGAACTTTTTCTGTGTTTCAGTGAAATTTGTCTGACTAATAAAAATCTTCTAGTATGTTTGCATATAGTGAAAGAACAGGCTCACATGGCCATAATCTTTCATTCATAGCCCTTGTACACACGGTCGGACATTCCGACAACAAAATCCGGATTTTGTCCGACGGATTTTGTCCGAAACTGGTGTTGCATACACACAGTCGGACAAAGTTGTCGGAAAATCTGATCGTACGTAACGTGACATTATTTCGTGACGGCGGGACTACGTTCAGGCTAGTAGCCAATAGCTTTGGTCAAGGAATTTGATTTGAGCATGCGTGGCACTTTGTCCGATTGGAATTCTCTACACGCAATCGGACAAAGTCCAATCGGATCATGTTGTCGGAAAGTTTTATAGCCCTGCTATAAAACTTTGTCCGTCGGATATTCCGACGGAAACAGTCCGATGGAGCCCACACACAGTCGGATTATCCAACAACACGGTCCGATCGGACATTTTCCATCGGAATGTCCGACCGTGTGTACAAGGGCTTACAGTGAAAATTTCAATGTTCCACAATTCTTTGGGCAATTTTGAACCATTATTGATAGTATGATAGATTCCAATTTTTGATATAAGTATTGTATTATATTTTTGGAAAGTAATATACTTGGCTTTTGAGCTGTGTCCTTTTTTTTCCCCCAATGGCAGAAAATCTTAGTGATGCCAAACATGGATGACTTGTACTTTCCCATAATGCAATCTGCAGTGGATAATACCAGGTCAGCACAAATTGACCCCTCCAAGCCAGGACTCCTATGAACTTGTAACAGGAGCCTTCTGGTCAAGAAAACGCACAAGATTGGGATGCACAGAGAACTCTGGGCCGTCTAAGAGTAATTTAGAAGAACAAATTACACCTACTGCACTAAATCATGGATCCATTGATGAAGAAAGTTCCTTTCAGACCACAAAAATGATTACAAACTATTATAGAAGGATCTTATTCCAGAGCAGGCTACAACAACATGCCACTATGAACCAGGGACATATCTGCTATGGTTTTCTCTGTGGCATAATTATGTAAAAATATGTAGAACATGGGGAGGTAGATGTGTTACCCATACCAATCAGATTCCCATATCTAGATCAGGACAAGAATGAAGTATTTTATCAGCCAATAGGAGAGTCCCAGTCTAGACACCTTTTCCTCTAGATCTTAGATGAGGTCTAGTGTTACTAAATAACAGACAAATGAGTCTCTGTTGGTATTTCCACCATGGAAGCTGAGGGATACGGTAAGTATAAAAATGGCATTATGGCAATTTGCTAAAATTGGTACATACAAAATCCGGGGCAGCTCTGCATAGAAAACAATCAGTTTCCAGGTTTTATTGTCAAAGCCTAATTGATTAAGCTTAATGCTGGCCATACACTATACGAAAAATCAGGTAAACCCAATTTAAAAAAAAAAAACATTTGGCCGTGAGCGCAAACGATGCTGCCATCATGTAATGACCGATAAAACGTTCAGTGGACATAAATTAATTTTTTGTTCTTTTTTTACATATACCTAGTGCAGACAGGTCAGACAGGAAACACATTAACCTTTCAATTTATCGTTTATGCGGCAGAAAATTTCCAAACTTGTTGTTCTTTTTTTGGCTCAAAAACGTCCAAGCGATTATCGATTCTGTGGCCGAAAAAACAAACGAATGGTCTAATGGCCGAATTTCGGCTGATTTTTCGTATAGTATATGGCCAGCATTAGTTAGAAGTTGGTTACTATGCACAGCTGCACCAGATTATGTGTGCTCCAGTGTTAGTAAATCTTCCCCTATGTGTCTCTCTTCTCTTATAAACATAGCAGTTCCGTTTTTTGTTTTTTAACTACATCATACAGGTAGACATTTATGTGTAAAGAACAGAGATTATGGCAGTCAATCATCATTTAGCTTTCAGTAGAATAAAATGGCAAACGTAAGGAAAGCTACAATCTGATTGGTCAATATCAGTTGATACACACTCTACATACTGTTGTACTCATTTAATAAAGAGGTTACAGGTCACAGGAACTGATCAGATCTCAGTTTACTGTAGTAAGGTAAGGGTACTTCATATTGCCTTTATACTTTGTACTATCATGCAGACTTTGCCTGTATAACTTTTGTTCATAGGGATAAGGCTGCCTCAAGCACTTTGTGACCCGTAGGACCTCACTGGGTCCTTTTTCTCACACTCTTACTACATCTGAAGAAAAGGAAAGAGGGAGTCAGATTCATTATGATGGGAAAAATTGTCTGAGATAGTGTTTCCATCACAATGAAACATTATGTATACTAGTGTTATAATAGGTACCTCCTGATGTAGAATACTTTAATAAATGCAAAGACTGGACTGGGGGCATTTGCCTCCCGGGCCAGTATTAAAAAGATTTGTTGAGCTGGTCGTCCTAAGTAAAACTTCACCAGTCAGTGACACATGGTGGTGGGCATTATATACTGTAGATACCCGCTGTATGCTCAGACCTGGGATCGCAGCATGTGGCAGAGGGAAGTCTTCCAGCACCAACTTCCCCTAAAAATCTGAAATGTCATGTGACCAAACACGAAGAGTCACAAAGTAAGCCGATTCTGGAAGATGTGAAAAGCTGTGTCCCAATTAAGCATGTTAATTAGGAACACCCAGCTTTCACCATATCCACTGACCAATGAGTCGCCTCATTTTTATTATATGCTATAAATAGCCTAGAAATATGTCCCTACCATTAAAGGGGCTAGTTGGTTGGGTTTGCCCCCCCCCCTCCCCCCAGACCAAAGGTTAACAGTTCTCCCTACTTCAGTATTTCTGAGGTTACAGCGATTCAACATTAAAGCACAAGTAAAGTAATGGTGCTGGTTAACTGATCGTGTGAATATTATAGCGTTTCAAATTTGCTAATTATGAAAACTGAGTCTCATTGTTCATTGGACTGACTTTAAGGAGTATATTTATAAAGCAGTTCATGTCACATTTGTCAAATGGAAATGGATCCCTAAATTACAGTGATTGATTCACCTGTAGTGAATGTTTGGTGATGGTCATATTCAATACTTTATAAATAGGCCCTCTAAATGTAAAACTAAAATACTTTGGTTGCAATAAAAGAACAAAATTAGCAAAAGAGAAGGATATGACAAAGAGTATAGAAAGCCTGGGCAGAAAAAAAAAAAAGTATATACAGTAGGTTTCCATTACAAAGTAATGAAAATGCAAATTTTCTGTCTGTCATGCCAATACAAATGGCTTTGATATTTTCTGGATCACTGACATGAAACAAATATGCAGGCAGTGAAGTCAGCATTATTAAAAACACATACTTGTTCCGGCTCAGGATTGGAGCCATTGCATCAGCCAGTCAACTAGCATTTTCAGAATGGGGGGCCAGTAAAGACAGCTTTTGTTTTTTTTCTCAATGGGGCTTTCTTTAAGATGGATAGGAAGCAATAGATATAAGCACAGTAGAGCTTAGAAGCAGACATACCCATCGTTTGTATACCGAATCCAACATGAGCACAAAGAGTCAAATCCAACAATACAAAGCACAGCTGGGAATGTATTGATGAATGATGGACACTATGGGGGTTATTTACTAAAGGCAAATCCACTTTGCACTGCAAGTGCACTTGGAAGTGCAGCTGCTGTAGATCCGAGGGGGACGTGCAAGGAAAATAAAAAACAGCATTTTAGCTTGCACATGATTGGATGATAAAATCAGCAGAGCTTCCCCTCATTTCAGATCTTCCCCTCAGATCTACAGCGACTGCGCTTGTAGCTCAGAGTGGATTTGCCTTTAGTAAATAATCCCTTGTATTCTTATCATGGTTTTAACCTCATGCCTGTTTGAAGGACTGCCGGAAACGTCTTTCTGTCTCCTTAGGGGGAGTGTAATATGTCCAAGACTTCCTTCTGTTCGTTAGTGTCCGCAGGCCTCCCACCCCATGACATAATTGTTTGAATTAAAGAAGGTATTCTTGTAAAAGTCTATGAGGAAAGGACGTTTTTTTTTTCTGGAGTTTGGCCTTAAGTCAATGCTGCCCTTCACTAGATCTGCTCCTGAAAGATGAAGGCCAACCCTGCTGTTCTTTCACTGTCTTCACATTCACAGTTTCATCACAGCTGGAGGGCCGAGGTTGCCTACCTCTACTCTAGTCTGTGTCAGCTATTTCCTTCCTCTCAGTCCTCAAAACTGCATAAAAACTTACCTGAATCCACCGTCACATGATCTTTAGTTGACCAGTGGTCTGAAGCCACTCTCTATTTTCTTTAATGGTCTGGCTGCCCACTTATAGCCCTACCGAAGCCAAAGAGCAGTGCCCACGTCACCGGGAGGTGCTGTGGACACTGCAGACCAGACCCTTCTACATTATTGAGAAGAAGAAAGGAGACATATGGCCCAGTGTCAAATGACTGGATCTTTAGGCAAGTAATTGAGGCTTTAAGTATTTTTTCTTTTTCAAATATAGATCAGGTTGGGGGTGAGTGGGAAGGGCTTTTATTTGCAGTCATCTGGAGATGAGCTTTAAAGTAGAACCAAAGTTTAACAAAAGAACACGTAGTTTAGCAAAGCATATATATTGAAAATTGTCTCTACCACGAGAAATTGCACTCCAATGGTAAAAAAAAATGCACCCCCAATGTTTGCACCAAAACTGTGGATCTGCTGCTGAAAGTGTCTGCAAAAGTGTCCCACGGCCATTTTAAAGAAGGCAAATCGGCAGTCAGAAGACTCCAGACTTTCTAAGGTATGCACAAGAATGAATATGATGTGCACTGGGAATTCTTGAGAATTTACGGTACATTACACCTGTTATAAATGTACTGGGTAGCTGGATATTTCTGTGACATTGTGGCAACGTGAGTATGGGAGGAAGGGTCTTCTCTAGTATTTTGGGTAATGTCAAAAGGTACTTTTGACACAATTTGTCCGAGTTGTCTTTTAAGTCATAACCTCTCCCCCCTCCTAAGTGCAGCTCACCTGATCCAAACGTACTTACCTCTGTCCCTTCTTAAACAATCCTCCAGAGCTGCACAGCCTGTTTTCTCTATCCATGGCCCAATTCTTTCCTATGGGTAGAGCAATACTTCACAGGACTACTGGAGGCGAACCAAGGGTATGACTCCTCATTGGAATGAATGGAGCCATGAAGCACATATACAGGAAGACGGCAACCTGGTAGGAATGCACAGTGAAGATCACGTTAATGGGCACAGAGGTAAGTATGAGATTAGGAAGGGGGGGCATGGCTTTGAGGACAACTTGTACCGAAAGGTACTTTAGGGACAGCTAGATTGGCCTGGAGAGACACGTACATGGGCTGTGCAAAGCCAGGCAAGAGCTGGACAAATTCAAGCCATGGAGAATCTCCTGTATGGTGTAGCAATAAAAACTTGACACATTATAACTTTTACCTTCTATATCCAAAACTAAAAAAATGTCTATACCATTACTTTAAGTGGATAGCAGTTAGAGACCATCATCCTGTGTTATAGATGAAAATACATGTGTGACAGTGATGGGTGACCCATGGCTATAGTGAGTATGGGCACTAAGGCACCAAGCCTGCCACTCTTATAACTATCCACCAGTAAAGCCATTTAGGGAAAATGATACTGCTGATGAACAATCTCTCATATAAAAGAGCATAGTTCAGTCATGGCCCTTCACAATGGTAAAACATTTGTCATATATGTTAATAAAATCAGGAAAAATAATATTACAATAAAAAGACATCATTCTAATGAGCATTTTTCATTTTATTGTCAGGTCTTAAATCATAAACCCATGACTAGCCATAATATCTAAAGATCTTCAGTAACCTCCGATGTGCCTTTTATGAGATGTTTCTTCTGAGGTCCCTGTAAGAAAGAAGGAATATATTATATATTTCTCCAAAAACCTTATGGAACGGTAACCCCAGAACAATCCAGACAGTCACTATAGCAGGGGATGTCCTGGTTATCCACTAGTCCCATATTAGAGGGAGGTGTCTGCATTGGGCGCTGTGTGTCATACATTAGGGCTGAAGTCCAAAAGCGTTGTGCAAAATCAAGGACATGAACATACCTATATATGTTATAGGAGTAGACAAATTGTCAGAAAGTGTAGATAAAAAACGTTTAGGGGATTTTAAAGAAAACCCCTTTTTGGCAAATAAAGTAAATTCAACACTTGAATCCACCCCCATGATGAATAAGGTTTTTATTAAGTGACGGGTGTGCCTTAAAGGAGGGCAGTCAGGAATGGGCATTTTAAAAAAACCAAATTCTCCAAAATTTACGTAGCAATTGCACATCATCCTCAAAGTGTATAAATATTCTTAGAGGTCCACCCCCCACGAACAATTACTGCAGCTGCTGACTTTTAATATATGGACACTTACCTGTCCAGGGAGCTCACAATGTCAGCCCCCCAGCCGATCTTTGGATCGGCTGTCGGGTGCAACCGCTGCCATCGTCTTCACAGCCGGTTCCCTACTGCGCATGTGCGCTGCACTTTCTAATTGGTCCATCGGAGGAGGGGACCAAACTTCCGGGAGACCGGGCTGTCAAGAACCGGTACCCCTCTCCCCCTGAAAGGAGCCAAATGTGCCACGGGGGGGTGGGGGTGACGGATAAGCTTTAACATTTATATATTAACAATCAAAGCACTTTAGCTTTGGATAGAGATTGGGCAGGTTATTTTTCACTTCCTGTCCCAGGAATGCAAGTGGAACTTAGTGAAATCTTCCAAATTCTCCTCTTAGACAGTTATCTCCAAAAGTTTCTCCATTTAAAAAATGTCCTTTTACATTTTGTTCTGGGGGCAACTCTAACATTTTGTATTCCCCCCACTTCCTGCTTCAGTGACAGTGGTCTCCAGAACAAATACAGGGTCAGTCTTCCCAAAAGGGAATCAGACAGCAAAACCTTGACAGGGTGTCTAACTCTTCTCCACGCTATCCAAAACTTTAAAAAAGTTCCTTACACAATTTCACTATACAAATGACTTCAGATCTACCAACAACAATGTCATGTAAGGGCCTGCCTGATTGGACAATATTAGATAGCTTCTTCTATTACAGTGTGTATAGAAAACATTTACCCCCTTTAAAATAATCACATTTTGTTGCTTTGCAGCCTGAAATAGACGGACACATTTTTTGTTTTATCCAGCCTATTTACTCAGTGCAACTTGTAACATCCAAGTGAAAGCTATAACACCGACATGTAAAAAATAATCACTCCCCTTGTGTCAGTATATTGTTGAACCACCTTTTGCTTTAATTACAGCCTTTAGTCTGTTTAGATATGTCGCTACTAGCTTTGTACATCTAGACTTTGCAATATTTGCTCAATCTTTGCAGAAGTTCATTTACATTTGATGGTGACCGTTTGTGGACTGCAATCTTCAAGTCATTCCACAGATTTTCAATGGGGTTTAATTCTGGCCTTTGTCTAGGCCATGCAAGGACATTCTCCCTTTTCTCCTTCAACCACTGTGTGCTCACTGTTGCTGTGTGCTTTTGGTCATTGTCATGTTGGAAGGTAAACCTTCTTCCCATTGACAACTTTCTAGCAGAAGGTAGCAGATTTTTCTCAAGAATTTGACAGTATTTTGCCCCATCCATTTTTCCATCTATCCTGACAAGTGCTCCAGTCCCTGCTGCTGAGAAACACCCCCATAACAGGATATTACCACCTCCATACTTTACTGTAGGAATGGTGTTATTTTGATGGTGAGCTGTATTGCATTTCCACCAGACATATAGTTTGGTGTTGAGGCCGAATAATTCAATTTTAGCCTCATCTGACCATAACACCTTTTTCTATGTGGCCTCAGAATCTTCATAGTCAGTCACACTGCAAGTGGCATTTCTTGAGGAGTGGATTTTTTCTTGCAACCCTCCCATACAAGCCACATTTGTGGAGAATTTGTGATATTGTCACGTGCACACAATGGTCACTCTGTCATAAATTACCAACTGCTTCAGAGTTGCTGCAGGTCTCTTGGTAGTCTCTCTGACCAGTTTCTGCCTGGCTCTTCCATTCAGTCTGGAGTGATGTCCTGATCCAGGGAGGGTCTGTGTTGTATCAAGTACCTTCCACTTCTTAATAATAGACTTCACTGTTCTTCTAGACATTGATAAAGCCAGTAGGACTTACAGTTTCATTTACGGGAGGGCGGTTCTAGTGGCACATCAGGAGGCCCCCCAAGAACCGGAGCCGTCAGGCCTCTCGATAACATCAGAAACAACATGGCAGGACAGAGCAGTGGCCAGGCATGAGAGGATCTACACAGGACAATGCTAGATCCACTGGATGGGTGAGGATCTGAAGGTGCAGATCCCACCTCCTGGTAAGCAGTGGTAAAAGAAAAGGGATGGGGGGGGGAGAGGGGCGGTTGGGTGGAGAAATACTTTAAGTTTGCATGTAAATAAACCGTTAGGCCTAGTTCAGACCTATGTACATGTACACTTAATTTCAATGGGCTGCCCTACCAGAAATGCAGGGAGAGAAGTCGCTGATCCTCATTTAATTTTTTTATTGCACCGTATGGATCTACATGGTGCTGAGGCACTCTGCAGTTTGGTGCACTCAAAAACGTTCACCAATGCATGGGGGTACCAAAAATGAATGGCACCCCTGTCCGTCTACTAAAGATTAGTGTGTTTCTGTTTGAGTCCGGAAAGCGTGAGATTTTGCGTCAATACCCAACCTGCACTAGTGTGAACCTGGCCTTATACTTAGATGTTCATCTTCAATATTGTACAAATAAACATTTATGACAGGGGGCCTTTATAACACTTTTAAGAGCAAGCTAGGCTTTCTAAAAGGAAGCCCAACACCACACATAGACCTGCTAACTGCTTCTGTAGCATGAAAATGAAGGCACCCCATCTGTGCTCAGGGATCTAAAATAGATCTTAGTATTTGGAAAAATTCATAGACCCCAGGGACATTTAGGACTGGTGTTTGTATATCTGTTACAACAGCACTAAACATACCATGAAAGCTCTCTTCTCCTGGTCTGTCTGGAAGCATCCATGGCCAAACTTGGATGTAGTATCAATGAATTTCAGCTCAATAGGCTCAAGGTCACGACGACTGGTATGAACCAATAGAGACTATCACAGAGAAAGAGAGAGAGTTATAGACATGAGAAGGCTTCTATGGATTCCTAATTGTTGAACAAAAAGTTATTTCCTTTGGCTTTCCCTAAATGTATTCAAATTCAAATGATAAGGACACATGCCAACAATACCAAACCAAATTATTATTTTAGGCAAAAAGTATCTCTTTATTCCCACAAATAAACATTCAATGTTCCTTAGCTAGCCCAAGTAAGCCCAAGTAAGCCAAGGCAACTAAATTACATGGTCTCTGGTTACCAGAAGCATTGTGGATTCCTTACATCAGAGACTGCAGAGTGGCTATTATTTCAGTCTGATACCCATTCACATAGAATTGCAGCACAATAATATCAGCCAGGCCCCATCGGGAAGCAGAGCTAGCAATTGCAATGGGAAACTATGACTACCTCTATGTACAGTACTTACAACTAAGCTGAAATAAGTTTTGGGAAACATCAGTACACATGCCCATGAGTAGGTATTCACCATATAGTTAAAAATGTGTGGATACCTGTCCATCTCAACTATTTGAGTATGTTGGACTTCCCATTCCAAAACCAAGACACTTTGGCTTCCTCTCTTCATCTAGAACAGTTTTCACTCTTCTGGGAAGGCTTTATACTGGATTTTTGGAGTGTGTCTGTGGCAATGTGTGCCCATTCAGCCAAAAAAGCATTTGTGAGGTCAGGTAATGATGTTGGATGGGAAGACTTGGCTCGTAATTGGCGGTCCAATTCATCGCAAGGGTTCAGTAGGGTTGAAGTCAGGGCTTTGTGCAGGCCATTCAAGTTCAACCAAGTTCAAATCATTAACCATTTTTGGAGCTGACGTCAGATGCAGGGGCACAGTCATGTTGGAACAGAAATGGGCCTTCCCAAACTGTTGCCAGAAGGCTGAAGATGTACAATTGTCTAACGTTTCCTTATATACTGTAAAATTAACAATGTCCTTCACTGGAAACACATGAACTTAATAATACGAAGAGGAGACTACATGCTTTCGCCCATGTATCGGCTATCTTTTTCATACATACATAATTTCTTTTATATATTATCTATATCTATATCTATCTATCTAGCTATCTATCTATCTATACATACATACATATATTATACCCTGCACAATTACAGAGGCATATTAAGATCAACTCACCTTCCTAAGAGTGAGCACTCTCTTCTTGCTCCCCACCACACAACCTTTAAGCATTAAAAAGTCATTATTGACTTTTCCGTAATGTGGGAAACCTCCCTAGGGAAAAAAGTGAGACAAGTTAGAAGTGCCTATATTACCCACATAAAGTGTAGTCAACCATTTTATCCTATCGATTGACTCTGAAAGTGTGATAATGCAACTTAAAAACCACAAAGCACTTTTTGGACAACTTTTACTGCGCAAATACCATTTTAAAGGCCATTAAATGGACAAGCCAATTGCTAAATACATGCAAGTGGTTTGTTCATATGTTTTTTTTAACCCTGTTTTAAAAGGAACTTGTTGGGCAGGAATATGAGAGCTGCCATTGCTGATATATTTACAATGGTGTGCGTTTCAGGGCCATCGTCCTCACCCTGGCTTTATCATTTAGTGAGTCACTGGCCCTGTTCTTGTTATAGCAAGAACCAAGAATAGAAAAAAATGGCCAAAATCTTTGCATAATATGTCTTTCCCAGCCCTTACATCAGTGTTTTTGTATCTCTGTTCATATTTCTTACTTAGAACATTTACAAAATGCCATCACGGTATTGTCAAAAATTTGCTGTGTTGTATTTTTTGGGATATTGTGATAGCATTTGAAAATATGAGAAGGAAACATGCACAAAAAAAATAAAAAATAGAAAAATGGCCATTATGGCCCAACAAGGTTTTAATTGGTACATATTCAATATTAATATAAAAAAATTTAATAAATCAATACAAATGGAAAAATTTTATATTCACATCGGTATATTTAAAGTGCATGCACAGGCAAATTTTTTTTTTAGTTTTTTTTGATTAAATTGGAGAAAGGTTGAAACCCCTGTCCAGTTAGTTTTTGCCACCTATGTACCATAAGGGAAATTTGCCTTAATTTCCTGTCCCGGAAACACAATAGAAAGTATATGGAAATCCCCCAAAGTGAGCAGAGCTTGCCTTTTAGATAGTGGTCCCTGGAACCGGTGTTCCCATTGGATGATTTCAGAAAAAAAGATTAGAACATGCTTAATTTTTTCTGCGCTGGGCTGTACCAAAACGCATTAAAACGCATCAAGAACGCACTGGAATACATCAAAAACGCACCGGACTCTAGTACAGTAAAAAAAAAGAAAAAAAAAAGCCCCGTGAATGCATCTGGAAATGCATCAAAAATGCACCAGAATGCATCAAAAATGCATTAAAAATGTGCATGCAGAAATGGACCTGGAATGCGTTTTTGTGGTGTGAACTGGCTCTTAGGGGGTGGAATAGTGCCCTATTGCCCTATTGGTCACTCTTTTTTTGTTTATAGAGCAAAAAATAAAAACTGAAAAGGTGATCAAATACCACCAAAAGAAAGCTCTATTTGTGGGAAAAAATTGACGTAAATTGTATTTGGGTACAGCATCGCACGATAGTGCAATTGTCAGTTAAAATAATGCAGCGCCATATCACAATAAATGGCCTGGTCATGAAAGGGGGGGAAAACCTTAAGTGGTTAAAGCAACATTTACATAAATAAGTGCAAATAAAGCTAAAAAGAACAGATGAATGCAGGCTTGTCATGTGACCACTTGGCTGGGGGTGTACAGTTCATACCAATGGTGTAATGGACTTGTCTGTGATGTCATACTGCGTTGCTGCATTGTTCTTCACGACTTTTCCATCCTGCAGATGTATTCCCTGGCCAATGCGATAAATCTATGGGGGGAACAGCAAATATTGTTACAATGGATGGGGCACGGCTTATTGTTGTCTGGTCTCCAGAAAGCTGAGACTGACCTCTAGTGACTGCGGGAGGTACTCGGCATGCATTATTGCATTGTGATACTGAATATCGGTGTTTCTCAAATATTTTACTCAAGGCGTCCTTTAAATTTATGGACAATCTGTAGGCACCCTCCAAAATGATGGACAGTCTTGAGGTGCCCCATTCTAAATTGTAAAAAGTATTCTAATGCCCCATAAACACGGTCGGACATTCCGACGATAAAATCTGTCTGATTTTTTTCCGAAGGATTTTGGCTCAAAATTGTCTTGCATACACACGGTTGCACAAAGTTGTCGGAAAATCCGATCCTTCAGAGCGAGGTGATGTAAAACACGTACGACAGGACTATAAACGGGCCAGTAGCCAATAGCATTTGTCTCGTAATTTATTCTGAGCATGCGTGGCACTTTGTGCGTCCGGAATTGTCTATCGGAATTTAAACAATCGGATTTTGTTGTCGGAAAATTTTAGAACAAGATCTCAAACTTTGTGTGTCGGAAATTCCAAGGGAAAAAGTCAGATGGAGCCCACACATGATCGGAATTTCTGACAACACGATCTGATCGTACATTTTCCGTTGGAAAGTCCAACCGTGTGTACAGGGCATTACACATAGGACACCCAATGTTAGAGATGATTTATTCTTCCAAAACAAATACACTTTTGCACACAAGTACCGACTAGTATACCAATGTTTCTCTTCTCCCTCAGTTTTTCTCCATCACTTAGCTAATGAGACCCCAAAACCCCTTTCACACATACAGACCATTTGTCCGTTTTTCATCCATCCGTTGACGGATGGAAAAACGGACATCAATGCATTCCAATGGAAAAACAAATGACAACGGCTGATCATATACAGTAAAACCTTGGTTTGAGAGTGTAAATTTTGACTTTATATACAAGTAGCGTCATGTCACAACTGAAAATAAAAGAGAAGAGAGGCGCCTCTAAGTGTAGCAATATGGTCACATTTAATGACGGTACAACATTTAGCAACTCATATGGTTGATGATTAAAACAGGCACATCTATAGGTATGTAGGCATCCGGGGTAAAGCTGTCCACATCGACCATCCTCCTCACCACCATCGACGTCGTCCCTTCCACGCTGCGCTCCGTGAGCGCTTAAATCCTCACTTTCACATCGCTCTACTGCAGGGTAGTCTTACCGGTCACGACTGCAGACTGACATCGGTGAGAGCCGGCAGTGCGGAGGACGGTCTATGTGAAAAGCTTTACCCCGGATGCCTCCATACTTAGATGTGCCTCTTTTGGTCATCAACCATGTGAGTTGCTAAATGTTGTACCTTCACTAAATGTAACCATATTGCTACACTTAGAGGCGCCCCTCTTCTTTTTTATACTCTGGAGCTCCTGCTGGATTTTGTTTCTAATCTCCTTGTGGAGGCTTCCATTTGTGGATGGACATTTTAAGGTTACACAACCTATCACATTGCTATAATCCTTTTATATGGACCTTAAACTGAAGGATTTATGAATAAATGGCTGTGGAACAAATCATCTGAGTTTCCATTATTTCTTATGGGGAAATTCGCTTTGATATACAAGTGCTTTGGATTACACGCATGCTTTCGGAAAAAATAATGCTCGCAATTCAAGGTTTTACTGTATTTTCATCTGATTCCGTCAACATCCGTTTTTATGCACGGATGAAAGCCCTATTTTTTAGCAGAGACCCTAGAGAATAATTGTTTCAATTTTATAACACACGGTATTTGCGCAGCAGGTCTTTCAAACGCAATTTTTTTTGTGAAAAAATACACTTTAATTATTAAAAAAAACAAAAAAGTTAACCCAATTTTTTTTGTATAATGTGAAAGGTGATGTTACCCCGAGAGAATCGTGATCTTTATTCTAAGCAAAATAATTGTGATTCTCATTTTATCCAGAATCGTGCAGCTCTACTGTAAACCAAAAATTTGACTCAAGTGGTTAAATGGATGTAAAGAACTGATGTAAAAACAAACTGAAAGCATGTGTGAAAGGGGACCAAATCTGATGGAGAGAGGCGAGAGAGGGTCAAACAAGGATGATATGCAGGCATCTGACATCCTCCTTATCAACTGATGATGCCATTATAATGCCTACATAAAGATGCCGCCCTATATAATGTCATTTTATATAAAAAGACCATTTGGAAATGATGCTAGGTAATCTTTTCTGACAGTTTTTACATTTCTACTTGCCATTATACAGATATTTTAACCGCTTAAGGACCAAGCCTCTTTTTAAGATTTGTTGTTACACAGTTACAAAGTAGGTGAGGTTGAAAAAAGACACAAGTCCAACCTATGTGTGTGATTATGTCAGCATTACATTGTATATCCCTGTATGTTGTGGTTGTTCAGGTGCTTATCTAATAGTTTCTTGAAACTATCAATGCCCCTCGCTGAGACCACCACCTGTGGAAGGGAATTCCACATCCTTGCCGCTCTTATAGTAAAGAACCCTCTACGTAGTTTATTACTATTTAAAAACTTTTATTTTTGCTAGAAAATTACTTAGAACGCCCAAACATTCTACTTTTTTTTCTAACACCCTAGAGAATAAAATGGTGGTTGTTGCAATACTTTCTATCACACCGCATTCAGCGGTCTTACAAGTGCACTTTTTTCTGTTAAAATACACTTTTATTGTGTATTGTTAGCCCAGTTTTTTTTTCATATTGTGAGAGATAATGTTCCGCCAAGTAAATTGATACCCAACATGTCATGCTTCAAAATTGCATGGCGACAAACTTTTACCGTTAAACATCTCCATAGGCGACATTTAAAAAAATTCTACAGGTTGCATGTTTTGAGTTACAGAGGAGGTCTAGGGTGAGAATTATTGCTCTCGCTCTACCAATTCAAGCAATACCTCATGTGTGTGGTTTGAACACCGTTTTCATATGCAGTTGCTACACACATATGCATTCGCTTCTGTACACGAGCTCGGCGGGGCGGGACGCGTTTACAAATTTTTTTTTTATTTATTTTACGTTTTATTTTATTTTTTTACACTGTTCTTTTAAAAAAAAATCGTGTCACTTTTTTTTCCTATTACAAGGAATGTAAAAATCCCTTGTAATATAAAAAAAGCATGACAGATCCTCTTAAATATGAGATGTGGGGTCAAAAAGACCTCAGATCTCATATTTATACTAAAATGCAATAAAAAAATAAAAATGGCCCTTTAAGAGCTATGGGCGAAAGTGACGTTTTGACGTCACTTCCACCCTGCAATGGTATGGAGACGGGTGGGGTCCACCTTCCCCTCACTTATCTCTATACCCAGCAAGGGAGAAGATCTGATCGCCTCCACTGCTGCCGACGGCCCCGGTTAGCGGCGGAGGGCACCGGAGCGCATCGGGAGGGGGGGCCCTCTCCTGCTGCCGATAAAAGTGATCTTGCGGTGAATCCGCCGCAGAGACCACTCTTTTTTGGAAAGTGTACCGCTGGCCGAAGAGGATACTGGGATTATGGCAGCTAGCTGCTGCCATAACAATGATATTCCTCTTCAAAGTAAGGACGTATATTGGCTTGGCGTGGCGGCGCTTCGTAAGTGGTTAAATAATGTTGATTCTAGCCATTCTACTTATCAGTGAGATGATTTAGCTGATTTATGACCTTTTTTTCCCAAATTCTTTATTAAGTGTTATGCAATTAAATCCAGTAGCATGACATCATGGTCGAGAACAAATGCATCAGCAGTAACAGACAGTATAGGTGCAAGCAATTTATGACCGTCCATGTCAGTTCAAGATGAAAGAAAGAAAGCAAAAGAGAGCAGGAGCAAGAAAAAAAGTGTGACAAAGAGAATGGAGATGAGAGAAGAAAAGTGTGAAGAGGAGAGGAGAAAGGAGGAGAAGTGAGCAGAGGAGAGAAAACAAGAAGAGTAAGAGAAAAGAAAAAAGTAGAGGGAATGAGGGAAGAGGAAAGGAAAGGAGAGGAGATAATGGAAGAGCAAAGGAAAGGAAAAAGGATAGGAGATTTGAAAAGAGGAATAGGAAGGAAAGGAAAAAGATGAGAGAAGAAAAGAACAGCGTGGAAAGGAGAAAGGGGAGAAGTCAAAAAAAAAAAAGGATAAAAAGGAAAAGTGAAGAAGGAGAATTGTGGCGAGGAGAGATGAGAAAAGAAAAAGAGGAGAGGAGAGAAGAACAGAGTAAAGGGAAGGAGAATAGAAGTGGAAGTGAGAAAAGAAAGGGGATAGGGGGAGAAGAGAGAAGAGGATACAGGAGAAAGAATAAAGCAGAGAAGATGAGATAAGTGGAAGAGAGAAAGGGGAGAAAGGAACAGGGGAGGAATGGAGAAAAGAGAAGGAGAGGGGAGAAGAAAATACAGACGTCAAAAATAAGAGAGGCAGACAGCAAAAGAAAGGGGAAGAAAGAACAAAAGTGTCTAAATTTAAAAGGATAGGTGAGAAGAAAAGTATGAAGAGAAGAGCACAAAGGAGGAGAGCATAAGAGAGGTGAGCAGAGGAGAGAAAAGAGGAAAGGAGAAATGAGAGGAGATGAGATGAGAGGAGATGAGGGAAAAGGAAAGGGAAGGAAATGAGAACAGAGGTGAGAGAAGAAATGTATAGTGTGGAGAGGAGAATGGGGAAAGTAAAAAAAAGTGTGGAGAGAAGAGGAGAAGGAAGAAGAAAATAAAAAATGCTGAGAGGAGAGTGAGAGAGATGAGAGAAGAAAAAAAGGAGGGGAGAGGAGATGAGAGAAGAACAGAGTGAAGGCAAAGAGAGTAAAAAGTACTGGAAAGGAGAACAGAAGGAGAATGAGAGAAGAGAATACAAGAGGGGAGAGGAGAGAATAAAACAGGGAAGATGAGATACTCGGAGGAAGGGAGAAAAGAAAAGATGAGGAGAGGAGGGAATAGGTGGAGGAGAGGTGAGAAGAAATGAGTGAAAGAGGAGACAAGAAATGAGAGAAGAAGAGAAAAGATGGTAAGTAAAGCAGAGAAAATGAGAGAATAAGAGAAGAGGAGATGAAAAGAGAGGGGATGAGAGGGAAGAAGATGTGAGGCAAAAGGAAAAAAATTAAAGAAAGCACAGGGAAGAAAAAAAAAGGAGAAGGGAGAAAGACAGGGATAGCAGAGGGAGAGCAATGGGGAAAAAAATAGAAAGATAGATAGATAGATAGATAGATAGATAGATAGATAGATAACAAAGGGAGTAGATCGAGGGGAAGGAATAGAGAGGGAAGAGGCAGAGATCTCAGGTACCTTCTTGTTGATCTCTGTACGGTGGTGATAGCCCTTTTGCCCAGCCCGGGCAATAGTATATGCCACTCTAGCCGGATGCCAGGCTCCAATACAAGCCACCTTGCGAAGCCCCTTGTGAGTTTTACGGGGTAACTTCTTAGTGCGCCAGCGTGATGTTACACCTGTCACAAGATGAGTATAGAAAGACTTTACCGCCTGTTCTCTGAAAGAATGTTACCAATTATGCCCAAATTTGACTCCTCAAATCCTCGAAGCCCCCAATCACACCGGTGTGACTTGTCCTGCGATTTGACAGATTTAACTCGCATGACAAGTCTTACCCTATTGTAGGCAATAGAACTGTTCAAGTCACTCCAACTTTGCAGTGCCACACCAATTTGAAAAAAAAGGTTGCCGCACTATTTCTGGCGATTTCAGGTATGACTTGCATAGACATCTATGGATGAAGTCGCACTGACCTTCATGTGAAGTAGCACAATTTCAAAGTTGGATTCAGTGTGAACAGGGGAATCAGATTTGATCTGCCCATCATCTCCCCTCTATCAGGTTTCACTCAAAACCATTTATTTCCAAACAAAAAGCATTATAAAGCTACTATATAGTAAGTACCCCTTAATAATAAGTACCCCTTAACAAAGCAGCTCAAGGTGATTGTTCAGTCTGGCATTGCACTGTTTACAACACTATCACCTTTCATTCCTTTTCCCTTGGTGACTCCAATAACATCAATCATTTCATCCTGAGCGAAGACGGTGTTCACTGGGACCTGTTTCTCCAGCTTCTCATGTGCCCAGTCCACCTTCTCCGCCACAGTGCCTCCATTAAGCTGGATCTCCATCAAATGGGCCTTTTTTTGTCGCATGGGGAGGAGCTTCATCTGCATGGAGGGGACAGAGACATCAATGACTTGGCAAAATTACAGGGTATTTTCTGGCAACACTTCAAACCAATCAATGAACAGCTTCTGCTAGTCAGAACACTCCGCAGCTGTGCTAAAGTCAAAAAAGTTTATCATCCAAGTTTACAGAACCCATTGCAGCCAGATCCAGCAAACTCTCACATGGGCTTCTAAGAGGATCTTTTATGATTCTGTACTATGCTACAGTACATCAATCAGCCTTCAATGAACTGAGTCTTGATTGACTGGACTAAACAGTAACAGGTTTTGGTACGGGTGTTCACAGAATGCCAGGTTAGAAGCCACAAAGTGGACATGACAAGATGACCATGGCTGGATAACTAGGTTGTGTCCCCTGTGTGTATTCTAAAGGAAAGCTTTAATATCTGGGCAGCCAGGTGAGAGGCTCTCTACTTTCAGAACTAGGGTACAGGCAGCCAGGTGAGAGGCTCTCTACTTTCAGAACCAGGGTACAGGCAGCCAGGTGAGAGGCTCTCTACTTTCAGAACTAGGGTACAGGCAGCCAGGTGAGAGGCTCTCTACTTTCAGAACCAGGGTACAGGCAGCCAGGTAAGAGGCTCTCTACTTTCAGAACTAGGGTACAGGCAGCCAGGTGAGAGGCTCTCTACTTTCAGAACCAGGGTACAGGCAGCCAGGTGAGAGGCTCTCTACTTTCAGAACTAGGGTACAGGCAGCCAGGTGAGAGGCTCTCTACTTTCAGAACCAGGGTACAGGCAGTCAGGTGAGAGGCTCTCTACTTTCAGAACCAGGGTACAGGCAGCCAGGTGAGAGGCTCTCTACTTTCAGAACCAGGGTACAGGCAGCCAGGTGAGAGGCTCTCCACTTTCAGAACTAGGGTACAGGCAGCCAGGTGAGAGGCTCTGTACTTTCAGAACCAGGGTACAGGCAGCCAGGTGAGAGGCTCTCCACTTTCAGAACCAGGGTACAGGCAGCCAGGTGAGAGGCTCTCTACTTTCAGAACCAGGGTGCAGGCAGCCAGGCCGAGGCTAATAGCATGCAGCTTCTAAAAAAGAAAAACCTAATGTGGGAAGCCTCTCGAATTGCTATCCAAGTACTGAAGTTCCATTGAGGTGCCCCCCGCCTCCCTCCTGTGTCCTAGGGTCTGGGATCCCTCCAGCTTTTTGCCTTTATTACCAAAGCTACCCTGGACTTTACTGAAAGAGATGCTGTTTATGAGGATAAGTAGACATGGCTGTGTTCTGTACTGTTTTACGGACACCCCGATCTTGTATCTTTACTGTCCTCTCACCTGGGTGTGAACGATGACTCGGATAACCTTGCAATATTTCTTCATGGCTGCAAAGTCTTTATCCAGCTGCTTTTTGCCCTCCTCATCCTGCCATTTCTTGCAGTACTTGGTAAAGGCCTTCTTTTTACTCTTATACCTGCAGGAGAAAGACGGCTGAATGTAGACATTTGCACTACAAATCTGGAGATTTTTCAGCTTAATGACTTCTTGAAGCATATCTACATCAGATAAAGAGGCATCTATATCTGACTTCCATTGTTCGGTAACAGGCTGGGGGCAGGTCCAGGACAAGTGGGTTGAATGATGCTGGTCATCAGTCTTTGGACATCTAACATCACAAAAAAGTCCTGCGGGGAAAATCTCCAGAACAAAAGTGAATACTGCAGCAAAAGCTGGTTCGGTTATTTTATCATTTAATCAGCTATTCATTTGTCTCTTATTATTGGTTTATGCAAAATGTATAGCGTCTACAAAATAGGGGATAGATTTATGAGATTTTTAAAACTATTTTTTTTTCACTAGTAATGCCAGCGATCTGCGATTTTTAGCGGTACTGCAACATTGCGGCAGACAGATCGGACACTTAAAACTTTTTTGGGACCAGTGACATTTATACAGTGATCAGAGCTAAAAATAGCCACTGATTACTGTATAAATGTCACTGGCAGTGAAGGGGTTAACACTAGGGGTGATCAAGGGGTTAAGTCAGCGGTCTCAAACTGGCAACCCTCCAGCTGTTGCAAAACTACAAGTCCCATGAGGCATTGCAAGGTTGACAGTTACAAGCATGACTCCCACAGGCAGAGGCATGATGGGACTTGCTACAGATTTGCAACAGCTGGAGGGCCGCCAGTTTGAGAGCCCTGGGTTAAGTGTTCCCTAGGGAGGTGTTTCTAACTGTGGGGGCAGTGTACTGACTAGAGGAGGAGAGAGATTTCTGTTCCTGATCACTAGGAACAGCAGATCTTTCTCTACTTCCCTGTCAGAATGGGGATATGTCTGTTTACAGTGACAGATCCCTGTTCTGGCTCTCTGTAGAGCAATCGCAGGTGGCCGGTGGACATTGCGGCCACCGGCGATGCCTGTTATGGACTGGTGGGAATCCACGCCATTTTTTTATTGATTTTTCATCTACTGTATATTGTCTGAAGCCGGCAATACATTACAGCCATGAGCAAGTTTAAATTACATTTTTTCCTTTAGAAATGTAATTATTGCTGTGGCACCGTTCTACACATTGCACAGATGCACCAATTTACATTTAGACTAAGGGGACCCCTCAGGCACAATATTTAAAGGGGTATTTAATTTTTATTGTTTCACTTTAAGCATTATTAAAATCACTGTTCCTCAAAAAACTATAGTTTTAAAAACTTTTTTTCCCATTGATACATGTCCCCTGGGGCCGGACCCAGGTCCCCATACACTTTTTATGGCAATAACTTGCATATAAGCCTTTAATATGAGGACTTTTGATTTTTCATGTTTGTGTCCCATAGGTTTACACGTTCACTAGAACGTTTTGCCTGTTCGAGGTGTTCTGGTGCGAACTGAACCTGGGGTGTTCAGCGCATCCCTACTCCTGATTAGGGGTGGATCCAGGGGGGGGCAACGTGGCAATTCCCCCCTCCCCCGAGAAATTTGATGCGGGTGATAGAGCGGGTGGCTCCGCGGGCGGATGAGAGAGCAGGCGGGCTGGGCAGCTGAGTGGCTCCTCGGCGAGCGGGTGAGAGAGTGTGTGGCTGGGCGGGAGCAGATGAGAGAGAGTGGGGGCCGGGCAGCTGAGCGACTCAGCAGGCGGGTGAGAGAGCAGGTGGCTCCGTGGGCGGATGAGAGAGCAGGCGGGCTGGGGCAGCTGAGTGGCTCGGCGGGTTGGTGAGAGAGCGGGTTGGGCCGGTGGGTGGCTCGTGGGTGAGTGGGCGGCTGGCCAATCTGCGAGCTGGTGGGTGGGGGAGCAGAGAGATTACATCATCTCTCTGCTGCCTAACTCAGCTGGGACACAGCAAGAGACAATCCCCACCTTAGCAACAAGTGACAATCGGCAACGAGTGACAGGTGACGTGGCAAGTGACAATCTGCAACTTGTGGCAGGCGACGGTGGCAAGTGAAAATCTGCAATGTGTGGCAGGCAATGGTGGCAAGTGACAGCCCGTAAAGTTGTGGCAGGTGACGTGGCAAGTGACAATCCACAACGTGTGGCAGGTGATGGTGGCAAGTGACAATCCACAACTTGTGGCAGGTGACGTGGCAAGTGACAATCCGCAATGGGTGCCAGGTGACATGGCAAGTGACAATCCGCAACATGTGGCAGGCAATGGTGGCAAGTGACAATCCACAACTTGTTGCAGGTGACGTGGCAAGTGACAATCCGCAATGTGTGCCAGGTGACGTGGCAAGTGACAATCCACAACTTGTGGCAGGTGACGTGGCAAGTAACAATCTGCAATGTGTGGCAGGTGGCGTGGCAAGGGACAATCCACATCTGGGCGTAAGCGACGGTGGCAAGTTACACACTCAGGCTCCCTCCCACTGATTCTGCATTATGGTGAGTTGAACAATGTAATAATAGAAATAATGAGCTTTAATCATCCTGATACCATAACAACCATGGCGGCGGGATGATTGAAGCGCCAACATCAGCCATTTCACAGATAAATTACCCGCAAAAAAAGTTTTTTTCTGGCAGTGCCCCTCCCGAGACTAGACTATGGATGGATCCGCCCCTGCTCCTGATATCCATCCAATGGGGATATTGGGATAAAGTGCAGCCAAGCCCCCATCTTGGGGTCAGAGTAGCTGGTAAGCGGCTTGAAGGTTGGGTGTGCACTTTTGGGTGTGAAGATTTTGCAATCCGCACTGAAATATGGATTTTTCTTGATACACAAGTATAAATTAACTTTTTGCACAAGAGCACTTCTCTTCTACAGGACTTTACTGAATTATTTAGGAATGTTTTTTAGCACATTCTTATTTACAGTTTTTGATATATATGAATTTCTTACTTGATTGAATTTATGTACTTTATATCGATAGTACAACACGTTTTTCATTAATATTTTCCTGAAACGCGTCAATCAGGAAATGATCACATTTTGTCCACTAGATAAAGCTAATATCATATATTATGAGGATTTTTTGTGACGGCTGTTCTTTTATAAATACACCCCATAAGGTGGTACTCCATTCCCCTTTCATTGTGGTTGCTGTGCAGTGTGGTAGTGTGTGTGTATCACAATACTTGCTAAACAGTAAAACAATAATGAACATATTCTACCCATAAAGGTCTCACCAGTTCCTATAGAAGCGTCTTTTGCATTCATCACTGATGTGCTCTGCAAATATGGTCTTCAGACTTCGCAAGCCTCGAGGGGTCTCCACGTATCCCACAATGCCAACCACAACCAGTGGGGGCGTCTCAATGATGGTTACCGCTTCCACTTCTTCCCGCTTGGAAATCTCTGATTCAAATATGAAAAGGGGCTTTTTGAATTGAGTATTCTTTCAAACAGATAGTCATTCTGATGGATCCAAAAGTAGGAAATGATTTCTCATTCTCCTGAACACAACCTGACCCCTGTGAGTTGTCTAAATGCCACCCCCATCCCCACCGCACTAAAAATTCCAGCTACATACACAACTTGAATATGATTGGCTTATGCTTTGTTTCCACTGAGTGGATCGGATCGGTTCGGTACGGTATGCTATTTTGAGTGTTTCCATTATGAAAGGATATGTAAAGCTTCATTTTTTTTTATTTTATTTAAATAACAAACATACTTACCTCCTCTGTGCAGTTAGTTTTGCACAGAGTGGCCCGATCTTCCTCTTCTGGGGTCCCTCAGTGGCGATCCTCGCTCCTCCTCTTCTCAAGTGCTCCATTAAAGAGTCGCTCTCCCTCAGGGCACTCATGTGGGTGCTCTCCCGTGTCTTGCTTCTGTGGTCATTGACACAGACAGCAAGACTCGGGGCTCCCACGTCATTGGATTTGATTGACACCAATGGCTGCGCTGCCATCAATCTATCCAATCAGGACCCGAGACACTGACTGGAGCTGGTGTGCTCATCCCCATCACTGGAAAGACCGGGTTCAGGCAAGTAAAAGGGGGGTTCTAGGGGGCTGCTACATTACAGGAGTTTTTTTTTTCACCTTAGTGCATGCATTAAGGTGAAAAACCTTGAGGGTTTACAACCCCTTTAATGGCATCTCAGTCTTGGTCCATAGGGTTTAATATTGAATTGGCCCACCCTTTGCAATTATAACAGCTTCAAATCTTTTGGGAAGGCTGTACACAAGGTTTAGGAGAGTGTCTATGGGAATGTTTGACCATTCTTCCAGAAACACATTTGTGAGGTCAGGCACCGATGTTGGATGAGAAGACCTGGCTCGCAGTCTCCACTCTAATTAATCCCAAAGGTGTTCTATGGGGTTGAGGTCAGGACTCTGTACAGGCCAGGCTACTAAGTCTAGTACTGACATAGGAGTTATAACAAAGAACCACAGTTGGCAGGGAGGGACATAGACAGCCAACACTCCTGGAGGTGATGAAGGAAGCTGAACAAAGGGAAGGTGGGAAGCACGGGCCCTCTAAGAGTTGAGTATACTACTTTGCTTGCATAAGAATAATCTAGATACTTTGAGGGTTACTCTGTGAACCAATGAGGAGATTTCCTCCCACTTTCTCTCTCAGTGCCACCAAACATGGAATGGGTAATAAGATTTCCCGTCACTACTTGTTGTGGAAGTAAGTGAAGGAAAACCTCCCCAATAGGAACAAAAACAGTCATAAAGACCTATTAGAGGCTCCAACTCCTACCCACTTTGTCCAAGACAAAATAAAATGAGGTGCCCTTTAAAAACATATCAAGTCATACTTTACAGCCACAGCTTTTTGCTTTTAAAAACTGCCTTTGAATCACATGACCAGCAAAGTGATGTTTTACACACTTTGGACAATGTGTCTGCTATGTACAAGTTTAGTTTTTTACCTCAGAACAGTAAAGGGGTTCTGAGGGTTAATTATGTAGGTTTAACTTTGACATCAGTTTGGCTGGGCTGTGTTAGAATTCTGCCTGGTCATGTGTACAGTGAGGTGCACATGACAGGCTCAGAACCAGGCCTGGTTGGACGTTTTAGGTATCAGCGTTGCCCGGAATCAATCAGTGGGTGCACCGAGCCCCGCTGAGGAGTCTGGGGAGGGGTATTTAAGATGTTGAGGTCACGTGTTCGGGGTTCGTTCGTGAGGCCCTAGCTGCCTGCTCCTGATTCTGGACCGGGGTAGCCCCGCGAGGGATCCCGCTCACAAGAGTGTGTGTCGCCCTGCAACATGGTTCGTTTGACTAGCCCCAATGGATCCGCCTGGTCTGGGGTGGGGATCCGCCTGTTCCCGAGTCTCGGAACCGGCTGGTCCGAGGCGCAGTAACTGAGGGAGGATTCAAGGCATCCGGGTGTGCTCTCAGCTTAGAGGGGCACCGCAGCTCATGTAAGCGACGGGAGGAGGACTCTTCGGAGGAGGGCCAACAAGCTGGCATCCTGGGAAGTGCCTGGTTGCTGGGTTGTGAAGGACACTGAAGAATCCACGCTTTTCCAGTACTGCCAAGGAGACAGAGAACATTCCAGGTACTGAGGAAAAGGTTCCTGTTTACTTTCTGTTATAAATTATTCAAGGTCAGAGATTTCACAAGTTCCGGATCAAAGTGCTGTCTGCCATAATATCTGGCTAGAGATTTGTTCAGCTTTGAAGCGCCCAGCTGCGAGTAGCTACTCTCTGGTCTGTATTAGAGACTTTCTAGTGATTAGCAGTTCAAGGTGCCTGAGTTTCTTCACCCTTGCCCTCTGTTCCCATACGAGACTGTGTTGTTGGATGTTACCCCTGCAAATAAAAACCTTTCTAAAGGACTTTTATGGTGTCAGCGTCCAAAGTTGTTGGGTATCAACCCTGGGAACCCCTAGACATGGAAGAACAAGCCAAGCGGAGGTAACCGGTAAGCCCAAAAGTCAAGGCCGCCCTATCAAGGGTTATGGCCGCTACACACATTTGAATTTTTCTAGTTTTTATATTTTCACTCACTCAGTCCCGTCCTGTGGACCTCACGCAGAGTATGGGTCATTCCGGCCTTGTATCCCAGGAAAGCTGTCAGGTGAACTGGTTTAGATGGGTCATCCTTGGGCCAGGTCTTCACTTTACCACGGTGGCGCTTGCTACGCTTGTGGGGAAGAAACCCCAGGTGGCCATGACGAGGGGCCGAGAACTTACGATGAGACTGCAATTAGAGAACGGCAATTAAGAGATAGTCAGTGTTGTAATCCAGTAGATTCTCTCCTATAAGTGTTCTGGCAGGGTGGTAGGTCACTTGAATAAAGATCAATTCATTACATAAGGAAGGGGATCTATCTCATCTCCCAGGAGCCCCGAAATATAACTTCTGACTATGGCACAACCTCCACCTTCATCTAACTATATAGAACTTCTAAAGGACCTATCACCAAGCCCATTCACTGTCAAGTGTGATAGTGATCCACTTGAAGTGTATATCCAGCCAATACTTTCTTAATTTTAGATAAGGTAGGAAGGGGTTAGAACCCCTGTTGGGTTCTCTTCACTTCCTGTCTTGTAGACAACATATTAGCAAGGAACATATGTTCCACAATAATTTATGCTACCAATATTAGTGGGTAAAAATTGAAAAACAGCGCCACAGAAGGGGGGGGGGGGGGTTGTTGTTAACAGGATCGACTGCTACCAACCTAACTTTGGTAAGTCAAATAAAGTGCTCAATATATAAATAGATGGTGCTGGTCTACCATATAAACTATAAGCTAACAATTTAGCCAAAGTGCTAGTGCTAACACAATCAAATTATTTCATCATGCATATGATATCATACAAGACACATATATGAAAAAAAAAGTGCTGATGTGCATACAATGTACAAACGAGTATATATCAAAAATTGCAAGATTGTGCAATTAATACTATGTGCAAAAATTGCATATATCCACCAATGAAAAAAATATTAAAAAGAAAATGAAAAAAAAAACTCTATATTAATCAAAAAGAAAGAAAGTCCCAGAAACAGTTCATTCCTGTGCTGTGTTTGCTACTCAAATAATTAATTCTTCTGCCACTATGTGTATCACACTAAACTGACTCGCAAACAATTGTTGGTCAGTAAAGCTGCACAATTATGAAAAAAATGAGAATCACGATTTTCATGCTTAGAATAAAGATCACGATTCTCGGCGTAACATTATCTTTCACATTATACTAAAAAATTGGGCTACCTTTACTGTTTCGTTTTTTTTTTTAATTCATTGAAATATATTTTTCCCCCAAAAAATTGTGTTTGTAAGACTGCTGCACACATACAGTGTGACATAAAATATTGAAACGACTGCCATTTTATTCTCTAGGGTCTCTGCGAAAAAAAAAAAAAATGTATTAATAATAATAATAATAATAATAATAATAATATATATATATATATAATGTTTGTGGGTTCTAAATAATTTTCTAGCAGAAAAAACAGATTTTAACTTGTAAGCAACAAGTGTCAGAAAAAGGCTTATACACACGGTCGGACTTTCTGACAGAAAATGTGCGATCGGAGCGTGTTGTCAGAAAATCCGATCGTGTGTGGGCTCCATCTGACTTTTTCTGTCAGAATTTCCGACACACAAAGTTTGAGAGGTGGATCTAAAATTTTCCGACAACAAAATCTGATCTTTTAAATTCCGATCGTGTTTAGACAATTCCAACGGACAAAGTGCCACACATGCTCAGAATAAATTACGATATGAAAGCTATTGCCTACTAGCCCGTTTATAGTCCCGTCGTATGTGTTCCGCGCCACCGCGTTCAGAACGATCGGATTTTCCAACAACTTTGTGCGACCGTGTGTATGCAAGACAAGTTTGGGCCAAAGTCTGTCGAAAAAAAATCAGACGGATTTTGTCGTCGGAAAGTCCGACCGTGTGTACAAGGCATTAGTCTTTAAGTGGTTAAACTGACCTCATTTACAGACCGAAGTTCATCCCTTAGATCTAAAAGAATTAAATGTTATAATGTTTCTCTTTATCTCCCAGCACTGAGCAATGTTGATAAACATTTGCTGGAAGGATGGTTTGTTTTTGTTTTTGACAGCTGTGAGTGAGCAGAGAACGGCTCTGCACTTGTTACATGAATGATTTGCGAAATGCCAGATTAAGATCGTGGGGGGGGGGGGTTAAATCGTGATTTTTCTAACAATTAATCGTGCAGCTCTCTTGGTCAGATTACAAACCAGCTAATGTGCAAAATGCTGATCTCCTCAATTAATGGCTCCACACAAATTGCTTAAAGCGGTTCTTCACCCTAAAGGGGAAGTTCCACTAATCTGATCCCTCCCCCCCCTCCAGTGCCACAATCGGCACCTTACCTGGATAATTCAGGTATCTGCACCCACTTCCGGGCAGACCGCCGCAGACCCCCGCAGACGCCCCGCCCCCCCGTTGTGTTCTGGGAAACACACAGTTCCCAGGACACAGCGGGGGACCAGAAGAGACGCGCAGCGCGACTCGCGCATGCGCAGTAGGGAACTGGGCAGTGAAGCCGTGATGCTTCACTTACCGATTCCCTGACAGAGGATGGCGGCGGGGGCAGCAGCGAGACGAGCGATCGCTCGTCATCTGCCGCCGACATCGCTGGACTCTGGGACAGGTAAGTGTCCATTTATTAAAAGTCAGCAGCTGCAATATTAGTAGCTGCTGGCTTTTAATAATTTTTTTTTAGGTGCAGAACCACTTTAAAGCGGAGGTCCACCCTAAAGTGGACCTTCTGCTCATCGGAACCCTCCCCCCCTCCGGCGCCACAATTGGCACCTTTCAGGGGGGAGAGGGGTGCAGATACCTGTACAGTACAGGTATTCTGCACCCACTTCCGGGATAGCTCTCTGCGGAAAGGGGCGTAGATTACGCCCCTTTCCGCAAGTGCCCGCCCCTTTCCGCAAGTGCTCCGCTGCCTGCTGGGAAACACACAGATCCCAGAGGCAGCGGGGACCATCCTTATTGCGCAGCGCGATTCGCGCATGCGCAGTAGGGAACCGGGAAATTAAGCCGAAAGGCTCCATTTCCTGATTTCCATACCCAAGATGGCGGCGGCAGCACCCGAGAGACGATCTAGAGATCGGCTTCGGGTGCTGACATCGCGGGCGCGCTGGACAGGTAAGTGTCACTATTTTAAAAGTCAGCAGCTGCAGTATTTGTAGCTGCTGGCTTTTAAAAAAAAAAAAAACGCGGAGTCCCGGCGGACTCCCGCTTTAAAGATTAACTCCGCTTTCGTGGAAAAAAATAGCAAAGAAAAAATAATATAGCACGTATAATTACGACACTAATCATATTGTGATTGAATGTTATTAAAAATTACCCCTCTTTTTCAATCTGTAGTCACTGTAATTTTATGAGAATGCATTGCAATGTGGCTACCTGGAGTTGCTCTGTTCTGTAAACAGAGTTTGTACTGACCACCCCCCAGAAACATAATTTCCTGATTGTGTGATTGGCTCACAAATTTTCCCAGAAGTCTGCCTAAGATACAAGTCAGATTTCAGGCATCCCCTGCAACAAAAATGTAATTTTTGGAGAGATACTTTCAATGGGAACACATCTAAAGGGATGCAGGCCCAGCAAATTTCCTCATTAGTGCCCTGACAGTTAATTAGTTAATTATGAAAGAACTCCCATTAGACCCACTCAGTACAGAGGCACAGACCAACACACATGGATTACTTAAGAATAGCGAAAGGTAGCAATCTGCAACAAAGGTTCTTATAATCCTTGCAATGTACATAGATCACCCAGAAGGGAATGTTTTTTTCTCAATAAAAGTGGAGTCACGCTTTAAGCTCCTTTCCGCTCAGAGAAGTCGTCACATGACGAAATGTGCAGGGCGGGGCAAGGATGCTGTCATCATCACACACACTGGTCTCGTACTTGCACCAGCTGGAGTGCTGTCACCCTAGTGTCGGGAATGACACTTTAAAAACGTGAGGTTTTTTGGATTGGTTTTAAAACAAAGCCTACTTTTTAGACTTACACTATGGAAGCCTCCTTTCTTTTATCCTATTTTAAAGCATGATCGTAATATGCACAAGAGTTTTCTATGAGGAATTGTGTTGTGTGGAGCCATTAATTGAGGAGATCAGCATTTTGCATATTAGCTGTTTTTTAACCTGACCAGTAGGGATGAGCTTCGTGTTCGAGTCGAACATACGTTCGACTCGAACATCGGCTGTTCGCCCGTTCGGCGAATTCCGAGCGTTATGGGCCGTTTGCGCCAAATTCGTGTGGCACTCACGGCCCACAATGCACTGCGTCATCGCAGTGCATTGCTGGCTCATGATTGGCCAAGCATGTACTGTGACCCCGCATGCTTGGCCAATCACAGCGCCAGCAGCGAGGAGAGCCATGATTGGCCACAGGCAGGATGCCTGTGGCCAATCATAGCTCAGGCTGTGTAGTACACGCCCCACACTATATAAGGCCGCCAGCGCGGCGGCCTAGTGTAGTGTGTTGGCGTCTGAAGCAGTTAGTGGGTGTTCTGTGTACCTTCAACACAGTACACACCGATCGTTTTCGGACGATTTTCGATCTTGCTGTTGTGTAGTGGTTGTTGTCTGTGTGCCCTGACCGCAGTATACACCGCTATATTCACCTCACCTATATAGCTAGTGAAATATCTTTTATAATAGAGCTTGCAGTCAGTAGTGTTAGGAGCTTGTGCGTGCTGTCTGCATGCTCTGTACCCTGTACACACCGCTATATCCACCTACATAGCTCTTCTCTATTTGAGCCCACTTGCCATCTGCAGGAGTTAATGGAAGTTGTGTGTGCCTCCAGCACAGCACAGTATACATCTGTATATACCCCTTTATCTCTGGTGTTCTATAAAAAAAGGCATCTGCAGGAGTTAGTGGGTTTTTTGTGCCTCCAGCACAATATACACCTGTATCTACCCTTTATTGCTGTTCTCTAATAGAGCCATCTGCAGGGCTTAGTGGGTGTTGTGTGACTCAATTACAGTATACCCCTTTATCTCTGGTGTTCTATAATAAAGGCATCTGCAGGAGTTAGTGGGTGTTGTGTGACTCCAGCACAATATACACCTGTATCTACCGTTTATTGCTGTTCTCTAATAGAGCCATCTGCAGGGATTAGTGGGTGTTGTGTGACTCCATTACACTGCTGTTTTACCCAACTCCATTCAGGCCATTACCATGTCTGGAAGGCTAGCAAGGAGAGGCAGACAGGCGCGAGCCGATAAAAGAGGGCAAGCAGGCTCTGTGTCTAGAGACAACAGTGCTGGTCGTGGACGCGGTGCATTGTCATCAGCACGTGGCCATGGGACCAGGGGCGGATCCAGGGGGGGGGCAACGGGACAATTGCCCCCCCCGAGATAGTAGCACTGTCTGCACTGATATTACATGTCTCCCATTCTCTGTCGCTGCCTCTGCCGAGTCTCTCTCACATCAGACGATCAGCGGTGCAGAGAGAGAGACTCGACTAATACCAGGAGCAGGAGGAACAGGTGGGTGGAGCCTCTTCCCTGCACTCGTTGCTAACGCCTAGGCCGCCTGGCGTCTAGCAACGAGTGACGTCAGTGAGTCACGTCGGACTCCAGTCTCACTCTGAGCCGACGCGACTCACTGTAACAGGCAGCGGCCAGGGAGAGAACAGTCGCACTCGCAGTTACACTGAGACTTGAGTCTCAGACGAGTGACGTCAGTGAGTCACGTCGGACTCAAGTCTCAGAGCCGATGTGACAGGAGCTGAAGCCTCAAATAGGGGAACAGTTGTTGCTGCAGTTTACAGTTTAGACAGACTGTTAAAATGTCCAGCGTCCACTGTAAGTGGCTGAGCGCCAGTATTCTTCCTTCTCCGCCCCCAACTTGTGGCAAGTGACAATCTGCAAAGTGTGGCAGGTGACGTGGCAAGTGACAATTCACAACATGTGGCAGATGACGTGGCAGGTGGACAATCCGCAACGTGTGGCAGGTGACGTGGCAAGGGACAATCCGCAACGCGTGGCAGGTGACGTGGCAAGTGACAATTCACAACATGTGGCAGGTGGACAATCCGCAACATGTAGCAGGTGACGTGGCAGGTGGACAATCCGCAACGTGTGGCAGGTGACGTGGCAGGTGGACAATCCGCAACGTGTGGCAGGTGACGTGGCAAGGGACAATCCGCAATGTTTGGCAGGTGACGTGGCAAGTGGACAATCCACAACACGTGGCAGGTGACGTGGCAAAAGACAATTTGCAACATGTGGCAAGTGACAATCCGCAACGTGTGACACGTGACGTGGCAGGTGGACAATCCGCAACGTGTGGCAGATGACATGGCAAGTGACACGCTCAGGGCTCCCACTGATTCTGCATTAAGGTGAGTTGAACCATTTCATTTTATATTGCAGTGTAATAATATAAATAATGCTCTTCAATCATCCTGACACCATAACAACTATGGTGCCATGATGATTGAAGCGCCAACACCAGCCATTTCCCTCATAAATTGCCCGCAAAAAAACAAACTTATTTTCTGGCAGTGCCCCTCCCGAGACTAGACTCTGGATCCGCCCCTGCATGGGACACGCTTGTCCTTCTTTTCGGCAGCTGGACATGTTGAACCGCAACATGCCAACGACTTGGTAGAGTGGATGACCAAGCCCTCTTCATCCTCCTCATCCTCTCTCACCCAAGCTCAGGGTACTAGCAAAGCAGCTGCCAACGCATCGTCTTCCCTCCTCTCAATGTCATCATCAGTGACTCCTTCCCTAGACCCACTACGTCCTCCTGAGGAGTCTCCTGAACTCTTTGAGCACAGTGTTGGGTACATGCTCCAGGAGGATGCCCAGTGTTTTGTGGGCTCTGATGATGACACTCAGCTAGAGGAAGGCAGTAGCGTGAGCGCAGAGAGAGGGGATGCTCAAGAAGGACAGCAATCTGGCAGTCATGTTCCACAAGCTGCAGCATACTGCCAGGTTTGCTACAGCGATCAAGAGGGAGGGGATGATGAGGGCACTGACTCCACGTGGGTGCCTGGAAGGAGAGAGGAGGAGGAGGAGGAGGCACATGTCCAACGAGGCAGGATGCCCTCCGGGGGCCAGCTTAGGGGCAGCACACCGACTGAATCACACCGCAGAGCTCCGCCTGTGCAGGGCGCTGCCTCTGCACGTTATTCTAAAAGTTCTTTGGTGTGGGCCTTTTTTGAGACGAGTGCATCAGATCGCACCGCTGCTATTTGCAACATATGTCTCAAGCGTATCTCGCGTGGCCAAAACATCAGCCACTTGGGCACCACATGCTTGACCAGACATATGTTGACCTGCCATGCAGCTCGTTGGCAAGCGTACCTCAAAGACCCACACCAAAGAACAAAGCGGACCTCTCCTTGCTCCTCATCAGCTGGCATCTCCAACCCCACTAGACCTTCAGTCCTCTCTGAAACCTGCTCTGAGAGGAATGAAGGTGTAGAATTAGGTGTGTCACAGCCAAGTGCTTCCGGGAACTCTGCTAGCGGTACACCCACGTCCGATTATAGCAGGCAAATGTCCCTGCCCCAGCTGCTGGACCGGCGAAAGAAGTTCACTCCCAGCCATCCACATGCCCAGCGGTTGAATGCTAGCTTGGCTAAATTGCTAGCACTTCAACTGCTGCCTTTTCAGTTGGTAGACTTGGCCCCCTTCCGTGAGTTTGTACAATGTGCGGTTCCTCAGTGGCAGGTCCCCAAACGCCACTTTTTCTCACGGAAGGCGATTCCGGCTCTCTACCGGCATGCGGAAGGCAATGTCCTTGCCTCGCTGGACAGGGCGGTCAGCGGTAAGGTGCATATTACTGCTGACTCATGGTCCAGCAGGCATGGACAGGGACGTTACCTGTCTTTCACGGCCCATTGGGTCACTCTTCTGGCAGCTGGGAAGGATGCAGGACAAGGTGCAGTAGTGTTGGAGGTTGTTCCGCCACCACGCCTCCAAAATGCTACTATTGGTTGTGACACACCTCTCTCCTCCACCCCCTCCTCTTCTTCTTCCTCCATGGCCTCTTCCAGTGCTCTGTCCTCAGAACCAGCGGTGCTCCGTAGGCGTTCCAGGGGCTACGCAAGTACGCAGGCAAAACGATGCCATGCCGTGCTTGCGCTGGTTTGTTTGGGGGACAGGAGCCACACTGGGGCGGATGTTTTGTCAGCTCTGCAGGGGCAGGCCGAGAGGTGGTTGACGCCACGCCAGCTTAAGCCAGGAATGGTGGTTTGTGACAATGGCACCAACCTCCTCTCCGCCCTCCGACAGGGACAACTGACCCATGTGCCCTGTGTAGCTCACGTCCTTAACCTGGTGGTGCAGCGGTTCTTGGGCAGGTACCCCGGCTTACAGGATGTCCTGAAGCAGGCCAAGAAAGTCTGTGTGCATTTCCACCGATCATTTAATGCCTGTGCTCGGCTGGCTGAGCTCCAAAAGGAGTTATACCTGCCCAAGAACTGCCTTATATGTGACATGCCCACCAGGTGGAACTCAACGTTGGCCATGCTGCAGCGGCTGCACACGCAGCAGAGGGCCATCAATGAGTACCTGTGCGACTACAGCACCAGGACAGGGTCAGGGGAGCTCGGTTTTTTCTCACCACGCCAGTGGGGCATGATCAGGGATGCATGCACTGTCCTGTCACCGTTTGAGGAGGCCACAAGGATGGTGAGCAGTGACAGTGCATGCATCAGTGACACTGTACCTCTTGTCCACCTCTTGGAGCATACGCTGCGTGGAATAATGGACAGGGCACTTGAGGCAGAACAGAGGCAGGAAGAGGAGGACTTCCTTGCCTCTCAAGGCCCCCTTTATCCAGACAGTGTTCCTGCTGTGCCACCCATCACACAGGAAGAGGATGAGGAGGAGGAAGAGGAGGAGGAGGATGATTGTGTCAGCATGGAGGTGGAGGCTGGCACTCAGCATCAGCAGCAGCATCAGTCTTGTAGGGATGATTTACAGTCCCAAGAAACACGTGGACTTGTACGTGGCTGGGAGGAGGTAGCTGCGGATCATGTTGTCCTTAGTGACCCAGAGGACTCCGGACCGAATGCCTCAGCTAACCTACGCTGCATGGCCTCCCTGATCCTGCAAAGCCTGCGGAAGGATCCTCGTATTCTTCGGATCAAGGAGAGGGACCATTACTGGCTGGCCACTCTCCTTGATCCACGGTACAAGGGTAAGGTTGCCGACCTTATCTTGCCATCGCAGAGGGAGCAGAGGATGAGACATCTCCGGGAGGCCTTGCAGAAAGGTCTGTGCAACGCGTTCCCAGAGACTGGGAGGTTACAAACTCCTGGTCCTGGACAACGTGTTGTTGAGGCATCAGTCAGAAGGGGCGGTGGAGAAGGTGGCCGTCTGACTAATGCTTTCAGACAATTTTTTAGTCCGCAGCCCCAAGGTATGATCGGTTCCAGCACCCATCGCCAGCGTCTGATTTACATGGTGCAGGAATACCTAGGAGCAAGGTCAGACTTGGACACCTTTCCCACCGAAAATCCTCTGGCTTACTGGGTCTTGAGGATGGATCACTGGCCAGAGCTCGCACAGTATGCAATTGAGCTACTGGCCTGTCCTGCATCCAGCGTTCTTTCAGAACGCACCTTCAGTGCTGCTGGTGGCTTTGTTACCGATCACAGGGTGCGCCTGTCCACCGAATCAGTTGATCGACTGACCTTCATCAAGATGAATCAGTCTTGGATCACCCACAGCTACCAAGCACCTGAAGCTGATGTAACAGAATAATTTTTTTTGAAATATCACATCCCTTCAAGACTGCCTATGCTGATGCTGAGTGACTGTCCTGTTATGTTGATTGTCTATCCTCTTCCTCCTCCGCTGATATGTTGGAAGAACATTTCTGGTTCTGGGTGATGCCTAAGGCCCAATTTTTCTGCCCCTGTTTAACAGGGGCGTTTAAGTACAATTTTTGATGCAATGCTTTGCAGCAGGGCTAATTTCTGCAATAAAACAAGAGTATATGGCAGAGGTTGCAGTGTGGTGGCACCAGCACCAGTGCCTAAGGCCCAATTTTTCTGCCCCTGTTTAACAGGGGCGTTTAATTACAATTTTTGATGCAATGCTTTGCAGCAGGGCTAATTCCTGCAATAAAACAAGAGTATATGGCAGAGGTTGCAGTGTGGTGGCACCAGCACCAGTGCCTAAGGCCCAATTTTTCTGCCCCTGTTTAACAGGGGCGTTTTAATTACAATTTTTGATGCAATGCTTTGCAGCAGGGCTAATTCCTGCAATAAAACTAGAGTATATGGCAGAGGTTGCAGTGTGGTGGCACCAGCACCAGTGCCTAAGGCCCAATTTTTCTGCCCCTGTTTAACAGGGGCGTTTAAGTACAATTTTTGATGCAATGCTTTGCAGCAGGGCTAATTCCTGCAATAAAACTAGAGTATATGGGAGAGGTTGCAGTGTGGTGGCACCAGCACCAGTGCCTAAGGCCAAATTTTTCTGCCCCTGTTTAACAGGGACATGTAATTACAATTCTTGATATAATATTTCACAGGAGGGCCCCTTCCTGTGCCCACCCAGAGTAACGGTGAGGACTTATAATGTTGTGGCACCAGCACCACAACCACCAAAGGTCAATTTTTCTACCACTGTTCAACAATGGCATGTAATTACAATTCTTGATATAATCGTTCACAGCAGGGCGCTCCAGCGCCCACCAAGAGTCACTTTGAGGGCTTACAATGTTGTGGCAAAACCAACACCTTGTTCCGCCATTTCTGCAGAGCATATAGGGCAGGCCCCTACTTTCAAACATCCAACTTACAAACATCTCCTACTTGCAAACGGAAGGAGACAACAGCAAGTGAGATGAAAAAAGATGGACGACAAAACAAATTATACAGGGGTGATAACCCTTCCCTATGTTTTCCAAAAAGCTTAAAAATTGTTTTTTTGACTGGAGCTACACTTTAAAAATGTACCAGTTGAAAATTACAAACAGATTCAACTTAACACAACAAACCTACACAGTCCCTGTCTTGTTTGCACCGCCTGTATACTGCTGTTCTGAGTATATAGGGCCTGGGGGCCACACGCATTTCCTTTTTTTAATATGGGTACAGGGTTCCCCTTAATATGCGTACAAGACCCAAATAGGCTGGTAATGGGCAGGGAGGGCTACCCATGCCATTTTTCTCAATGATTTTCAACCATATTGCAGGAACCAGATATAACATTAAAACCGCAAGCAGTTTTAAATGGTGTTATTTCCATTTAATGTCATTTTGTGCAGGGACTGTTCTAAACACGGGAAACACGTGGCACTTCACAGGCATACTACAGACACCCCCCAGGCACCATATTTAAAGGAATATTTCACTTTTTTTTTTCACTTTAATCGTCATTAAAATCAGTGTTCCTGCCAAAACGGCAGTTTTTAAAACTTTTTTTTGCATTGACCCATGTCCCCTGGGGCAAGAGCCAGGTCCCCAAACCCTTTTTAGGACAGCATCTTGCATATTAGCCGTTAAAATTATCACTTTTAATTTCGAACGTTCGAGTCCCATAGACTTCAATGGGGTTCTAAAGTTCGTACGAATTTGGGGTCCGTTCGAAGGTTCTGGTGCGAACCGAACCGGGGGGTTTTCGGCTCATCCCTACTGACCAGCCATTGTTTCTGGTGAGTCAGTTAAAGTGATTGTAAAGACAGAAGGTTTTTTTTTTCTATCATTCATATCATTCATTCTATGCATTAAGATAAAAAGCCTTCTGTGTGCAGCAGTCCCCCTCAACCCCCCTAATACTTACCTAAGGTCCATCTAGATCAGGAGTCTAAAACTGGCAGCCTTGCAGCTGTTGCAAAACTACAACTCCCATGAGGCATTGCAAAGCTGACAGTTACAAGCATGACTCCCCCTCCTTATTAGTTGAGACAACCATTGGCTCCCACTGCTGTCAAAGCTAGTCAGCCAATGAGGAGAGAAAGGGGGCAGGGACAGGCCATGACTTGTTGACACTTTTTTCCTTAAGCCAAACCCGAACACTTTAGTGGCGCACAGTAAATCTTTTTTGGTTTAGTATACACTATAGCAGGGGGTCTCCAAACTTTAAGCAAAGGGCCAGTTTACCATCCTTCAGACTTTAATGGGGCCGGATTCTGGCCATTGGGGGTAGAAAATGCCCCGGGGCCGAGCATCAGTGAAAAAAAAAAAGGACCTCAGTGTTGGTGGTCAGTAGGAGGAGGAATAGTGCCTCATATCATTGAGAGCAATAGTGCCCCAAGGGCCGGATAAAGGCTATCAAAGGGCCACATCTGACCCTCGGTCCACAGTTTGGAGAGTCCTCCACTATAGGATTGTAACAGACCTGAGGTACCTTTGGGCACTCCAAAGAGAGCAGTAATTCAGTGCACATAGTGCCCCCTCACCCTCCTATCAAGTCCTGTTCCGAGATGAATTCCTGTCTGAACAATGTGTCCAGGTTTTAGGTGGACTGAAACCCGCACACTTGATTCACAGCCCGGACTGTCCAGGTGAATCCCGGACAGGTGGCAACCCTAACACAGATCCGTGTCTGAATGTGGCTCAGCTCGAGTGCCCCCACAGCAAGCTGCTTGCTGTGGGGGCACACAACAGGAAGGAGTGACCAGTAGCACCGAAAAGGGACCCGAGAAGAGGAGGATCGGGGCTGTTCTGTGCAAGACCACTACACCGAGCATCAACAAAATGGCAACCTCTTGCTGGAGTCTGCCATTTTGTTGAAGCTCGGAGTCCTGAACAGCATTAAATCTTTAGGCTTTTGGCCTCTACAAATTCACACCTAAAAGTAGAAAGCAACTGAGCATGTGCAGAGCAGGGTGAGACAGTTTATTTCTGAATTGTATACACTATAGGCCCTTATTTTTATTTTTAGATATATCTATACCTGCAAAAGGGCCAGCCTGAAGTGATCTAGCAAGACTTAATTTTCTGACTAAAGTTTCACTTTAAGTGTATGGACCCTGATTCTAAATGATCTCCCAGCATAAAACATAGACAGTATGTGGAGTCCAATGATTAGGGGAAAGGGTTCCTCTGTACGGGGTTCCTCTGTACGGGGTTCCTCTGTATGGGGTTCCTTTGTACGAGGTTCCTATGCAGGCTTTGATTGATGTTGTGGGCAACAGATGGCTGGACAACTTTCACATAAAGTGTCCTTGTTCTCCCGAGCTTTCTAGTAACGACACCGAGCTCCGCACAAAGTACTAGTGAATGCGTAAACTGAACCACCTGCTTCCTTGAAGTCACCGTCCTGCAGAAATACCATCTGATATGTATACTGCCTTCACATGACCTGCCAAGGAGCACGTAAACACTGGGCCCCTCATACCAACCAAGGGCTTTCTTTTAAGATGTATGGAATCAATCTGTCATCTAAAGTTTCCTCAGACTTTTCACACCAATCATTCAAGCCAACATTTTTTTCTGTTCCAAGAATCAAAGAAAATCTAAAGTTCAATCCAAAATAAATCAAAAAACTAAACTAAAATTCTAGATTATGCTAAAGAATCCCTTCATTAAATTGAAATGTATTTTTTTTTTTTTTGCTTAGCTACAAACAAGTATGTATATTCCATACCTGGATGATCCCTGTGAAAATATCGAACCACTGTAATAGCCACTGCTACTATAAATGATCCCTGTCCTGTCTTCCGCATCCCCGTGCCAAGCTGCTGTTTTGCTACAAAGTGAACAGGGGGGGGCCCTCTCTTGGCATGGCAGCTTTCAAAGAACACAAAACATTTAGCTGATTGAATGAGGTGTAGATTGTGATGTCACTGCTTATTCCTCTCCTACTCTGAGCTCTGGAGAGGAATAAGCAGTTCTACCCCATAGCAGTCTCCGGCTCCTCCGAGTAGAGCACACGCATGCACGGCTCTGGCAGCTCGCTCCTGCTGTGACCACACACAGCGGGTACCGTGGACTTGATGTCCGCCGACACCAGCCGATTGTTCAGTACACAGGCAGAACGGTAATCTGCCTATGGAAACAAGGCAGATCACCATTCTGTCAGAAGGGCAGGCATGGATCCTATGTTTCTGGAAAGCAGGGACATGGGTCAATGCTTTCCCCTAGTAAAAGCACCTCCCACAGTATACAAAATCACTAGCTAGGCACACAGTTAACCCTTTGATCGCCCCTGATGTTAACCTCTTCCCAGTGTCATTAGTACAGTGGCAGTGCATATTTTTTACCACTGATCACTGTAATAATGTCACCGGTCCCCAGTGTCAGTTATGCCGCATACATATGACTGGACTTTCCACCTGACTAGGTCTGACGGTCTTCCCGACGGACTTTCGGCGGAGTTCCGCCTGACTGTCCGAACGAATGGACTTGGCCATGCACGAATGAACTAAGTCCGTTCTTTTTGACCGGGATGACGTTAACGGGACTAAACAAGGAAGTTCAATAGCCAGTAGCCAATAGCTGCCCTTGCGTCGTATTTGGTCCGTTGGACCAGCACACAGACGAATGGTTTTCCCGATTTTAGTCCGTCGGATAGATTTTAAACATGTTCTATTTCTAGGTCCCACTGATTTTTTTTTTTTAGAAAAACAATCGGACTAGCCCACACACGATCGCATTGTCCAACGGACAAATCCCTTCAGACCTAGTCTGCCGGAAAGTCCGGGCGTGTGTACGCGGCATAAGTGTTTCCGAATTGTCTGTTGCAATATCGCAGTCCTGCTATAAGTTGCTGGTTTCCACCATTACTAGTAAAAAAAAAAAATGTCAAAAATCCCAATGTTTGTAGATACTATAACTTTTACTATAACGCAAACCAATCAATATACGCTTATTGGGATTTTTTACAGAAAATATGTAGCAGAATACATATTGACCTAAATTGATGAAAGCAATTAAAAAAAACACAGAGGTGATCAAATACCACCACAAGAAAGCTCTATTTGTGGGGGAAAAAAGGACATCAATTTTATTTGGGTACAGCGTCACACAACCACGCAATTGTCAATGAAAGTAACTGAGTGCCATATCGCAAAAAAAAAAATTGCCTGATGAAGGGAGGGTAAACATTCCAGAGCTCTGAGGAAGGGACATGACCCCCGAAACGCGTCAGTGTCCAACCATTTGTTCCTAGGACAAACTGCGTTGAGTTGCAGCTGGAGCAGATCTGTGCTGCTTGATGTTTTTACTAGCATGTGAGTATCCATTTGTCGATGTGGAAAAAATAAAAATGTCTATGGTAATGCACGAGGTGGTGGCGCCCTCCCATGTGTTTTTTTGCTGTATTATTTTTATCTTTTTTGTCTAGCCACAATTCAGCTGGAAATAAATTACAGGGGTGCCAACCAGCAGTAATCCTTTCATTTTTAGCCAATCACAGAAAAGAACCATAGCTACTACACGGCTACTACATTCCCCATCATTTCCTTACCTGGCATACATATAATGCATTTGTTTGCCGTTTTTAATATAAAATAAAAACCTCACATAATAAAAAAGGAGAATTGGATGGGCAAGCATGTTTTTTTTTTTTCAACATGACTAAATATGTAACAATGTAAAAATTTCATTTCACATGCAAGAAATGAGGAATTCTATTGAGCTTTTAGCTGGTATTAAAAGAACTTCACCTGAGTTTGCTCTGGGAAATCGCAGACAGTTGTCAGCGGTGGGCACAGAAGGTAAACCCCTTTAAGCACAGACTAGATCAACCACTTATAAAGCAAAAAACTTCACCTGGCACAAATGTACAGCTACAAGAGGCAGGCTTGGACCCACTAATCCCCTCTATGTTCTATGCTTCAGATTAAAATGAATTTCCAGAGGCAGACATACAGACCATAGGACTTGTCCCCGAGCTGGCCACTGCAGGAAAGAGGGTAGTGCCAAGAGCTGATCCAAACCTGATACTTAAGAATTTGGAGGCACAAATTTAGCCCTCCTATGCTTCTATATCCATGTTGGAGTGTGGAGGGGGTGCTGGGAAGGTGTGATATTAATCAGACCGTCCTATGACTGGGGGGGGGGGGTTGGGGGTCAGCTGTCAGACTGGATTTACACTCCAGGGGATGGTAACCCAGAAAAGTTGGCGCCGTTCACACAGAAGCATCCATTGTACAGGGTCAGTTGTCATCTTATCACCTAGTTCAATGGAGGAATCAGCAGTCTTCTCAATGATTCCTGTGTCCCAGTGCTGCAAGTTTAAAGGGAAGCTATACTTTATTTTCAATAAGTGCATATTATGAGATGTACATATGGCTAAATGTCATGTCTGTCATGTGACTGATATTTTTACTTGCTGACTAGTTTATATTTTAATGATTGTAGTTTGTATACACTTAAGGGTAGTATTTTTTTTTTAAATGCATAGCAATTTGCCCAGTGAAAGTGCATGTACGTTCATTCTGTGCAAATAATTCAAAGAATGAATGTTATTAGCTATTTCCTGTGCTGTTTTGAATGTTTTTCATTGATTTAAAATGGAAAATACCACATCTGGACACTAGATGGTGCTACATCTTATAGAAGTTTTCATATGATATTTAACACCATCTAGTGGCCAAATGCAGAATTGTCCATTTAAATAAAAAATATTTGAACAGAACAAATTTACATTCACTTTCACTGGTCAAATTGCTATGCAAATTTTTGAATGCCCCCGTTAATGCCCAATTATGTGTTAGGAAATGTGATTAACACACACTCAATTATGCAATCAATTCTCTCTAAAGTGCAAATATAGGATATGAATAATAAAGTGTGATGTAGTGCAAGACTGTGCAAATAAAGCGCAGAGAAAAGAATGATCGCCCATACACCATACAATCAAAATCTCTATCCAATGAAAGTGCAAATGAAGGCGCATATAATTCATTCCCGAAAGTTCATATCGGAAGAAATTCATAACATCAAGAAATGTTCATAAAGCATGCAAAAGCAGTGTGCTGCTCTTTAAAAACCACTTGCCGACCGCTGTCAGCCTATATACGTCGGCAGAATGGCACGGCTGGAAAAAGTAATGTACACGCACGTTACTTTGAATTTCCCGCCATGCACGCACGCCACCGCCCGTGAGTTCCGTGTCCGTGGCTGCGCGACCCGCTGGGATAACTGCGATCGTGTCATGGAGCTGAAGAACGGGTAGATGCCGATGTAAACAGCATCTTCCCGTTCTGCCTAGTGACAGGACACTGATCGTCTGCCATCGGAAGCAGCGATCAGCGTCGTGTCACTGCTAGCCCATCCCCCAGACAGTTAGAAACACTCCCCCAGAACACACTTAACCCTTCCCCGCCCCCTAGTGGTTAACCCCTTCACTGCAGGTGACATTTTTACAGTAATCAATGCAATTTTATAGCATTGATCGCTGTATTAATGACAATGGTTCCAAAAATGTGTCAAAATTGTCCGACAGGTCCGCCAAAATGACACAGTTACGATAAAAATCGCTGATCGCTGCCATTACTAGTAAAAAAAAAAATATTAATAAAAATGCCACGAAAATCCCCTATTTTGTAGACGCTATAACTTTTGCGCAAACCAATCAATAATCTTTTTTTTTTATACCAAAAATATGTAGAAAAATACGTATCGGCCTAAACTGAGAAAAAAAAATGTTTTTTTATATATATATTTTGGGGGGATATTTATTACAGCTCTTCTTTTGTTTATAGTGCAAAAAATAAAAACCGCAGAGGTGATCAAATACCACCAAAAGAAACCTCTATTTGTGGGGAAAAAAAAATAACATAAATTTTGTTGTTTTGGAGCCATGTCGCACAACCACGCAATTGTCAGTTAAAGCAACGCAATGCAGAATTGCAAAAAGTGCTGTGGTTAGGAAGGGGGTAAAATCTTCCAGGGCTGAAGTGGTTAAGATAGAAATTTGATTAGGGGGTAGGCAACCTTTCAGAGGTTGACATCTAAAATACAGTTGTGCTCATAAGTTTACATACCCGGGCAGAATGTATGATTTCTTGGCCATTTTTCAGGGAATATGAATGATAACACAAAAACTTTTCTTTCACTCATGGTTAGTGTTTGGCTGAAGCCATTTATTATCAGTCAACTGTGTTTACTCTTCTTAGATCATAATGGCAAACTACCCAAATGACCCTGATCAAAAGTTTACATACTCCAGTTCTTAATACCGTGTATTGCCCTCTATAAAATCAATGATGGCTTGAAGTCTTTTGTGGTATTTGTGGATGAGATGGTAAAGCTGCCCATTCCTCTTGCCAAAAAGCCTCCAGTTCCTGTAAATTCTTGGGCTGCCTTGTAAGAACTGAACATTTGAGATCCCCCAGAGTGGCTCAATGATATTGAGGTCAGGAGACTGAGATGGTCACTCCAGAACCTTCACTTTATTCTGCTGTAACCAATGACAGGTCGACTTGGCCTTGTGATTTGGATTATTGTCATGTTGGAATGTCCCTGCTGCCACAACCGAGGTATCCATCTTTAGATCCTGTTTATGATAATGGTGGTCTCTGCAGCGGATTCGCCACGATATCACCGTTATCGGTGGCGGGAGAGGTGCCACCCCCCCTCCCCCACTTACCGGAGCCACCGGCAGCGGTGGAGGGGATTGGGACCTGTCCGTGGTTGTGTATGGAGCCGAGTGAGGGGAAGATGGCCCCCACCCGTCTCCATACTATAGCAGGGCGGAAGTGACGTCAAAGCATCACTTCTGCCCATATGTCTTAAAGGCAAATTTGTCTGTTGTCATTTTTCAAATGACAATTTTTTTTATTTATTTATTTTTTTATTGAATTTATTCCAAATATGAGATGTGAGGTCTTTTTGACCCCAGATCTCATATTTAAGAGGTCCTGTCATGCTTTTTTTATATTACAAGGGATGTTTACATTACTTGTAATAGGAATAAAAGTGACCCAATTTTTTTTTTTTTTATAAACAGTGAAAAAATAAATAAAATCAAGTAAAATAAATAAGTAAAAACAAAGAGCTTGCGCGCAGAAGCGAACGCATATGTGAGTAGCACCCGCATATGAAAATGGTGGTCAAACCACACATGTGAGGTATCGCCGTGATTGTTAGAGTGAGAGCAATAATTCTAGCATGCATTTGACGCATGCATTTGCAAATGCGTGCTAACTAAACCCCTGTATTTAACGCAGACTGTTGGATGGGTTTAATTTGGTCGGTTGGCAGACTGGTTGGTGAGTTGAGCTATGGAATGTTCTGTCTTTGTCTAAGAAGCGATCGCAAATTTACACCTGCTATGATGCGAATACTGGTAATGGCAGTAATCGGCGACTTATAGTGGGACTGTGATAGTGTGGCGGACAATCTGGTGCTAACATACCCTCGTTGGGAGGTACAGTAAACTAACTGACACTGACATCAAATAATGACACTTATACAGTGATCAGTGCTGATCTTAAGGAAGGAAGGGGCTAACATCTAGGGGCGATCAAGGTGTTAACTGTGTTCTAAACAAGTATAATGTGTGTAATATATGCTGCTTTTACTAAAGAGAGCTTGCTGTTCTTTCTTTCTGCAAAGAAACAGCCAGGTCGATGCTCGGCGTACAGAGCCCTGTGTGTTTGTGCACACAGGACTCTGTGCTGTGATTGGACACAGCCAATCAGCAGGTCTCAGTCATAAATCTTTGGCTGGGACCTGCTGACAAAATTGCACTTTGTCCAGCCACAGCAGGGGTCAGCAAGGGTGGGGGCGGGGGCACGTATGCGCACCCCGAACCTGGAAGCATGCCTGCAATGTTTATTTACGTTGCTGAGCCCGCAGCCGCCGCTCGGTCACAATAGATTTGCTGACCAAGCATCAAGTGGTAAAAGCATTGCCTATTGGAATTTGTACCAGCGTTGGTTGCCTGTTCATGAGTGTATGCAATTTTGAAGGCTTGTCATGTTGGGTATCTATTTACTCTTCGCAACTTCATATTTTGTATTTTACAAAAAAATTGAGTGATGCATTTATTTTTGTGGAAAGGGAATGCCGCTCACTAAGCCTCCAGACCTTCACAGGTGCTCCCGCCCTACTATGAACTCTCAGGTGCTGGCTTTGCGCAAGTCTGTAGAAACAAAAAAGGTCCTGAACTGCCGCACTCCGTAGAAAGGCATCTTTATTCTGAAAAGTAAAAATCCAATGACAGTCACATCAAGTAAGGACAAGACGGATCAATAGCGTCAATAACTGACGCATTTCACATCGTTAAATGCTTACTCATAGCTATGATTAAGCATCTAGTGATATAAAGATATGAAACGCGTCATGCATTGATCCCTGTCTTGTCCTTACTTGATGTGACTGTCATGTTGGATTTTTACTTTTCATAATAAAGATGCCTTTCTACGGAGTGCGGCAGTCCAGGACCTTTTTTGTTTCTACAGCATTTCTTTTTGTGTCCTAAAATTTACTTTAGTGTACTTTTAGTGACATTTTGCACTTCATTAAGTGCTGCACCCATATCGTGTGACATAAAAAATTGAAACTAACCATTATTTTATTTTTTCAGGGTGCCTGCTTTCAGAGATTATAATCAAGTTTTGGGGGTATTAAAGGGGTTGTAAACACTCATGGTTTACCTCCTGTCATGTACCAGCCCCCCAGGGCCCCTCTTCTACTTACCTGAACCCTGTCTTTCTCCGGGCCGGGAATGAGCACACCAGCTCTAGCTGGTGTCTCGTGTCCAGATTGGATAGATTGATAGCAGCGCTGCCACTGCTGTCAATTAAATCCAATGACGCGGGCACCGGTGGGTGGGGCCGGGTTTGGCTGTGTCTATGGACGCAAAAGCTGGACTCAGGAGCACACCCGCACTGTAACCCTACAAGGAGAGCGCTTCACCTAGGTGGTTTCCCGATGCGGGGAGGAGCCAGGAGCGTCATTGGGGGACCTCAGAAGATCGGGGCCACTTTGTGCAAAACGACCTGCACAGTGGAGTTAAGTATGACATGTTTGTTATTTAAAAAAAAAAATACATGAGTGTTTAGTAACCCTTTAAATAATCGTCCGCCCTAAAACATGAGAGCAAAAAAAAAGAACTTTCTTGGCTGTCTCTTGGTAACTCAAACTTTCAGCTCCCTCCATAAATTTTCTATAGGATTAAGGTATAGAGACTGGCTAGGCCTTTCAATGACCTTAATGTGCTTCTTCTTGAGCCACACCTTTGTTGCCTTGGTGGTATGTTTTGGGTCATTGGCATGCTTGAAGACCCCTCCACCACCCATCATCAGTGTTCCGGCTGAGGGAAGAAGGTTCTCATCCAAGTTTTTACAATATATGGCCCCGTCCATTGGCCACTCAATGTGGCTAAGTCGGCCTGTACCTTTATCAGAGAAACAACCCCAAAGGATGATGTTTCCACCTCCGTGCTTGACGGTAGGGATGGTGTTCTTAGGGTCACAGTCAGCATTTTTCTTCCTCCAAACACAGCGAGTTGTGCTAATGACAAAAAGCTTAAAGCGGGATTCCACTCTTTTTTTATTTTTTTCTTACCTGTCTCACTGGTGGGCGAGTGCTACCTTCGATTGGCATCCACGTCCGGCGTTTATTTGACCCCCGGCGCGACGAATCTTTTCCTCAGGATGACTTATAAAAACCTGCTCTGGCGTTTTCCATTTTAACTGTGGGCGTCTGAAGCCCACAGGCATTTACTTCCTGGTATATGATGACGTCTGGCTCCCAGCATGCTCCGCTCCATCTTGCACATGCTCAGTGAGAGCAGTGACAAGGAAGGAAAAACTTTCATTGTCCCCCATGGATTCTTGGGAAATTTCCCAGGGACCATTGCGAGGACGATAGCCACGCCTACTCCCACGGGAGGACAACCCGGAAGTCAGCTGAAACATCAGAAATAAAAGGTAAGTAAATAATATTTTTTTTTTTTCAGGGTTCGTTTAGGTAAGTATGCTATCTGTTGATTTTAATAACATGAACTTTCATTTTTAGGTACCAAACCACTTTAATTTTGGTCTCATCGGTTTCTCCCAATCATTTGGATGTTCACTGGCAAACTTCAGACGGGTCTGTACATGTGTCTTCTTGAGGACGGGGACCTTGCAGGTGCTACACGATTTCAATCTATGGTGGTGTATTGTGTTACCAATGGTTTGTTTGGTGACTGTGGTTCCAACTGCCTTGAGATCATTCACAAGCTCCTTCCATGTAATTCTGGGCTGATCCCTCGTGTTTCTTATTATCATCCCTACCCCATGAGGCAAAATCTTACATGGAGCTCCTGACTGAGGGCAATTGATTATTATTTTGTATTTCTTCCATTTGCGAATAATCCCTCCAACAGTTGTCTCCTTCTCACCAAGCTTCTTGCTGATGGCCTTGTAGCCCATTCCAGCCTTGTTCTGGTCTACAATCTTGTCTCTGTTGTCCTTTGTCAGCTCTTTGGTCTTTCCCATGATGGTGAGGTTTGAATGGAACAAAGAGATTCTGTGGACAGGTGTGTTATACACATAATAAGAAGTTGTCGTTAGGAGCACCTTCATAAATTGACAGGACTAATCTGTGTACCACATGATCACGTACTGTAGACAGTCTGTGGAAGACAGAATTATTGTTGGTTGGTAGGGGATCAAATACTTATTTTACTCACTGAACTGAAACTCAATTTATAACTTTTGTATCATGTATTTTTTTCTGGATTTTTGGTTTATATTCTGTGTCTATCATTCAAAATACACCTATGATACAAATTATAGACCCTTCATTTCTTTATAAGTGGGCAAATTTACAAAATCTGCAGGGGATCAAATCATTATTTTCCCCACTGTATCAGCAAATAGCGGAATGAAAACTTCATAGCAATCAGTCAGGAAACTTGTTTTATTTCCCCCCGTATTTTTGGACTATAGCACCAAATGTCTTTAACCACTTGAGACCCGGGCTATAGCCGAATGACGGCTACAGCGCGGATCTCCTTTGCCAGGACGGAGCGGCGCGCTCTGTGATCGGCGAGTCTATGAGACTCCCCTGATCACCGATCCGAGCAAGGGGTCGATCCCGACCCCTTATCACGTGATCAGCTGTCAGCCAATGACAGCTAATCATGTGATATAACGGAGCCGGTAATCGGTGCCATCAGTGCCGCCTTATCTGTGCCCATCGGTGCCGCCTTATCTGTGCCTATTAGTGCTGCCTTAACTATGCCTATCAGTGCCCACCAGTGCAGCCTATCAGTGCCCACCAATGCAGCCTATCAGTGCCCACCAATGCAGCCTATCAGTGCCGCCTCATCAGCGCACTTCAATGAAGGAGAAAAATTACCTGTTTGCAAAATGTTATAACAAACTATTAAACATGATTTTTTTTTTTTTTGCATCTTTTTTTGTTTGTTTAGCAAAAAATAAAACTCCGAGCTGTAATTAAATACCACCAAAAGAAAGCTCTATTTGTGGGAAAAAAATGATAAAAATTTCATTTGGGTACAGTGTTGTATGCCCGCGCAATTGCCATTCAAAGTGCATCAGCGCTGAAAGCTGAAAATTGGTCTGGGACTGAGGGGGGTTTAAGTGCCCAGTAAGCAAGTGGTTAAAGCTGAAGTTTAATCTGCTTGTATTTTACCTTCCTCGGCTCCTCATTTCCCTCGCCTCATCGACGTGCTAATAATTTTTTTTTATAAAATTAAACCTTTCTGTTTTTATTGCACAGCTTATTTTAGACCCAGATGTCATCACTCTTTGCTTCTCTAAGCAATGCCGGCAGATCGCGGTTGGTGGGAGGGGCCAGCACAGTACTGTACATAGCGTTCTAATACATCACAGTACTCTGCCTCAGTACACCTTTCAAGAGCTCTAAGCTTGGGCTGCCTCTTGGGAGGAGCTATGCAAATATCAAACTACCTTAATTGGAGAGTGTTAGTTTGGAGGGGTGGGCATTGCTAGGTATGCTGTAGTTGCACGCAGACTGGTTACATAATTGAAAAAAATAATCCAGTGAATGAACTGGGGGGGGGGGGGGGGTGTTGACAGTGAGGCTAGGGAGAAAAGAGCTATATGATGCTGGATGTTCTCCACCCAGGAAATCATGTGGGCTCTGTGTGACTTGCTGGAGCTTCCAATGCACTTGCATTTTTGATTGTGTCCATGTTTTCCAGACTAACCATATCCCCTGCCTGTTTTCCCATCTACAGCAGTGATAGCTGGGATCTGATTGGTCGCTGTGGGTAATTCTGACAGCACTTCTTTGGGACACTTGAAACAGGCAGGCCCTCCCCCTAATGAAAGTTTAAACGGAAACGGGAAGCCTGCGCCGATTCACGAGTTGTATGCAGTGACGACACGGCCAGAAATAGGAAAGCCATATGAAGCGGCAACAGGTGCCGACATGAAAATAACTGCATAATAAACAGCAGAAGCTGACGGAGAATCCCAGTGCAGGGGGGACTACAGCTCAACTCCGGGCACAAAATCCTACATTGATATTTATATATTCTCATTAACCGCAAAGGATAGAAATCTGTATTGTGAGCACCAAATATCTTTGCAAACCCAGAAACGAAAGATGTAAAAGTAGCAGTGACATCATCACTGGACTCTACATAGCATGTACAGGGAGCAGAGCTGTGGGAGGGGCCCAGAAGGCTCCACCCACTACAGAATGCCTGCAGAAAGCTGCAGGAGGGGGCGGAGACAAGACCAATTACCCTGCACCACAAGGAGAGAGAGCAGAGCTGTGGGCGGAACTTAGCAGGCTCCACCTACTACAGGGTGCCTGCAGAAAACTACAGGAGGGGGTGGAGACAAGACCAGTCACCCTGCACAAGGAGAGAGAGAAGAGCTATGGGCAGAACTTAGCAGGCTCCGCCTACTACAGGCTTCCTGCAGAAAACCACAGGAGGGGGCGGAGACAAGACCAGTCACCCTGCACAAGGAGAGAGAGCAGAGCTGTGGACAAAACTTAGCAGGCTCCGCCTACTACAGGGTGCCTGCAGAAAACTACAGGAGGGGCAGAGACAAGACCAGTCACCCTGCACAAGGAGAGAGAGCAGAGCTGTGGACAAAACTTAGCAGGCTCCGCCTACTACAGGGTGCCTGCAGAAAACTACAGGAGGGGCAGAGACAAGACCAGTCACCCTGCACAAGGAGAGAGAGCGGCATTGAGTGGTCTTTATTACAGAGGAAAAGTGTCACGCTGGACTACTGTATAGATCTGGAAGAAATACATAAAGAACACCTGGGGGTCTATTTATGAAATAATCAATCTCCTCCCGAATAATCACTGAATTGTGTATAATATTTAAATAATAAATGTGCAGAGCTTAACAGGAGTAAAAAAGTATATATCCAAAGCATTAAGTTAATGAAAAGTCCAATTAATAGTAAAGTGAGTTATATACAACTGTGAAAAAAATGTCCATAATATGTGAGAAGTGAAGTCCGTCCAATTACAATGGTCCAAACACGTGGAAGCGCGGGGGGGTTGACGTCCGCACATAGGCCCCGCGGACGCGTTTCGTGCAGACGTGCATCAAGGGTTACGGCCTTTTATGTGTATAATATACGTACTGTATTTCCTATTATCGTCAGCGACATCTAGTGGCTACAATGTGGTATTTTCTTGATTGAAGTATTTTGTGAAAATACTCCAACATGGCCACTAGATGGAACTGAAGATCTAAAAGAAGATGCAAATGAATGCAGCTCTATATTTTATTTCTTTATTACAGGTACTTTTATAGTGCTGTCAATTTACACAGCGCTTTACATATATACTGTATATTGTCCATTCACATCAGTCCCCGCCCCCAAGGAGCTTACAATCTAAAGTACGTCACTCACATTTTCACTCGCTATATTCATTAATACATCATTACATTTATTGTAGGTCCCTGAATGTGACTTGCTATCAGCCTTTTGTAGTACCTGTACAGTAGAGCTCCAACTGGGAGAGAAAGATCCATTGCCAGGAGCCAGTCAGTTGTGCAAGAGGAATGCAGACAGGAGGAGAGAAGAGCGACAGAGAGAGGAGCTCATCAGGAGGAGCTGTCCAATCACAGGCTGGGGGAGGGACAAGACCTGTAAGTGTTACTGAACTGCATCAGAGGCTGCTTAGGTCTCCTGCTCCAGCAGACAAGGCTGTGCTGTGTGGCAGAGCTGTGTGAATATCAGGACTGGATGGACAGAAATAGAAATCATTTGGCAGGTAAAGCTGGATACACACTATACAAATTTTATGTAGATTTTTTACTGCGGATTTACGAAAACCATATAATATGAGCTCAAACCTTAAGAGGTTTTTTTTTTCATGATTTTGGTAAATCTAAAATAAATCAAAAGTTATATAGTGTGTATGGGGTCTAAGAAGACAGCTCCCCACTAACTGGGCTTTATGGGAGTATTTCGATTGTTTGGAGTTGATTTACTAAAACTGGAGAGTGCTATATGCGGTGCAGCTCTGCATAGAAACCAATCAGGATTTTTTTTTTTTTTTTTGTCAAAGCTTTATTGAACAAACTGAAATTCGAATATGATTGGCTACCACGCACAGCTGAACCCGTTTTTGCACTCTCCAGTTTTAGTAAATCAACCCCAATGAGTTTATATTATAACCAAATCCCTCATTACTCCTCAAATGTCCCTCTTCCTGAGTCTGAGGACCTATTTATAAAAAAAAAAAATTAAAAAAACATTGCAGAGTTATTCATCCTGCGAAGCTGCACAAGTACATTCGTTCTATGCGAATAGGGACAAAATCAAATGTTATTAGACTATTTTCTCTCCAAGTCACATGGTATTCATTCACAATGATTAGATTGAATAGTGATATATAACATTATGGCCACTAGATGGAGCTGACAATCCTAGTAAATAAGTATTTCTTTACTGCGACCATCGGCTCCATCTAGTGGCCATAATGCAATATTTTCCTGATTCTTTATGCATGAATAACATTTGACCTGTAAAGAGAATATAGCCTAATGACATGTGACACAGAATGAGTGTACATGCAGTTTTGCAGGATGAATAGCTCTGTGAATTTTTTTTTTATTATTATACTCCTATGTAAATACAAAAAGTGTCAGACTGTCCTAAACCCCTAAATACAACCCCAAATTAATGGATGTGGCTATTATGGGCAATTAGATTGCAAGCTCTAACGAGCAGGGCTCTCTTGTACCGAATTGTAATGTATCTGTAATGTCTGCCTTCATTTTGTTAAACATTGCACATGTATATAAATCCTGTATAATAATAATAATAATAATTATGTGTGGGTTTAACCAATCTTTTTTGTGCATGCATGTGTGTCTAGGGGCGTGGCAGGGGGCGTGTCCATTGCCTATAAACTTGTGTTAAAGGGGTCCCATAATGTGACAGCGTCCTCTTTGGGGCTCGTTGAATGCTGGAATGCTATTGGCTGAGTTCAGAGGCTGTTCCCCCGGCAATGCGAGCCGGGGATGCTGGTTGATGTCATTCACCAAATAAGGCCATGGGTGATCCTGATGACTGATAATCAATTAAATTCATTTTAATTAATTTTAACTCATAATAATTGGTAATAAATATAAAATATTTCATATATAGTGTGTATATAGTGTATTCCAGCAGAAGAAAATGTTTCTCTTTGTCCCGGATAAGAACATATGTACAAAACAGCACACATATGGCAACAGCACACATAGGGGAAATAATAAATCAATAATGCATAGCTCCCAACTGTCCCTGATTTGGAGCAATGTCCCTCTTTCCTCCTCATTTTGGTCTGATCTATATAGTTGTATATAAAATGCACTTTTTATCTATCAAAAAGTGTTTCCCAGCGCTAAACCTTTCATCTGATTTCTAAATTGTTGTATTTGTACATTTTAAAAGCCAATATAAAGGAATAGTAGTGGTAAAAAAAAGTCCCTTGTTGATTTAATTAACCTTTTTTTTGTTGTTAATTCTTCTTTAAGGGGGTGTGGCAGGGGGCGTGCCATCTGCCTAGATACATTTGCTGGTAGGTGTCCCTCATTTCCATCTCAAAATGTTGGGAGGTATGTACAATATCAAATAATTATCAATTTAAAGGGATTGTAAAGATAAAAAATTTTATTTTTTTAAAATAACAAACATGTTATACTTAGCTCCACTGTGCAGCTCGTTTGGCACAGTGGCCCTGAACCTGCTCTTCTGGGGTCCCTCGGCGGCTGTCTCGGCTTCCTCCCTCAGATGCTTCTCACGTTCATGCGAGCTCCCTTGTATGGTGAGAAGCATCTGCGGGCGCGCTCCCGTGATACAGCCGGCGGCAATAGCCGCTTGCTGTATCACACGGCCCCGCCCCCGGCGCTCAGCGTCAGTGGATGTGATTGACAGCAGCGTGAGCCAATGGCTGCGCTGCTTTCCATCCATCCACTCTAGCCAATCAGCGGCCAGGCTGAACGGTGGAAAGGACATCGGGGGACGAGCGAGGGGTTTTCAAGGGGTGAGGTAAGTAAAACGGGGGGGGGGGGGGGGCTGGGGGTGTCGGGACTGTCAGATGTTTTTTCACCTTAATGCATAGAATGCATTAAGGTGAAAAAACATTTCCCTTTACAACCCCTTAAAGTCAATTCTCCCCTGGCTACAATTTTTCAAAGGCAATTCATAGGAGATAAGATAGACAGCGCCCTCTGCTGTCTGCATAGGTATACAGCTTCTTCCCGCTGTGTGCAGCCTGCGCAGATCCCGGGCGCCCTCTACTGTTTGCCTAGCTTCAAGGACAGCTCCGCCCCGATCTGAAAACGATGCCTGAAGCGCAAAGCTCATGGCCTGCGCCATCCTTAGCTAAAATAGCTGCCCTTAGCGCCTGTGTCCTTGTGTTACAAGGTTATATGAATGCAGGAATATACGACAATATATATCATAAACGAAGCAGTCCGCTGCGTGAGAACTACCACTGCCACCGCTGGGGTCCGTCATTGGTCTGAAATGGTTGCCTTGTGCGCCTGATTGGTGTAGCGGCGATAACGTTTTGTAAAGACGGGAGGGGGCGGCATTGGGCAGTATTATTAATTCGGGTGAGATAGAAGTGAAGAATTCAGTGTTGGTTTATGTGAGCCGGCAGTGTGAGGGGCAGCCTCTGAGGGGGTCCTCCGGTGTCCGCCATACTTGAGGTTGTCAGACGGAGGTCGGGGTGACTTGAGCGATGCCTGTGGACAGGGATGTGTACCCGAAGCCTCCTACCAAGACCCCCATTTGGGAGAACCTCTCCGGCCTCCCGAACCCCAATGACTACATCCAGAAAGCCTTCATGTACGCGGTGGACTGGCCGGTCACCGCCTTACACGGTGAGGAGGAGCCGTGTGTGTGTACGCTGGGGGGACTACAAGGCCCAGCGAGCAATATGCCCGGTCACAGGACCTTACCCAGGGACTGCAAGTCCCAGCATCACTGCTATGGCACCCCGAGGTGTTGTGGCTACTCCTGGCCTATGTTTTGGTGTCCGAGTTGTCGTGCCCCCCCCCCCCCCCCCCCGGTCCTAGGCCATGGAAGTTACGGGGTCCCAGTTTGCAGCAGTTGTGATGCCCTGGCATCGTGGCACGGCGGGTTCCAGGATGTGGCACTCTGTAACACGACTGTCACGTTGTCCTGGGTCCCGTGCCATGGGTGTTGTGGCACACTGGGTGGTCATTGCTTAGGTGTCCTTGTCTGTCGCTGTTGTGCCACCCCCAAATCCTGGCTGATTGTTGTTTTGGTGCCCTGGGTTCTGGCCAGTCATTTGTTTTGGCATTGTGGCATGCTGGTTTCCCGGGACATGGCAGTTTTGGCATTCTGTGCCATGGCTGTCACATCCTGGATCCCGTGCCATGGGTGTTGTGGCACCCTGGGTTGTCATTGCTTAGGTGTCCTTGCCTGCCACTGTTGTGCCAATCCAAATCCTGTCTGATTGTTGTTTTGGTGCCCTGGGTCCTGGCCAGTCATTGTTTTGGCATCGTGGCCTTTAGCTGTCATGGCACGCTGGGTTTCTGGGACATGGCAGTTGTGATGCTCTGTGCCACGGCTGTCATGTTGTCCTGTGCCATGGGTGTTGTGGCACACTGGGTGGCCATTGCTTAGGTGTCCTTGTCTGTTGCTGTTGTGCCACCCCCAAATCCTGGCTGATTGTTGTTTTGGTGCCCTGGGTCCTGGCCAGTCATTGTTTTGTCATTCTGTGCCATGGCTGTCACATCCTGGATCCCGTGCCATGGGTGTTGTGGCATCATGGGTGGTCATTGCTTAGGTGTCCTTGCCTGCCACTGTTGTGCCAATCCAACTCCTGTCTGTTGTTTTGGTGCCCTGGGTCCTGGCCAGTCATTGTTTTGGCATCGTGGCCCTTAGCTGTCGTGGCACTCTGGGTTTCCGGGACCTGGCAGTTGTGACGCTCTGTGCCACGGCTGTCACGTTGTCCTGGATCCTGTGCCATGGGTGTTTTGGAACCCTGGGTGGTCATTGCATAGGTGTCCTTGCCTGTTGCTGTTGTGCCACCCCCAAATCCTGGCTGATTGTCGTTGTTGTTGTTTTGGTGGCCTGTGGCGCCCCAGGTCCAATTGTACAGAACAAAATATTACAGCACACGCATGCAGAAAATACATTTACCTCCAGCAAGGCTTATTTAGACAGTTTCAAAAAACATTACTAAAAAATATGGGGATCTGGTTCCCCCCCCCCCCCTATTGCTATACGGTGCTTAAGCCCACTTACTGTGACAAAGTACCCCATGATTAGTGGGTCCTACACTATCCATAGACTGGCAGATCCTGCTTCTCTAAACCATGTGAGCTATACTCCTCTATATGGGAGAACATGAGGTCTCCACCATGACACATGTGGTCACTAATGAGAGGTACTTAAAGTGGTTGTAAACCCTTACAACACACTTTGACCTACAGGTAAGCCTAGATTAAGGCTTACCTGTAGGTCCAAGAAATATCTCCTAAACCAGGGGTTGACAAATTTGCTTTGAATTTAGGAGCCAGTTAAAAAAGTTAGGAGCCAGTTTTTTTTTCAGCTCCCGGGGTAAGGCCACTAATTTTCACCCCCTATCCCTAACTCACAATGGAGCACCCAGTCAATAACTCAATTGAAACGCTGTTACATTAGGGGTATGGGCTGACCAGAAAGAGTAAGGCTGGCAACAGATGGAACTGGCTGGCACTGGCAGGTGGCACTGGTTGCCACTGGAAGGCACGTGGAACTGCCAGATGGCACCGACAGGTGACACTAGTTGGCATTGGCAGGTGACACTGGTTTGGAACTGGCAGGTGACACTGGTTTGAAACTAGCAAGTGGCACTATTGGCACTGGCAGGTGGCCCTGGTTGGTGATGGCAGGTGGCCCTGGTTGGTGATGGCAGGTGGCCCTGGTTGGCGATGGCACTAGTTGTCACTGGCAGATGGCACTGATTGGCGGTGGCACTGGTTGGTGTTGGCAGGTGGCACTGGTTGGTGGTGGCATTGGTAGGTGGTGGCAGGTGGCACTGATCGGCGGTGGCAGGTGGCACTGACTGGCGGTGGCACTGACAGGTGGCACTGATTGGCACTGGGTGGTGGTTGCAGGTGGCACTGGTTGGCACTAGCAGGTGGCACTGATTTGTGGTGGCAGATGGCACTGGTTGCCGCTGGCAGGTGGCACTGATTGGTGGTGGCACTGGCAGGTGCCACTGGTTGGCACTGATTGGCAGTGGCAGGTGGCACTGATTGGCGGTGGCACTGGTTGGTGGTGGCAGGTGGTATTGATTGGCGGTGGCACTGGTTGGTGCTGGCACTGGTTGGCGCTGGCAGGAGGCACTGGTTGGTTGCAGGTGGTATTGATTGGAGGTGGCACTGGTTGGCACTGATTGGTGGCACTGGCAGGTTTCACACGGAGCACTCTGTTACTGAAATGTAACAGAGGAGCTGGCGGGACCCTGCCGGGGTGTGAAACTGACAAGTAACAGAGAGGTGGATATGTCAGATTTCAGCCTGATGTCGGGGTGGGCGGGACGCGGCCGGGGTGGGCGGGACGCGGCCGGGGTGGGCGGGACTCAGCCGGGGTGGGCGGGACTCAGCAGCTATCAAACACCAGCCAACGATTGGGCTGCTTAAGAAAAGGGGCGGGCCACATACACGTAGCGGCCCGCCCAGATCCCATTGGCTGGTGTTTGATAGCTTGCTGGGTCCCGCCCCCACCCCGGCCGGGTCCCGCCCACCCCGACATCAGGCTGACAGATCCTCCTCTCTCCATTGCGTGTCAGTTTCACACACAGCGCGGTGCTGAAGAGTGTGAAGGAGGGAGGAGGACGGCAGTCAGTGTTAATGCTGCTGCATGTCTGGGGCATCGATAGTGAGTGGGCTGGTGGCAGCTTAGGCGCCAGGTCGCGATTTCTGGTCGCATTGGCGACCTGGTGCCTGGGGTTTGTCGAGCCCTGTCCTAAACCTATACAGTTTAGGAGATATTTGCCGAAAGACGGGCACCGCTGTCTACGGCGCGCACTGAGCACGGCACCCATCAACGGCGATATGCCACGCGTGGCGGCTCCCGTGCGCATGCGCGGGAGTGACGTCACCGCGGCTTCGCCGAATGACAGCGGCGGAGCAGCGAGGCCCACCGAGAAGATGGATGCGGCGGACTACAGGGGACAGCGGTGACATCGCTGGCTCCTGTGTCAGGTAAGTGACACATAATGGACTACTATGCGATGCATAGTAGTCTATTATGCTTTACCTTTGCAGGGAATCAAAGAGGAAGTAAACTCATCAGGGTTTACTTCCTCTTTAATGAGGGAGTGGGGTGCTCCTCACCCAAAAGGATTTGGTCAGAATCCATACAATAGACAAACAAGATATTTGGGGGGCACTCCCTAAAAGATGCATTAAAGATGGTGCAGCCATAAGACCATACAACAGAACAAAATATTACAGCGCACACATGCAAAAAAAAAAGTCCAATCATTTTATGTTTCCACGCATTACAGCAATGCTCATCTAATGAGTGCCCCATTGTTGGTGTTAGTGGCAGGAATAATGCCTCAAGGGCCAGATAAAGGCAAGCAAAGAGGCGGCATCCAGCCCCCAGGGCGGAAGTTTGCAGGCCATTAGTCTAACGGGATGCTAGAGATTTATCCTTTCAAACTAGGGTCTTGACATAAGAGGCAGGGCAGGGTGCTGTGATGTTTACAGGCCCAGTTTCGGGGTGGGGCTGCTGAGGCGCCCTAGGTCCTGGGCCACGGCTGCTGTGGCATCTTGGGCCATGACAGTTGTCTTGGCACCCATGGTTCCGTCCCATAGCTTTCACAGTGCAGCAGAGTCTGGCCTGTGGCTGTTGTACCACTCTGAATCCTGGTTGGTTGTTGTTTTGGTGTCCCATCCCATGGTGCCCCAGGTCCATTCATTTTGTTCCCATGCATTACACACATGCCTAAGGGATGCTGGGGACTTGTTCTTTTAAATAAGGCTGTTGACAGAAGCCCCGAGGCAGGGTGCTGTGATGTTTACAGACCCAATAACACCACTGATTCCTCAGAGCTCCCTGAGCAGAGAGCTGGTGGTGACTGTCAGTCAAAGCTCTCTGCCCCCCCCCCCCCCCTCGCTGAAGTGCTGGGCTGTGGAGGGACAAGAGGAGCAGCCGGCTCAGCTGCTCACTGAGAGCCTGAACCGAGTGCTGGTCCAGGCATGTAAGCGGATCCTGACCATATGGTCCCAATCTTTCTAAAGCCTGGACCGGCTTCTGTGACGTCAGCTGACAGCGGCATTCAGCCCACTGTCTGCTGAAAACGTATCACAAGAGTGCAGAACAAACTGCACTCCTGTGATCCACACGAGCTTTGGCTGAACTTCTCCTTTAAACTGCTGTAGGTGTCTCAAACACTAAAGGCAGAAACAACCATTCTCCAATGGTCCGAAGTCCCCTGCCAGCATCTTTCCCTGATTTCTTATGGGTGCTGGATTTCGGCTGGCTCAATTGGCCAGTGAAGGATGACCGTGTGTGTGTGTGTGTGTGTGTGTGTGTGTGTGTTGTCATCATTCATCTGGCACATGAAACTGCTGCACATATGCAACTCCATGTACATTCCACAGAGGATTTCAAAAAGGCTGGTAAGTGCAGACGTAGCAAATCTTTTCTGCAATAAAAGACCCGCTGGCCCTCATGTACATTTTTAGTTCCCTTTTTTTAAGTGTAAATCCAGTTTTTTTTTTTTTTTTTTTTTAATTAAATCTCCTTCAAAGTTCTGTATTTCTTCTTTTGCAGACTGGATAGAACGTCAGCGATCAAAGAGAAAAATCTATTACTACCACCGGGTGTTCCGGCGTGTTCCTGACCTGTCCCAGTGTCTAGAAGATGACCTCTTTTGCCAATATGAAGCTGAAATGCAATGGAAGAGAGACCGGTAAGTTTTCTTACCCAGCCTGTCAGACAGAAAGATAAAAAAAAAAAAAACTGGTGCATGTGCCCCTCTAATGCTGGTTAGCAGGCTTTTCTCCATTTTGCAACTGCACTGACCAGCTGATGGACTCTGCCCACCAGTTTTGAGGCCATAATCGATCAGAACTGATTAGTTGGGTCATGCCACGAGGCAGCCCAGCCACTGAGATCATTAGACAGTAAACCCGTCTCTGGAACGGAGGCGCTAAGTACTATAGAAAGCAAAGCTTAAAGTGGTTGTAAACCTCAGACAGGAAATCTGAATAAAGCATATCCCTCTATAGTGGGTACTTGTCTCCATCCAGAGCACTAAGTGACATTTCTCTCTACTGCCTTGTTCTTCTGCTATCAGCATGAATCACTTCTGATAAGTTTTCCTGACACCAAGAGAAAAAAAGGTGACATGGGATCGTCCAGTCTGTGATTGATGGCCTCAGCTCTGTTTCTGTGTGAAGGGGGTGTGTCCCTTCCCTTCAATCAGCTCTCAGAGCTCTCCTCACTGATCTAATTTCATCTCTCCACCCCCCGATTTTCAGAGCGGAGAGATCCTGTGTAAATTCTGGACATTGAATGGATGTAGAGCAGAGAGGACTACCAATGGCTAGGTTCAACTTGTGTAGGAGGATTTGTTTTATCCCTGAGTATCATCTGGGACCAGTTCATTTCAATGTGTATATGCAAGGGTGTGCACCCACTTTATTAAAGGTCAAGGACACATGAGTGACTCTGAGAGGTTCTGAACTGGAGCCGCCTGCTAGTCAGCACAGGTGGGAACCATTTATATGCCCCATGCCCTGGCTTGTTGGGGACACCATCTCCAAACTCTGGTTTAGATCGTAATTTATGGCAGTTCCCTTCGCTTCCCTTTTTTTTTATTTTTATTTTTTTATCATCCTGAATGCTGCCCCTTTTTGTCTCTGTGTTTTAGGTTCAAAATGGCTTCTTCTGCCCATTTATGGGCTTGGCAGCACGTAACAGTTTTCATTTGAGATATACTGGCACCTACAAAAGGATTGGACACTGGCAAATAAAACCCATAGGCCAGCCCAGGACTGACCCTCTTACTACGAGCATGCTTTAATTTTGTGCTGGTGTCCTAGGAGGAGGATGATGGATGATTCTTCAGCCCTGCTGCTGTAATGACTAATCTTCTTCTTCTTTTTTTTTTTTTTGATACATTCTCTTTTTCCCTCTCTTCATTCAAGGCTTTTTTCTACACCACTGCTGGATGTTTCCCCTCCAATCTGCAGCTAATCAGTCGTCCTCAACCTGGCTTTTGGTGTGCTGCATCTGGACCCGACTGGACATTGCCTGGATGTGACCTTCGATCGATGTGTTCCATTTGAAGCGCATTCCAGATTGTAGTTGCGTAGTGCTTTACAAGTTCAGAGCCTTTGGCATTGGCTTAGCGCTTGCATTGACTCTCTAAAGACTCATCCAGTGAGCAGGCCCTTCGGACCCAGCTTTTGGGTGGTGCTGCATTATAATTGGTCACTGTGTGCAATTATTCTCCATTATCAGTGGTTTTAGCCATAGAAGGGCTTAACGCTGAGGAAATGAGCACTGAAATGATCTGCTGGGTGGAGTGCTGCACATGCCTCCCTTTTTTTTTTTTCTTTTTCCTATACAGAATGAAGAATCTTCCTGCTGCTGCTCCTAATTGAATAGAACCATGGAACTTCAATTTGCAATACATTCCTGCTATCCATTTATCACCTGCTACCAGCTGTCCATGTTTCATGAGTACTTTAGGCCTGACCTTGCTCAACTTCTAGCAAAGGCTCTGGGGCTGCTTGAAACATGCCTACTGATGGTGCTGGGATCTGCATACTGGTGCTGAGTTAGTAAAACTGAAGTGTGCTAAATCTGGTGCAGCACTGCATAGAAACCAATCGGCTTCCAGGATTTTTTTTCAAAGCTTAATTGAACAAGGTGAAGTTAGAAGCCGATTGGCTACTCTGTACAGCTGCACCAGATATTGCACTCTCCAGTTTTAGTAAATCAAGCCCACTGTCCACTGCTGATAGTCAATCATTCTTGTTAGGGTTCTCTTTGGCTCTTATAGTTTTGTCTGGCTCCTCTTCTCTTTCGGCTTAGGTCTTTACCAAGGCAATGCAAAACTTTGACCCAAATTACCCAGTTATTGGGGGACGCTGATTGCTGAGGTCACAAGTGCGTACCTGTGCCGCCTGGTGGCTTAAGGAAAAAAAAAAAATATTTCCTTGATGAAGATCTTGGATTTATGCGATTTATTGAAGGAGAGCTCTGCACTTTTTGTGACTAAAATACTGAATGTGACCCTAAGAACGCCATCCCCAGAGTAAAGCATGGAGGTGAAAACATTATGCTTTGAGGCTGTTTCTCTGCTAAAGGTACAGGCTGACTTTGCCACATTGAGAAGCCAATGCACAGGGCCTTATAGTTTAAAATCTTGGATGAGAACCTTCTTCCCTCAGCCAGAACACTGAAGCTGGGTTGTGGATGGGTCTTCCAGCATTACAATGACCCAAAACATACTGCCATGGCAACAGAGGAGTGGCTGAAGAAGAATTACATTTAAGGTCATGGAGTGGCCTAGCCAGTTTCCAGACCTTAATCCTACAGAAAATGTATGGAGGGTGCTGAAACATTGTTCCACTTTCTGTAAGCAGCAGGTATAATAAGTCCCAGTCTAACCTGCTAAATGGTCAAAGCAGCTTTCAATCAATCAGCAGGGAGACCACTATTCTGCACCTCTGGGAGCTCGTGGTCCCCTTATTAAAGATGGCCTCCTAGGGAGTAGAAACCAGTAAAATGCTTTTATTAAAATGCTTGTTATATTATAAGTGTTCAATAAAAAAAATGTGCCGCACAGGTGTGAAGTGCGCCTGAATGCTTAAAAGTAAAGGCAGCAATTTTAACAATGTTGTTTATTTTGTTTCTTATGGTTAAAGAAAAGTCGATAATGAAATCTTGAAAATAATGCGAGAGCGGTATTCAGCGTGCCTCAATATAGAGGGTTACAACTCCGCCCATAACTGTGCCCACGTGAAGGAGCAGTACGCCGAAGCCAGCAGAGGACATAAAGCCAGATGTAAGTTCTCTGTTCTTGTCTTGCCCTTTAAACACCAGCCAAACCTCTAAATGTACAACTGGAGTGTGCAAAATCTGGTGCAGCTGTGCATGGCATCCAGTCGGCTTCTAACTTCAGCTTGTTCAATTAACCACTTCAAGACCAGGCCTATTTCTGACATTTGTTGTTTACAAGTTAAAATCAGTATTTATTGCTAGAAAATTACTTAAAACATATACAATTTGTATTTATTATAAAATTATATATTGTGTGTGTGTGTGTGTGTTTGTTTTGTTTTAAGCAGTTTATAAATTTAATAAAATTATGACAGTCGTAGTAATATTTTATGTCACACTGTATTGGGGTGGTGGTCTTTCAAACGCAATTTTCTTTTGGAAAAATACAGTTCAATTAATAAAACAAAATAGTAAGGTTGGTACAGGTACCTGTTTAGCATTAGAGGAGGTCTTGCTCTAGAATTATTGCTCTCGATCTAATGATCGCAGCGATTAGAACACGTTTATTTGTGGGCGTGACTTGCGTATGCATTTTCTTTGGTGCGCGATCACGGAGGGGTGGTGCGCTTTAAAAATTTTGTATTTTACACTGTCCCTTTTTAATTTCTGTCACAAGCAATGTAAACATCCCTTGTGACAGTAATAGGCTGTGACTCTTGGATCTGGGGTCTAAAAAGACCTCAAACCCCCTCCTTTGCACTGCAAAGTATTCACAATGCCAAGATCGACACTTTTTTTTTTTTTTTTTTTGAATACTGACCCTTTTTGTTTTAAAAAATAAATAAAAGGTATCGGGGTGATGCCTCTGCAGCTGCTTTGACAAAAAAAAAAAAAAACTGGAAACTGATTGCACCAGAACTGCACTCTCCAGTTTTAGCAAATTGCCGTACTATATTTTCGGTTAGAGGTATTGTTCTAGATTATTTCAGTCTTTTCTCAGATCTCCCTAACTTACATTGAAAAAGCAGCAGTATAGTAAAAAATAAAAATAAAAAAAAAGGAAAAAATGGCTGCATATTTTAAAAGCAAAGCAATGTGCATTACAGATATGCTCTACGGAGTCCTGAAGCTGGCAAAGCGCAGCAAAACTACCGTATATACTCGAGTATAAGCCGAGATTTTCAGCCTCTTTTTTGAGGCTGAAAGTGCCCCCCTCGGCTTATACTCGAGTCATCGCTGTCTGCCCGCTCGATCAGCGTGTCGAGCAGACAGACAGCGGCCATTCTATTCAAAAGCCGCGCCTCCGGCTCCGCCTTCGCCTGTGATAGGCGGAACACTGAATTTCCCAGCAGCCTGTGTTCCGCCTATCACGGACGTCGTATCATCCTCGTACTACGGACGAGGATGATACGACGTCTGTGATAGGCGGAACACAGGCTGCTGGGAAATTCAGTGTTCCGCCTATCACAGGCGAAGGCGGCGGCGCAGCTTTTGAACTTTACAATGGCCGCCGACGAAGAGGGCACGGGACGGCACGGCACGGGACGGGGGCAAGGCAAGGCACGACACGGGACGGATGCAAGGAGGCAAGGCACGGGACGGAGGCTCGGGACAAAGGTAGGCTGGACACACACACACACACACACACACACACACACACACACACACACACACACACACACACACACACACACACACACGGATGGAGACACACACAGGGATGGATGGATGAATGGAGACACACACACACAGGGATGGATGGATGGATGGATGGATGGAGACACACACACACAGGGATGGATGGATGGATGGATGGAGACACACACACACAGGGATGGATGGATGGATGGACACACACACACACACAGGGATGGATGGACGGACACACAGGGATGGACGGACACACAGGGATGGACGGACACACAGGGATGGACGGACACACACACAGGGATGGACAGGCATGTCTCACCCTCGGCTTATACACGAGTCAATAAGTTTGCCAGTTTTTTTGGGGGTAAATTGGGGGCCTCGGCTTATATTCGGGTCGGCCTATACTCGAGTATATACGGTAAGTGCAAAAGTAATCCCAAAAAAAGCCTATCAAAGTCAGCAGCGTATTTATGAATGGGATGACCTGCGGTTTGCATAGTACAGCAATGCATAAGAGAGCGGATAAAGATCTGTTCTTCATTATATATGATGACCCCCCCCCCCCTCCCCAGTGTCTGACCACCTGGGACACTGAGCTGAAACTGAGGATTAAGCTCCCTGTTTATGATGTATGGGGGGGGGGGGGCTACTAGAAATTTTTTTTTTTTTTTTTTATATAAATATTTATTAGAGCATCACATCCATGGTAGCTAATTGGGTAATGAATCCCTATGCTCCCCTACTCCTGTTGGCTAAACCCAAAGTACCCATGTTAGGATGCCATCATTACTTGCTCACAGCTCTTAATCTACTCTCTCAGCTATTTGTGGTAGGCAATTCATTTTGGGAAGTTATCTAAACCCAAGGACATAAATATGTTGGAGCTTATCTGTTATTAGATGTGGTGGCTGCATTAGTTTTTATTGTCGGGCTTCTTTTTTTTTTTTTTCTCATCTAACCTGGTGATACTAACCGTAACACATTTCCTGTTCTAGGGTGACAACGCTCAGTGTACTGCATCTGAGCCGAAGCAGCGTTGTCACCCTAAGACAGGAAGTGTATTATGATTATACAACCCCCAATACCTTAGCCCTGCCCAGTTTGCACTGATGGAAGTGCAACAGAGTGTACAGCCATGGTCAAAAGTTTTGAGAATTACACAAATATACATTTTTAAAGTCTGCTTCTCAGTTTGTATGATGGCAATTTGCATATATTCCAGAATGTTATGAAGGGCAATCAGATGAATTGTAAAGTCCCTCTTTGCAATGAAAATGAATCCCATTTAAAAAAAAACAAAAAAAAAAAACATTTCCACTAAATTTGTGAAGAAGGCTCCAGGGTGCCCAGGAAGGTGCAGAAAGCGCCAGCTCTCCTACAGATGATTCAGTTGTTGGATCGGGGCACCACCAGTGCAGAGCTTGTTCAGGAATGTCAGCAGGCAGGTTCGAGTACATCTGTGCACATGGAGAGAAGACTTTTGGAGGATGGTCTGGTGTCAAGAAGGGCAGCAAGGAAGCCACTTCTCTCCAAGAAGAACATCAGGGACAGACTGATGATCTGCAAAAAGTAAAGGGGTGGGACTTCTGAGGATTGGGGTAAAGTCATTGTGATTGGGGGGGAAAAAACTTTTGGCGAAGAAAAGATGGGCACTACCATCAGTCCTGTGTTATGCCAACAGTAAAGCATCCTCAGACCTTTTATGTGTATGGTTCCTTCTCAGCCAAGGGGCTCACTCACAATTTTGTCTAAGAACACAGCCATGACTAAAGAATGGTACAAAAACAACCTCAGAGAACTTCTCCCAACCATTCAAGAACAGTTTGACAAACAATGTATTTTCCAGCATGATGGAGCACCTTGTAATAAGGCAAAGCGATAACTAAGTGGCTTGGGGAGCAAAACCTCAACATTTTTGGTCCATGGCCAATCCTCAAGAGGTGGGTAAACAAAAAAAGCTCACTAATTCTGACATGCCCCTAACATTGAATATGCAAGCATGGGGTGCCATCAATCAGGATGTGGCCCAGTAGTTGATAGACAGCATGCCAGGGAGAATTGCAGAGGTATTGAAAAAGAAGGGTCAATACTGCAAGTACTCTTTGCATAAACTTCATGTCATTGTCAATAAAAGCCATTGACATTTATAAAATGCTTGTAATTGTACTTCAGTATACCATAGTAACACCTGAAAAAAAAAAGATCTAACACTCCAGCAGACTTTGTGAAAATTAATATTTTGTTTAATCCTCAACTTTTGGCCATGGTTGTATAAGATGTTATAGCAGGCACAAGAAGTTGATTTTTTTTTTTTGCACTTGAAGTGGGGTCCCCCCCCCAAAAAAAAAAAAAAAAGTCAGCAGCTACAAATACTGCAGCTGCTGACTTTTAATAATCGGACACTTACTTGTCCCAGGATGCAGGGGAACGAAGCCCCCCTCGGCCGGCATTCTTACTGTGGGCACCTGGCTATGGCTTCACAGCCGGGCACCCACTGCATGCCGAGCGGTGCCGTGATTCGCCGTACAGTCATCTGGGACACGTGATAGGTCCCAGATGACTGTGCGGAGCTGAAGTGATGTCACCAGCCCGGGCAATGAAGGAGGCAGACTACGAGGGACCCCCTAGCAACAGGCTTTTTTTTATTTATTTATTTATTTTTTTTGGTGGCAACACCACTTTAAAATGTAAGTTTATAGGAAAAAAACTGACTAATCCTACTCTATGCCACTTTCTAAGCCTAATCTATCTAGCCCTATAAAGCAAAAGTTGCTATACTTAGCTGTCCTGCAACCACTCTGGTTCGGTCCCACGCTGAGCTGTCAGCAGTGGCTTCTACGTGTAGGCTTGTGCAGAGGAGGAGGCAACCGACAACAAAAGACCCATAGTAAGTCTATGGGGGATGTCGTTTGCCAGCCATTGCCGGTTCTCTCCTGGGCACAGCGCCTGTAGCTGGAAACTGAGAGAGAGTTTTAGCGTTATAGGGCTAGATAGATTAGGCTTAGAATGTCTAGGATTAGATTTAGTTTTTTTGCCTAAACTTTCACCTTTTAACAGTTATAGCCAAACCCTTTCAGTAAAATATTCATCAGATCAAATAAGAGAAATTCATTGTTAAGGTTTACATGCACTTTAAGTGGCTAACTGTTGGGGAAAACCTGGAGAGGCAGCAAACAAGACCTTATCAGGGACCTGCAAGACTATACCTTCATTTGTTTTGTAGCGAGTGTAGAAATGACCACAGGGTTAATTTTGGCATTTTTGGTCAGCTTGTCCTATATGTGAAACAAACACTTATAATGGTGTCTTGCAGAGTTTATTGAAATGATTCCACCAGTTGCTGGCTTCCTGTACTAATACAAATTTTTATATTGGTTTACAGATGAGTACCTTGGCGCAAATGGCAATGCTAGGAAATGTCTACTGAAGCAGAAGGAGAGGATGATTGAAGAGCGGAAGGCTGCCAAAGCAGCTCAGACCTAAACAAAAGGAATGCCGTCCTATAAAACGGTCTAGTCATATGTCTTGTGTTTCAGAATGGAACATTTAACCCTGTAATAAAAGATCTGTAGATTTCTACATTGACATTTGACTTCTTTAGTATTCAATATAGCACCTTGAATTCTTTGTTCATGTTAGGGTTGCACTGATATGAGTATGTTCATGAGTACTTGTGTTCAAATCACATGCGATTCTTTGCAGTGCGATTTGAGACCATTCATTTTGTATGGGCTCAAATTGCACGCAAAGATGTCTGAGTTCTTGACTGAAAGTATCTGTACTCACCGGCAAAATAAGGGTCTCATGTAGGGCTGCAACTAACGATTATTTTCATAATCGATTAGTTGGCCGATTATTGTTTAGATTAATCGGTTAATAACCTTTAAAAAAAAAAGTGGCTCAAATTGACGTTCATTTTCAACCACAGTGACGGGTAAATTTGGAAATAATAGAAAACTTCTTGATCAAAGGAATTTTCAGACAGTGTATGTTTTTTGTTCAGAAATGAAGTGAAAATTTCAAACATAATTCTTTCATTCACCGAATGTACAAAGATTTTTGCTTTTGCTTCTCACCTGAAAATTGATCCGTGAGCCCAGCGTAAGGCTCGGTACACACCTATGCAGTTTTTGCTTTTGATCTGTTTCTGCAGTGCTTTTTGCTGTGCGTTTTTGATTTTTGCACACATGATTTTACTGCAATTTGAGTTTTTTGCATTTTTTTTTGGGCAGATTAAAAAACACAAATTGCTGCAAAAATGCATTGCATGCTTTTCTGCAGCTTCTCCATTGAAATATATTGAACCAAAAAAAGGATCACTTTCGTTAAAAGTTCCCTGACCCTTTCCAAATATGCAGCGCCTGAAAAAAGCATAGATGTAAACGTATCCTATAGGAAACCATGTAAATGAACTGTAGTGCGTTTCTGCAAAAAGCACCAACAAACATATAGATGTGAACCAGGTCTAAGACTTGTAGTAACATAATGGGGTTAAAAAGACTAGAATTAGCCCTTTATAGTACAAAAAAGCAGATAATCACTACTGGAAGGGGTTCATTTTTTTTTACCGTAGAACAGTGAAAGTAATATTTCCAGTAGTGATTCTATTTTTTACTATAAAGGGCTAATTTTAGTTTTTTTTTTTAACCCCATTATATTACTGGCCGATTAATCGATTATGAAAATAGTAATTGATTATTTGTCGATTAATCGATTAGTTGTTTCAGCCCTAGTCTCATGCAACCTAAGGCTGGCCATACACAGTTCAAATCTCAACCTGTTCAAGCAGGAACCGGCTGGGATTTGAACTGTTAACAGGCAGGTTGAATGTACCAAGTTGATCGCTCAACTTGGGTACAACTTGCTTGTCAGATTCTCTTCCGGTTATCGATAGCGGCTGCTAGCAATTAGTCTTCTCCCGGTGGGGACAGCTTTCCCTGTACACCCCCTGCCGGGAGAAGGCAATGGTCCGGCAGGAGGGATTTCTACAACAACATTGTGTTAATGGGGGAATCTAGCAAATTTCTTTCCTGCAACCTATGCAGCAAAGAAATTCTCTCCATGTATGGCCTTGCCTTGGTTCATGTGGGTTTTTTTTTTTTTTTTTTTTAATTTCTAACTGTCACATTAACATTTACTAAAATTGTAACAAGCTCTTGTTTAGGATCCTGGTACTTGATGGCTGCAACCTAGAATGGGGTAAGTGAGGGGTTGGTGTCAAACAAACCAGGGGAGGGGGGGGGTGTCTAGTTTGGATTGTTTGCCATAATCTCAATAAAATAATTATAATGCTCCAAAACATCCCCCTGACAAGGGATCTAAGCCCCAGACTTCTAACACAGATATATTGGGGAGGAACCAAAGATTGCAGCAGTACAGGTCAGCAGGACCGGCGGGGCCTTAAAGGGACATGTAAAGGTTCAGCTTACAGAGCTTTATGTAAAGGTGAACTTACCCTTTAAAGCAGTGGTCATCAACCCTGTCCTCAGGGCCCACTAACAGGCCAGGTTTTATGTATTACCTTGGGAAGATGCAGACTAGAATACTGCAATCACTGAGCAGCAAATGATATCACCTGTGATGTATTTCAGTTATCTTGAAAACCTGGCCTGTTAGTGGGCCCTGAGGACAGGGTTGATGACCACTGCTTTAAAGTATTACTAAACCCAGGAGCCTGCATTCACTATATCTGGTCTCCCACAGTACACGGAACATGGAAATGTAATTATTTTAGTAAATATAAACTGCTAAATACCTTTTCTCATCAGCAGTATATAGCAGTCTTGTGACTTCTATCAGTTTCTGGTGATGCTTGGAGGAGGAGTTTTCATACTGCACTAAGCTGTCCTGTCAGCCTGTGGGACTGCTGACCCTCTGCCTGGACAGTGCCGATTGGCCACGTGCTGATCACATGCACTCTCCAAAAAAAAAAAAAAAAACGCCCTCTAGCGATACACGCCAAACTGAGAATGTGCAGCTTGACTTCAAAGGCTCTGTCTTATCCTGACTTGTCCAGGGGGACAGTGCAGGCAGGGGAGGATCTGTGCATACAGGATCAAGCAGCCTTTTTACACAATGCAGAGGATTAACCCTTTCCACAGTGAGTATAATAAGCATGTTTTACTGCATACACAGACTGATTTTACTATTGTGGGTTTAGTGACACTTTAATTGATAATTTATTTCAAGGTACTTTTCCACCAGAGTAGGTAAAATTATTCCACAAAGTGCTTGTGCTCTCCACCAATGTGCTCTAGCCGCTCACCTTACATTATGACTCCTGTTTCACCAGTGGGTCATAATCAGCTGTTCTTCTCAGGGGATAATGCCAGATCTGGGTAGCGTGCTATTCCTCTGTATCTCCTGCCAGCCCCCAGAATCCCAGGTATACTCGGGGATAACAATTCTTAAAAGAGGACCAAAGCAAACGTCCCTGGGTGAAGACTTCCTTAGTAGGACTGAGGGACTATATTTATTGAGATTAATCAACACTTTGCACTTTATTATTCACAATTAGTCTGGACTTTCCGAACGAGCGGAATTGGCCACACAAAATCACACCAAAGTCCTACGGATTAGACCGTGATGACGTATGACTGGACTAGAATAAGGAAGTGCATAGCCAGTAGCTGTCCTAGCATCGGTTTTCATCAGTCGGACTAGCATATAGACGAACAGATTTTTCAACCGGACTCTGGTCCGTCGGAAAGATTTGAAACATGTTCTAAATCTAAAGTCCATCTTATTTTTAGACAGCAAAGGTCCGACGAAGCCCACACATGGTCGAATTGTGCGGCACATTCGTTATATCGGACCTTTGCTGTCCAACAGTCCGGCGCACACACACGGCATAAGGGTTTTTTTTTTTTTACGTTTTGGATAGTGGAAATGGATTAGGTCTGTCAGTTTTTTATTGCCATCTGCACCTGTTACAGATTCACCATTTATCATCACCAAGCCTTACCCAGTAGGGAAAAAGATTGCGTTTAAGGGCCAGTAAAAGGCTACAAGGAAAGCTTTGGATAGTAGGGCCAATATGGCTAAAGACTAGTTTACATGACTGCAATCTAGCCAACAAGTTCTGTACCTATATTTCAGCACATTAAGCTGACTGCGCATGCAATATTTATTGTGTATTTTACTTCAAGATGGTTAGCTTGCTTGGTAGATCTACAACCCTCTTTTTTAGGACTGACCGTAGTGGAGTAGGAAATTCTGACTAGGCCCAGTTTTGGTCAAATGTCGCTCAGGCTACCAAAGCGCACCTAGATATAAAAAAAATATTCTCTCCAGCATTTGAACACACCACCTAGGCCATAGCATGATGAAAATAAATGTTATTCCCTGAATGGATTTGGGTCTAAGCACATTTTGAATTTTTAGCTCAAGTCTCGCAGAAAAATGCACTTCTCGCAGAAGTTATTTTTTGAAAAACCGATTGAGTGCAGCGCACTTTATAGGCGCAGCATTAAAAAAAATCAGTTACGTAACGGTAACGTTTCCAAGAGTCTTTCAGGGCAGCACACTTGAGAGACCGTCGCTCCTCCCTTCCCTCCACCAGAGTTTTAAGCCACGCCATCTCTCCAGCCCGTCAGTTTTTCCCACGAGAACCTCCGGCCACTCTAGGGAGACACAAAAACGCATCGTACCAACTTGGTGGCAAAAAATTATTTGGGTGGGTACTGGTGCTGTCCTGAAAGACTCTTGGAAAAAACATTAACGGTACACAACTTTAATTTTCGCCCTCTATCATCTTTCAGGACAGCACACTTGAGAGGATAAGCGAGCACTTACTCTAGGGTGGGACTACTGCTTGCAGGACTTTACACCCAAAGTCCTGTTCCTGGGCAGACAACAAATCTAGTCTGTAGTGCTTAACCAAAGTCTTAAAACTTGACCACGTTGCTGCTCTGCAGATCTGTTCGGGTGCAACACCAGCCTACTCTGGTTGTGATGTTGCCATGGCCCTAATACCTTCACCTCCTTTTGCTATATAGCGGGGATATGTAATTAGCGGACCTCCAGCTGTTGCAAAACTACAAGTCCCATCATGCCTCTGCCTTTGGGCATCATGCTTGTGGCTCTCAGAGTCTTGCTATGCCTCATGGGACTTGTAGTTTTGCAACAGCTGGAGGTCCGCTAATTGCATATCCCTGCTATATAGGCCTGCCAACCTAAACCACCTGGCTATAGTATGTCTGGAAGCTTTTGACCCCTTCCTAGCCCTAGAAAAAGAAACAAAATGGAATCGGATCTCTTAAACTGATCCATAACCTCCAAGTATTTTAATACACATCTCCTAATATCTAACCTGTGGAAGATGTGCTCCTGTTCCCTCAAAGGATTTGAGCAAAAAGTGGGCAGACAGATTTCCTGGCTCCTATGAAATTTTGTAGCCACCTTTGGCAAAAAGGCCAGACCGGTTTTAAAAATAATCCGATCTGGAAAAAACTTGAACAGGTGCCCTCCTTGAGAGGGCTTCTAGCTCACTAACCCTCCTTGCGGTAGTGATTGCCACCAAAAAAAAAACAGTCTCAAGGGTTAAAATGTTACTGTACAAGACACAATAGGCTCAAAAGGATCCCCTGTAAGAGCCTGGAAAACCAGGGAGAGGTCCCATACAGGAAAGGGATGGGAGCTGACTGGTCTCTGCCTACTTAAGGCTTTAAAGAACCTGGATATCCAAGGATACACTGCGAGTTGTTGTTCAAGGAACACATTTAAAGCAGAAACTTGATCCTTAAGAGTACTAAGGGCCAGTTCCTTATCTGCCCCACTCTGTAGGAACTCCAGCACTGCGAACGTTAAAGGAGCTCTCTGCACACCAAGAATTGAACTTCTTCCAGACTTTCAAATAGATCCGGTGTGTCTCTTGTTTTCTACAATTCAGAAGAGTCCCCCTTCTCAGCATTTTCTCCTCAGTAGCCAGGCTGACAGATTCCACCTCTCCACCCGAGGGCAGCAGATTGGGCCTTGATAGAGGTCTTCCCTGACTGGCAATATCCAAGGCGGTTCCATCGCCAGCTTCTTTAGGATCGAGAACCACAGCCTCCTGGGCCAGTAAGGGGCTATGAAGATCAGGGTCATGTCCTCTGACTGGAATTTCCTCAAGACCGCGGGCAACAGAGCAGGGGGTGGGGGGGGAGGCATAGCACCTGGAAAAATGGCAGCTCTGGGAAAGAGCGTACACCCCTATTGCCCCACCCCAGCGCTTCAGAGGGGAGTTTTCCCTCGAAGCGAAAAGGTCCACACATGGGACCCCCTCACTTCTGAACAGTCATCCTGTATACGACTTGACTCAGGACCCAGTCACTCTCCCTTAGCTTCCTCCTGCTAAGGAAGTCTGCCATCTGATTCAACTCCCCCCTTCAGGTTTACTGCAGATATAGTGAGAGCACGGTGACCTTGGGCCCAGTTTATTGTTTCTGTCAGAGCCCAAAGGCCCCCGCCGTGTTTGTAAGCAACTGCTGAGCGGACCCGGACATGATGGCCTTCAGCTCTTTCCAGTTCGAGGACTTTACCACGTCCTCGACTCTCCAGGATCCCTGCGCCAGACTCAGCCCCAGGTGTGCTCCCCAACCCGTGCCACTTGTGACGACCTTGAACACTGGCAGTACCAATTCCAGTCCCTGCGATAGATTTGCTGCCTTCCTCCACCACCACAGGGACCTCTTTACCCATATTGGAATGAGAACCGATGAGTCCAAGGATCTCTGAGCGCAGTCCCAAACTTCCAGAATAAACAACTAAAGGACGAAAGTGCAATCCCAGCCACCTTACCGCTGGGAGGGCAGACATCAGCAGACCCAAAGCCGACATGGCCCTTTGTTGATTGCATTTTAGAACTGCCAAGGCTTCGTCTATCTTGCAAATTTTCTCTTCCGGAAGGAACACGCTACTGGGTTGAGTCCAGAAATGTAACCAGGTTGGATTTCTCCAAATTTAAGAGCATTCCCAGATGCTCCAACACACTCCTTGCTACCTACAAATCCTGGACCAGCTGCTCCGGCGAAGAAGCAGGTCGTCCAGGTATATGACTACTGCGATTCCCCGAAAAGCCAGAGTCTCCACCATCACTCTGGTCAATGCCCAGGGAAAAAGAGGATAGCCCAAAGCCAAAGGGGAGGGCTTGAAATTGAAGATGTACTATTTCCTCCCCGGACCTTACTGCCAGTCTGAGGAATCTGCAGATCTATGGACGCCCTGTAATAATTTGGAGGAAGCAGCGTTTTTACAGGAAAAAAAAAAAAAAAAGAAAGTGGAATCCATCCAAAACCTCTTGTAGGAGATTGATAGATTCAGAGGTTTCAGGTTCAAGATGAGCCTGAACTTCCCAGAGGGCTTCCAGACCACAAAAACGTGGGTATAAAAGCCTCTGCCTATCACCCCAGGTGGGACTCGTGACATTACATCCTGCCGTTCCAGATCCTCCAGTAAAGCTGGCGCCTTTTGTGTACACCTTGCCAAGTCTATTAGCAGCCTGTGTGTGGGGGGGGGCTTGGGAATTCCAGTCTGTACCCCCTCCGTACAATCCCTGGAATGAACAGATTGGAGGTAACACTCGGACTGTGGGAGGAAAGCCCCAGTCTTCTTCCCACCAGGGTTAAATTGTCATTGGGACTTCCCCCCACACCCTCATTGGTCCACTTTCTTTTGAGACTCCACCCTCGGGAAACTAAACTTCCTTTGCGGGCAAGTATTTTTAGCCTGTTCCCCTAAATTTCTTTAAAGGGAAAGGCTTTTTTTAATCAGCTGTTCGAGCTAGGACAGCCTCCATGTCCGGACCAAACAGTAAATCCCCCGGGAAAGGGACTCTGCAAAGCTGTCTTTGAAGCATTGTCCCCTCACCGATTTTGCTGAGGCATCTGCAATGTATGCAACCTCTTAAAAGCATTGGAAAAATGAGAGAATCATCTCTTTAGCAGTCCCAACCTCAATGTGTGCTTTTATAGATGTTAGCCAGTGCTCCATGTTACATGCCACCACAGTGACAGCCATGGCAGGCTTAAGATCCCCCAAGGTGGAGTCCCAAGTCTTCTTGAGTAGAGAATCCATCCTCTTATCAATGGGGTCTGATAGAACCCCCATATCTTTAAAAGCCAAGTCTGTCTTTCTGGATACCTGAGAAAAAGCTGCACCCAGGCTAGATTTGCCCCATACCACGGCTTCATCCTCAGCACAGGGAAATCTGCATTTTAATGCTTTGAAAAGAAAGGCTTCCATTCTGGGTCTTGCCATTCCTTTTTGATGGTGTCAACCAGAACCTTGTGGACTGGAAAGACCTTCCTCTTCTGCTCTCCAAGACTTACATCTGATCATGGAGAGACAGCATTTTTTTCCTCCTGGATACCCAAGGAGGTGTGGATGGCTCCCAAGAGCTCTACCAGGGAGAGAGCATTTGTAATGGGAGGGTCGAATGGACTCATTAGCCACGTTCTCTCCAACTCCCAGGAGTCTGAGGCTGTGCTGTCAGGCGCATCCTCAAAAGCCTGGCTTGTGCTCCCAGGTAACCCTTAACTGATAGAGGGACCTGCTGCGGCATCTTGCAGAGGATTGGCTGGGGCTGAAACACAAACATCATTTTATAAGATTGGAAGGTGGTGGAAAGCTCAACGGATGCTGCCAGATCAGAACCCTGCTCAGCAGAATGTTCCATAACCAACCCCTCGATACCGTCTACACAAAACTGTGGACCAAGATTCCCCCAAAGTACTCCTACAGGATGGGCACTTCCTCTTGGTAGTGTGAGGGGACCTAAACTTTTAAGAGGTCTTCCCCTGAAACAAAAACCCCACAGCATCAGAAACTGCCAGCACCACCAGACCACACAACCCCAGGGTCCCAGAACTACACCACCTCCCTCTGACCACCTAGGGAGGGATTCACCCATGGAGCTAAATGGGAATATGGCAAGGGAACACCACCCCAGGGTTCCACTTACCTTAGTAAGTTTGGTCCGCTTTCGTTCCTCCTACTGCTGACACTACAGCAAAATGGAGCCTCCACCAGCCACCATGCCACTCGCTTTGCAGCTGGAATCAGAAACTTGCTGGTCAAGCAGAAGTGCTTGCCCCTGCTGGAAATGTCACCTGCCATCACACCCAGACTCCACACAAACCACCCTGGCCTAAAAACTTCCCCAAGGGAAAACAGGGTGCATTTACTGCACTAGGCAGACTAAGCAATCCCCATCCCAACTGCAGTGCACTGAGAGACCTCTGTCTCCCTTTCAGGAAAACACCGGCCTCCACCAAATGATTTGGCCCAGTGCACAAAGCAAGGTCCATAAAGACATGGATGAGAGAGTTTGGGGTGGAGGTACTTGACTGAATTACATAGAGCCCTCGCCTCAACCCAAGAGAACATCTTTAAGATGAATTACAGTGCAGACTGCAAGCCAGGCCTTCTTATCCATCATCAGTGCCTGACCTCAAGCTTCTGGAGGAATCGTCACATTCCCATAGACACTCCTAAACCTTGTGGACAGTCTTCCCAGAAGTGTTGAAGCTATTATAGCTGCAAAGGGTGGACTCAACTCAATATTGAATCCTACAGACTGAGACAAAGTTTGTGTAAATGTGTCCCAATACTTTTGGTAATATAGTGCATGTGTTCTAGAGTAAATCTGGGTACCTAATTTAGCCAGTGGGTTAAAAAGAAACAGACAGAAAACCCCTGCTAAACTAAAGGATTTTGTCTGCATACCCATCAAACTGTTGGAGGTGTGATACACCCGGGGCAGATTTTTTGCACATGTTCTGGCTTTGCCCACCTAGCTGGCAGTTCTGAGTGGAGGTGCTGGACTGTTAGGTCAGTCACTATGATCACCATCCATAGAAGTCTGTTGGGCTTGGTGGACACATTAGCACCTAAAAATGTGATCCACACTTTGCTCACCTTGCTCCTGTACTATGCCTGCAAAGTGATTATCTTATTGTGGAAGAAAGTCTGGAAGGCATTGATTAATAAGGCTCGCTTATGAAGCCACATCTCAATAGGGGGGTACCTGATTAGTTAAAAAAAGACTCAGTTAGACTTACCGGTGACGGTATTTCTAAGAGCCTTTCAGGACAACCCCGGAGAGTGTAGCTCCACCTTGCAATCAGGAAACACATGCCCACTTTAAAAACACCTCCTCCTCCTCCATGGCTTCAGTTATTGTGGCCTTCCGACGCTGGAAAACAAAGCACAGAAAGCACAACACCATGGTAGAACTTAATACATTTACTAAGCATAACCTAGGGAGGGAAGTAACGGTTGTCCTGAAAGGCTCTTAGAAATACCGTCACCGGTAAGTCTAACTGAGTCTTTCTCAAATCGCCTTTCAGGACAACCCCGGAGAGGATAACCGAGAAACTTACCCTAGGGCGGGACTACTGCCTGCAGTACCTTCCTGCCGAAGGCCTGATCTGCTGCAGACAGTAGATCTAACCGGTAATGCCGGAGAAATGTCGAATAACTGGACCAAGTGGCAGCCTTGCAGATTTGTTCAGGCGTGGCACCGGCCCTTTCAGCCCAGGAAACTGCCGTGGATCTAGTAGAGTGGGCAGCAATACCTGAGGGAGGTATTTCTCCTTTTGCTTTATAGGCTTCTGTTATAGCCAACTTAAGCCACCTACCCAGCGTACTTTTAGAAGCTTTCTCCCCCTTGCGTGATCCAGAAAATATCACAAAGAGGGCGTTTGATTTTCTAAATTCTTTAGTAACTTTCAGAAACTGTAAAAGACATCTTCTCACATCCAATGTGTGAAAAACTTCCTCTCCTGCATTTGCTGGGCTTGCAGAGAATGTAGGTAACACTATTTCCTGTGATCGATGGAAAGTTGAGGATACTTTCGGTAGGAATGCTGGATCCGTCCTCAGTACCACCCTGTCCTGATAAATTCTAAGGAAGGGTTCTGTAATAGCTAGAGCTTGGAGCTCGCTGACTCTCCTGGCCGAGGTGATGGCCACCAAAAAGATTGTTTTTAAAACCACCTTCTGCAAAGAAGCTTCCTGTAAGGGTTCAAACGGTGCTCCCGAGAGACCCTGTAAAACTGTAGACAAATCCCAACTGGGAAAGTCTTTAAGGGCTACTGGTCTATTTCGAGCAAGAGCCCTAAAAAATCTAGAAATTAAAGTTTCTTTAGATAAAGTCTTTTCAAAGAAAACTGATAAGGCAGCCACCTGAGTCTTCAGGGTACTGGCTGCGAGACCCTTCTCCATTCCTTCATGGAGAAACTCCAAGACTGACACCGTGCTCTTGACCCTGAGTTCTCTAGAACTGCACCAGGAGTTGAACTTTTTCCAGACCTTCATGTAAATTGCCTGTGTAACTGCCTTCCTACTGGACAGCAGGGTCTTTACTACTTTATCTGAGAGACCTTTAGCCTTTAACAGGTCCTCCTCAGAAACCAGGCGGTTAGCTGCAGGAGTTCCACTTCTGGATGACTTACTGTCCCCTGGGATAACAGATCTTTTCTGAGTGGTAACCTCCATGGGGGCTTCGAGGCTAGGTTTCGAAGACCCGCGAACCAGGGTCTTTTTGGCCAAAAAGGAGTGACTAGTATTAAGTCTGTCCTTTCTTCCCTGAATTTCCTCAGTACTAGTTGAATTAGAGGAAAGGGGGGAAAGGCATAGCACAGCTGGTAATGCCAGGGGTGAGCGAATGCATCCAACCCTATTGCTGCATCTCCTCGGTGAAGAGAAAAGAATCTGTCCACCTTTGAGTTCTGCTGGCTGGCAAAAAGGTCTACCTGAGGAACCCCCCAGGCCTCGGAGATCATCAGGAACACTTCCTGATTCAGACTCCATTCTGCCTCTAGCAATTTGCGCCTGCTTAGGAGGTCCGCAAACAAATTCTGAGAGCCCTTCAGATGCACTGCCGATAGTGAGGCTGTGTTCTGTTCTGCCCAGGCTAACAACAGATTGGCCAGCTCCATCAAGCTCCTGCTTCTGGTTCCCCCTTGCTTCATAATGTAGGTAACCGCTGTTGTGTTGTCTGACAACACCTGAACATGGTGGCCTCTCAAACTCTGCTGAAATGCCACTAAACCCAGAAAGATCGCCTTCAACTCCCTCCAGTTGGATGATCTTTGAGCTTCCTGTTTGGACCAGACCCCCTGAGATGTCTGACCATCCAGATGGGCTCCCCAGCCCCAGGCACTTGCGTCTGTAGTAAGGCGCTTGTCCACAGGAAAGGTCCACACCAGGCCCCTTGAGAGGTTTGCCTGGTCTCTCCACCACCAAAGAGCCCTTTTCGTCTTTGACGAAATTTTTAGCTGTTTTTCCAAAGGATCCTGATGGGACCAGCTTGACAGAACCTCCCTCTGAAGGGGTCTGGAATGGAACCTGGCCCACTGAACAGCCGGGATTGCTGCCGTAAGCAGGCCCAGAACTGCCATAGCCATCCTGACTGAGACTGTCTGGTTGCTCTGTATCCGCTGTACAGCTAGCTGTAACTTTTCCTGTTTTTCCAACGGCAGGAAAACTTTCTGGAGAATCGAATTTAATGTATACCCCAGAAATTTCATTTCCTGTGAGGGGGTCAGGATTGACTTCTCTAGGTTTAGAAGCCATCCCAGGCCCTCGAGGTGAGACTGGGCCCTCTGGAGATTGACTAGGACCTGCTCCCTGGAGTCTGCAAAAAACAAAAGGTCGTCCAGATAAGGAACGACTGGAATCCCCTTCAATTTCAGGGGTTCCAAAGCCTCTGCCATAATCTTCGTAAAGACCCTGGGAGAGGACGAGAGTCCGAACGGCAGAGCCCTGAATTGGAGGTGCCATACCGAACTCCCTAGCTTCAATGCCAGGCGCAGGAACTGCTGCGATGCCTGATGAATTGGTATATGAAGGTAGGCATCCCTTAGGTCCAGGGATGCCATGAAGCATTCTGGGGTCAACAGCTTTGTGATGGAGAAAATTGTATCCATCCTGAAATGTTTGTACCGAATGAACCTGTTCAGGAATTTCAGATTCAGGATTAGACGGTACTTCCCTGAGGGTTTTTTCACCAGAAAAATATGTGAATAAAAACCCCCGCCCTGCTGGCTTACTGGGACTTGAATCAGAACCTCTTGCTGTATCAGCTCCTGTAACAACAGCTTCATTGCAGAGGCCTTCTCCTGATCCCTTGGCAATGTTGTCACATAAAACCTGCTCGGGGGTAGTTCTGAAAACTCCAACCTGTACCCCTGATCGACAACGCTCTTCACGAACAGATTTGGAGACAGCCTGTCCCATTGTTCGCAAAAAGCTGACAGTCTCCCCCCCACTGGGGAGATATTGTCACTTGTTCTTAGGGGACTGCTCTGGGGGAGATCTAAAGAGGACTCCACCCCTGCCTTTGCCCTTCTGTGAACCCCATCTGCTCTTGTGCTCCTGGTCTTTTTTATGGGACTGCTGAAAAGCACGAAAATTCTTTTTAGCCATCTGCTTTTTCTTAACTGGAAAAGCCTTCTTTTTATCGGCTGTTCTATCCAGCACAGACTCTAAATCAGGACCAAAGAGCAAGTCACCCGAAAAGGGAAGACCACACAGCTTGACCTTAGAGGCAGTGTCCCCAGACCATGTTTTCAGCCAAACTGCTCTCCTGGCTGAATTTACAAGAGCCGAAGACCTAGCGGCCAGTTTAACTGATTCTGCTGATGCATCCGCCATGTATTTGACTGCATTCAGGATCAGTGGAAAGGACTCTAAGAGATCCTTGCGGGGTGTCCCCGCCTCAATATGGCTCTTCAGCTTCTCTACCCAACATTCCAGATTCCTGGCCACCACCGTAGCTGCCATTGCTGGTTTTAGACTGACTGACGCAGCATCCCAAGCTTTTTTAAGGATGGAGTCAGCTTTTTTGTCCATTGGGTCTTTAAGGATCCCCATATCTTCAAAGGCTAGATCCGTTCGTCTGGATACCTGCGAGAAAGCTGCATCGACTCTGGGTTTCTTGTTCCAAACCTCTGAGTCCTTATCTTCGAAGGGAAACCTTCTTTTGAGAGCTTTAGAGAAGAAAGGGGCTTTTTCTGGGTCCTTCCACTCCTTTCTCACTGAGTCTGAGAGGACCCTGTGGACAGGAAAAACTCGCCGTTTTGTTTCGTCCAACCCCTGGTACATTTTGTCATGAACTGACAGTTGTACTCTTTCTTCCTGAATTTCTAGAGTAGTGTAGATTGCTTTTAAAATATCATCTACTTCCTCTAGTGATAGCTTGAATTTGGAGCCCCTGCTATCTTCTTCCTCTTCCTCCTCCTCCTCAGAATCCCTGAAGGAGATGAGAGTACTACCCCCTTCGTCTCCAGACTCTTCAGTTTCCACCTGTCTGGATGACGACGCCCTGGGGCTGGGCGGTAAGTTCTGAGGCTCGGTCTGTGCGGGAGGGTTTTGTATCAGGATGGACTTGACTGAACTCAAAGAGTTTGTCAGCTCTTTAACCGAAGAAAACAAATCCTTATATTGTTGAGATGTTTCCTCTTCCACCAATTCTCTGATACAATTTCTGCACATTGCCTTCTGCCATGAATCTCTGAGGGGGGTTTTGCAGGAAGGACATTTTCTCTGACCTGGTCTAGCTTTTCCTAGTGATTTTTCCTGAAACGACATACAGGTTTAATTCACTAAAAGCTCTCAACAACCAGTTGCTTAACACCAAGCCAGTGCAGAGACCCACCACCAAACAGACCACTAGTGAGACCCCAGAACTAGGCTGCAAAAGGTCAGAGCGAAGTCCACCTCTGACCTGCAGCGACAGGCCCCCAAGAGGGGGGAACAAACAAAGACATACCCACAGTAAAGCAGAGGGTGCCAGTGCACCTTACGTACCTGGGCTGGACCGGTGCTGGGGGCGCCTGTCTCCGCCATAGCTGGCTTGCACTCTTCCATCGTTTGAGTGAGGCAGCTATTTTACAAACAGCTCTCATTTTAAATTTTCCCGGCCGCCGCGTCATCAAGGCCGGCCGGAAGCGGAAGCACACGGTCACCTGACCCGCCCCATGACCCCTGCGTTCCAGGCGCTGAACCACGGCGCCACGCCCCCTCAGAGCGCCCGCGCGTCACCGTGAACGACGCCGTCGCCGCCCGGGACCCGGCGCCGAAAACGGAGCCATGCCGCTGACCTGCAGCGGCCTCCGCCAGCAACAGAGCCCTCCCTGCGCTAACAAGCGGACACCGGGCACCCGACGCCGGCACTCCGAGGGTCCTTACTCCCGTGAGATGGCGGGACCAGGAGCTCCAGGAGTCCTCTCCCCGTGGAGATGCTGCTGGGGGTCAAAGAGAAACAACCTGCAACAAAAGGTAAGCCTTACTCCCCTGCAGAGAGTGTAGCTCTCCCTGGTTCAGGCACATGCTTCCTCCAAGGAGGAAACACAATAACTGAAGCCATGGAGGAGGAGGAGGTGTTTTTAAAGTGGGCATGTGTTTCCTGATTGCAAGGTGGAGCTACACTCTCCGGGGTTGTCCTGAAAGGCGATTTGAGAAAATTAAAAAAAAAGTGTGGGGTGGTTGGATAGAATATAGCTCAGCAGCATTAAATTAACCGCTTCCTGGTAGGATGCATTAAGGTGAAAAACACATAGGTTTACTACACCCTTAAGGTGTCCTACAGCTACTGACAAACTCCATGGTGGGATAGTGGGGCGCACATGGGTAGGCAAGCAGAACCCTGAATAATAAGTCCACACAACTCTGAAAGGTGAAAACCTTGGTTTTTATTATCTTTTGACAGAATATTTAGGAGGTGGCAGGAACAGCAGCAGCCTGGGTCCTCTGCACAGACACTCTGGTGTGAGTCTTTGCAAGATGATCAGTGTACTCCTAGAGGGGAAGAAAAACAGATGAGTGTACAAGTCCTTCCACTATATAATGGTGGTGAGCTTCACAGACTGTAGTTTACTACTTGTTACAGCTCATTTGTGCATGCTTGGTGGGGTGCAATAAACTACAACCCTTCCTCAGCAGTCAGACAATAAAAAGGTGTCCCAACATTAATATAACCAGAGTCTATATGGAAGTACATATTGCATGGTAACCTTGTGCATTCAAATCTGAAACAGCTAATAAAAAGCTACCACTGTTGGCCACCTGAAAATTTTGGACGACTTACTAGCTTCAACGCCAACAGATCAACCCATAAAATCAGAACTCATCTGCATACATGCCCTAGTATTTATTATAATCCCCCACCCTAAATATGCAAACAGGAGTCTGAACTCAGACAAAAATTTACCTGGTATGGGGACTTGGTGAAGATGGTTTCCTTCCAGAGATCAGGAGTCAGATAGTGGTAAGTCTTTGAGATGGCATCAAAGGTGGCTTTAGCTGTATTTTGTGGGGAAAATAAATTAGTTGCAAAAGCAATACAACAGATCTTTGAGAAAAGCAGCCCCACATATTAACCAGTCTATGGTGCAAAGGAAATAAAAAATAAAAAACAACCTTGGCTACTTCCTGACCATGTTATAGCCAAAAGCCATCTACACAAGACCTTTCAAACTGAGCTGCAGGTGTCAGCAGTAAAGTGGTGCTATTTTTAGTGATGTTTTAACCCCTGCAAGCAGCTGAAAAGGGGTTAAATCTGTCTGCAAAATGCCACTGCAGTGGCACTTTACCAGCGCAGCACCATTGTTTTCAATGGGGAGGAGCAGCATATAGGAGCGGTGTATTCACCACTCATACACTGCTGCAAAGACCCATCAGTTCATATCCCTTGAACCCAATCCTCCCCTTGTGTCCCTCCCTTACTCCTTTCTTGCCCCCCTCTTTATATTCTCTCTGCTTACTATACCTTTTCTTTCCTTGAATATTACACACCCATGACAATGAGGTTTCTCTGGCAGATGGGTAGATTGGGACGGGTTTGTTGCAGGGAATTTACTGCCTTAGCGCCAACAACCCTTATGGGAGGAGATAGGTGTAATGGTCATGGGTGTCACTGATTTCTCAACAAGATTTCTATATTTTATATGTTGTGTTCTTATACATGTTGTATTCTAATGCTCTGTGTTTGGAAGGAAACACCCCCTCCATACTGATATAAGGTGTGATGTATATTCATGCTCTCTGTATGTTCTTGGCTTATATGGTTAAAACCTAACTTTTTTTTTTTCTTCAAATATAAAGCTGCTGGCAGGACTTTGTGATGCCCTGCCAGCACCCCAGTGTGAAAGCACTTGGGCTCTCACACTGGGTTTGCAGCCGAGGTTTTTTTCAGGTGCTATGCAGGTGCTTTTAGCACCGTATCGCCTGAAAAACACCTCCAGTGTGAAAGGGGTCTAACAGTCAATTCTGGGGGGTTCCCACACCATCTACATGAGGTTTGTACTAGTTTTCTTGAAACCCCAACAGGAATGATTCAAAGAGCCCCTGCAAAATTTTGCAAACATGAGTCTTGCCCAAAAACTAGAATATTCACTTTTGAAAAATTACTCTGTACATGCTATTTTAAGCATGCTGGATACAAAGTAGCTCCTGGCTGAAGGACGACCACAGGACCCTTAAAGCAGATCCATGTCACCTTAGTTTGGCTCAAGTTGGTTTAAACCAACCATTTGTGTCACCAAGTGAAGTGTCTAAGCACTGTATGTACTGCATGAAACTTCAGCTACATACAGTATATAGTGCTGGGTTCTGGCTGTGACTTCATCTGTTAATACAAAGCTTCCTCTGATAGACGGAGGAGCAGGCCAACATCGCGCTCTCAGACTGCCAGAGGAAGCTTTGTATTACAAAGCTGCCTATGAACAGCCAAGCACCTTTCAGCCAGACTTTAGTTCTAGGCATGAGACAGGAAACTGGAACCCAGTAATGTATACTTGTAGGTAGCCGAGGTACATACAATACATACAGAGCAGCAGTTATGCAAATGGTTTTAGACTAGCTTGGCCCAAACTACTTAGTGACATGAAACCAACATCCGCTTTGACAGTGGCAAGAGACAAAGCAGTGACAGGATCTTGGAACAATCACTGAACGCAAGATGTGCAAGTATGCACATTATATGTCAAGGGTGTCACCCACACCAACAAAAATTTAATTTGGCTTAAAGACAGTCTTGGTGCCCAAAAGATCATTTCTTCCAAAAACACCTGCAGATTACTTACCAAAGTTGCCCAGAGTGGCTGTGCAGCCCCTAGCCGAGGTGTAGCAATCATCAATACCAGCCATCATCAGCAGCTTCTTGGGGACAGGCGCTGAGACAATGCCAGTACCTCTGGGAGCCGGGATCAGACGTACCAGTACAGAACCACAACGACCAGTCACCTGCAGAAAGACAAAGCCTTAAGTCATACTTATTTGCAGAGGTTATTCAGCAATTACTTTAAGGACTGAACACTGCCACATATAATCACTTTGCACTAGTAGACAAATCACGGTCATATGTTGAGCTTAATAACAGGAACAGGTAGACCACTTACAGGACAACCTGCCGTGCATACAAAGTTCATTTACTGTGTCTCTCTTGTAAAAGACAATCACACAACTCAGAAACGTGTAACTGATCAGAGCTGAGAGACCCCCCATCACTGTACAATAATGAAATATGGAACATTACCTTGCAGGGCACAGTGTGTGGCTTTCCGATCTTGTTACCCCAGTAGCCTCTGCGGACAGGTACGATGGACAGTTTAGCCAGAATGATGGCACCACGGATAGCAGTGGCAACTTCCTTGGAGCATTTCACACCCAGACCAACATGGCCATTGTAGTCTCCAATAGCCACAAAAGCCTGAAAAATAAAAATACAAAAACTTGTATATTATTTGTATCCCAGCTTAATTTATATCTAAAGCCAATACCACCAGGACAATATACACATGGAGTATCCACCACGTTTCCACAAGTCAGACTGGGAGGTAAACTTAAATTACACCATGCATATGCTGCAGAAGGACCAACATGTCTAGTTCTAGTAAAACTGATAATTGATAGATTTTTATTCTACAGGATTTATATAGCACTAGACATTTGCACAACACTTTGAAATATAGAAGGACCGTTCAATTACAATACAGAAGGAATAGGAGGGCCAAAAAAAAAAAAAAAAAAAAAAAAAAAAAATTCCTGTCTTTTCACGTTTGGATAATTAAGCTATATGGTGGCAAAGGTTTGGTTTTTTGGAAATACTTACTGGATGCAGCATTGGTCCCATGACAGCTCTAAAACTGAAAACCGAGCGACCAAACACAGCCAATCGCTCAGTTCTTAAAGCTCTGTGAGCTGGTGTCAGCCCACCGGCTCTCTGCCACCCCTTCCACTGGAGTGATGGGCTGTGGAGGTGTTGGGCAGCTGGCTCAGAGGCTGAGCTGGGTGCCAGTCCAGGTATCTGGGTGGATCAGATACCTGAGGAGACTGATGCCAGCTGATTGTGGGCTTAAAACCAGTCAAGAGTGCAGCACAAACTGCACTCCCGTGATCTCCAGAAGTACAGCCAAACAAGCATCATTTATACAAAGGAAAGTTCTTGTTGCCCAAAGCCTTTTCCTTACTGTACTGGAAAGAAGCCTTAATGTGACCGGATGTTACCAATTCCCTACTAAATGCACTCCACCTAGTTGAGGAGCAAGTTCAGCGCATCAAACCCACCTTGAACCTTGTCCGCTGTCCGGCACGGGTCTGTTTCTGCACAGGCATGATCTTCAAGACCTCATCTTTCAGAGTGGAGCCCAGGAAGAAGTCGATGATTTCAGACTCCTACAAGAAGAAAGAATCTTTAGATCAAAAGAGAAAATTGAATTATATTCCATTATATCTAAAGACCTGTTTATTTTTAGGTGAAACTGGTTATAGATCTCAAGCTTCCTCAAACTCCCTCATTACATTTCAAACTCTCTAAAATCAATATGTTGGATTACCAACCAGATCACAGAGCATCAGAAGGCAAAGATTTGATTAAAGTGGTTGTAAACCCTTACAAACCACCTTTACCTACAGGTAAGCCTAGATTAAGGCTTACCTGTAGGTCCAAGCAATATCTCCTAAACCTACACGGTTTAGGAGATTTACACCTGAAGACAGCCCCTGCTGTCTACGGTGCATCGGTGCTCAGGCGCACTGGGTAAGCCGCAGATCGTGGCGATATGCTGCGAGTGTCGGCTCCCGTGTGCATGTGCGGGAGTGATATTGCTGCTCTGACGAATCACAGCGTCAGAGCAGCAAGACCCACCAAGAAGATAGACGCTCGGAACTACAGGGAACAGCAGTAACTTCGCTGGCTCCTGTGTCAGGTAAGTGACACATAATGGGCTACTATGCGATGCATAGTAGTCCATTTTGATTCCCTGCAAAGGTAAAGCATAGAGGAAGTAAACTCATCAGGGTGTTTAAGTCTTCCTCCTGGTCATTATTCTAACATTTGTGCATTAACTAGGAAAGTGGAAAGGAGGCTCAGCCATGGAATGGCACTGCTGCTGTGTCTCAGCCAATCAGGAGCATCCCAGACAGTTGAGACACATGGCCATTGCTGGATAGAGGGGGCTCCGTTAATTAGTGGGGCTGCTGCACACAGGATTTTTATCTTAATACATCAAGATAAAAACCTGACTTTACAACCCCTTTAAAGGAAACACATGACAAAAGCTCGAGTGAGGCTCGGTTCACACAGGGGCGACTTGTCCAGGCAACTTAGCCGCCTGACAAGTCGTGCTCCGTTCTGTACTGTACTATGGAACCGTTCTAATAGGAGCAACTCAAGTCGCTCCTATTAGAAAAAAGGTTCCTGTACTACTTTTGGGGCGACTTCAGGCGACTTGCATTGACTTCTATACAGAATTCGTTTTGAAAGTCACCGCTGAAGTAGTTTGCAGGTCGAGTCTGAGAGTCGCGCTGCAAGTCGTTCCGCCCCTGTGTGAACCGAGCCTAAGACTGGGTTCACACTTGAGAACAGCGGCTCACAGCAGGGTTCCAGTGTCTCCATTCACCGTTTCAGGTCCAATTTCAGTCTGAATTGGGACCAGAAACTGACCAAGACTCACAGGACTCCAGTGCAATTCACTGCAGTGATATGAACCAGCTCCATAGAGCTGTCACCATCACCTGCTATGGGAATTGGATGCAGGGAAATCCACATCCAATTCACAATAGTGCGAAGCCAGCCTGAGGGATAAAAGCCGTCAGGTTTCTTGACATCTGTATCCCATTGGGGGGACTTTCCTTCACTTCCTGTCTCAAAGACCAAACAGGAAGAGGAAATCCCTGGTTATCACAAGACCCAGTAAAAGGTTTCCCCCTGTTCTTGTAATCACTCAAATTAGGATCATTTTTGCCAGTGATAAGTCACCAGGATACAGAACATATTCTCCTAATGAGAACAGACTGCAATAAAAACTCAACAGATGTTCTAAACCCTCCCCCACTCAAACTTTGGTTATACTTGAAGTACTAAACATTAGGATACAAGCTGTACTGATGTGAATTATGAAAAATCAATAAAAAAAAAAACTAACATTAGGGTTGGTTTACCAAAACTGGAGTGCAAATTCTGATGCAGCTCTGCATAGTAACCAATCGGCTTCCAGGTTTTATTCTCAAAGTTTAATTGAACAGGCTGAAGTTAAAAGCAGATTGGCTACCATGTACGGGTGCACCAGATTCTGCACTCACCAGCTTGGGTAAATCAACCCCCATGTTATATATCCCTACTCTGTACAATTGTATTGCACAGACCAACCTTGAACCTCTGAGTCCCAGGAAGGTGCTCTCTGCTGCTCCTTTTCCTATGGGGCACACCTGCAGGCTCGCTCCTGAGCTGTGTGCATCTATTGCACAGCATGGCCCTGCCTACGGAGACAATGGCTTTTGCGGCTGTCTTGGCCAATGAGGGAGAGTCCTCAGAGCCGAGGCTCACACCTCGCTGGATTGTGTTGGGGCTCAGACAAGTATTAGTGGGGCTGCTGCACACAAAAGGTTTACCTTTATGCATGAAGGTAAAAATCCTTGAGCCTTCACAACCATGTTAATGCAGGGAATGCCTTTAGATCCACTTCAAACACTAGAATCTTTACCTTAATAGGCAGGGAGAAGAGGTAGATCTCCTCCAGGGACTTGATCTTCATGTCCTTGACCAAGCGGCCGAGTTTGGTGACGGGAACCCACTGCACAACAAAAGACAGTTAAGATACAGTAACCAATGGCCCCCCTGAAATAAGTCAACCATTACCAGATCTCTACTCACTTCCTTGTCATCGGCCTTTCCACGGGCTCCACGTCCTCTTCCACGGCCCCTGCCTCTTCCACGTCCGCGACCCCGGCCTCCACTGCCGAAGCCCCCGCGGAACCCTCCCCTGTTAGCACCGGCGTCGTCCGCCATTTGCTGTAATGAAAAAGGACAATGCCAAGATATTATTGCCCCAGTTCTAGATTATCCAACCGCCCCCTCAATTTTTTTGAGCAAGGGTTAGACCCGGGTAGGGTCCAAACAGGGAGATTCCTCATTACAGGATAGCATTTTGTAGAAGGGTTTGACTCTCACCATGCTTTCCTGTGCTGGTGGCAACCTCCTACCTCAATTCTCATGGTGGGGTCACTGGGACAGAAGGTACATTTCCCATTTGAGGGTGTGGGATCTCAAACAAGTTCTTAAAAGGGACCCTACCACTATTTTGTCCATGCCCTTCAGGTCGGCCCCTTTTGCAGGTAAAGTTCTCTACTGCAGTGATATGCAATTAGACCTATAGCTGTTGCATAACTACAAGTCCCACGAGGCATAGCAAGACTGACAGCCACAAGCATGACACAGAGGCATGATGGGACTTGTAGTTTTGCAACAGCTGGAGGTCCACTAATTGCATATCCCTGCTCTACTGTATAAAATCCAGTAATACACGGCCTCGCCCCACACATGCTCAGTTTCTACCAATTCTAGACATTTTTAAGCACTGCCGAGTTTGTAGAGGCCGATCTGCTGACAACCATAATGCAGAATTAAACTATGCTTTACAGTCATGGAAGCTGCTTCTGTTTGATCTGCAAATGTGATCAGTTACGACACCAGCCATTTGATGTTCTGACAGTGTAGTTGAGGACACAAGCAAAATGTGTTATAGCAATCCTGGCATTCCAGTTATAGTAGGTGAGGTTGAAAAAAGACACAAGTCCATCCTATGTGTGTGATTATATGTCAGTATTACATTGTATATCCCTGTATGTTGTGGTCATTCAGGGGCGTATCTAATCGTTTCTTGAAACTATCAATGCTGCCCGCTGAGACCATCGCCTGTGGAAGGGAATTCCACATCCTTGCCGCTCTTACAGTAAAGAACTCTACACACTTTAAGGTTAAACCTCTTTTCTTATAATTTTAATGAGTGGTCACGAGTTTTGTTAAACTCCCTTCTGCAAAACTGTTTTATCCCTATTGTGGGTTCACCGGTATGGTATTTGTATATTGGAATGCAACTATTGGAACCGTTAAATTGATGGTTTTAGTTCCCCTTTATGATTTAGGCCCCTTTCACACTTGTGCGACTTTTCCTGCAAATTCGGACATCAGAGTCACATGACAAGTTGTACCCCCACGGTTCCCAATGATAACCAATCTCTGTGCAATGTCAAAGCTGTCCCTGTACTACTGTGCTCCGAATTTGATGCGAGTTGAGGGCCATAGACCAGGTTTACACAGGCATGCCCTGAAAGCATGTTTTAAAAAAAAAAAAAATCACACAACTTTCAAGTCGCAGCAGTGTGAAGAGGGCCTTACTGCTGCTCTGGGCTTCAACAAAATGGCTGCCTCCAGCAAGAAAAGGAATAATGGTGGAGGCAATTTACAGCACACCAAGTCTGGTAGCATGTGGAATATGTTCCTTGCTAAAGATTTTTCTTATGAAGTTATGGGTAAAGTTCTGCTTTAAATAATTTTTTTTAAATATATACAAAAAAATTGTATCTATACATCTCCCCAACTAATAGCTCTGATCACCCGTGATAATTGGTTGAAGGGGGACACACATGTACAGGGCACAGGACATGTATCAATGCAAAAAGTTTTAAAAACTGACATTTTCTCAGCAGTGATTTTAATACTTAGTGAACTAAAAATGAAATATTCCTATAAATCTTCCTAGGGGCTCAACAGATCTACAAAGGTGCAAGGCCATCACTGATTGGCTCCTTACAAAGGACACAACTCTCACCTCAACCAATGGGGCTCAGCCACACCATTTTCTCTTCTCTCTATGATTTGGGGTGATTGGTCGGGTGTGCCCCCCATAGGAGGCAGAAAGTAAATGGGAGGTGGGGGATTTATGGGTGATGAGCCATTTAATAATCCAACCAATCAACACGCACCTATCGTCCCGTCTCCGGGCAGCATATAATAGATCATACAGTCTAATTGGACAATGAAGAGCCATGCCTGGACATTGCTATCCCCTCCTCTATGTGATGAGGACACACGGCGAAGGCCCGATCACCCGATACATGACAAATACATCCGCCATGTGTTCCCCCGGCCTCCCATCCACCAACACAGCCCCTCGGCAAGCTTCCCAACCACCGACACCCCGCGGATGTCCCCCGATTCCTCCCCGGCCTTTCCCTCCGCCACCACTTACGTGTTTTCAATGGATTAGAAGGCCGTAAAAGGGCGGAAGAGTATTTATATACCCGGCCAAACCTCGCGAGAGTATGAATCGGGCGGGGCGAGGAGGCGGGAGACCAATGAGGAATTGAAAGTTTAGAGCGGGTGGGGTGAAGGAGGGTGAAGACCAATGGGGAGGGGTGTAGGGGGGGTGCGCGAGCCCGGGCTCCTTGGCTATATAAAGAGGGGAATCGCGAACGCGCTTTCTCTTTCTTCCTAGACGGAGGTGAGTACAGAGCTGGGAGATGGCGGGGGGGGGCGTGTCTTATAAGCTTTGTTATGTGAGTGTGCTGGGAAGATAGGCCCATGTGCTGGTAGGGTTAGGAGGGTGTGCGCTCCCCTGTTGCTGATTGGGCCCCATTCACTCTACAAATACTGCATGAGGACATAGGGATGCGCTACATATATAAAGTGTGCATATTTTTCTTTTTTGGGTATTGATTTATTTTTCTGCGTTTGGCTATTTATGGCGCTATGAACCTTTTTATTTTTACCCTTTGTGTTTGCAAACATGCATAACCACTTCAGCACTGGAAGATTTACCCCTCCTCGTGACCAAGGCATTTATGTGCAATACAGCACTGCAATACTTTAACCATTTCAGCCCCGGAAAGGATTTACCTCTGATTCCCCTGTTATGACCAGGCCGTTTTTTTGCAATGTGTTTGACAATTGCGCGGCCGTGCAAAGCTGTCCATACAACACATTTTAAATTCTAACTTGCAGTGCTTTTCTTTTTATAAAAGTTTTTTTATTCACTTGCATCATGACTCTGAACTTATTAGATGTGACTACTTAGGTTGAAAAAAATAAGTCCTTCCAGTTCAACCATAAAAAATATACAATCCAATATGCACAATTCAGTTGATGCAGAGGAAGACAAAAAAAAACCTGAGCAGAGCATGCTCCAATTAGCTACAGCAAGGAAAAAAAAAATCTTCCTGATCCCTCAAGAGCCAATCAGATTTTCCCTGGATCAACATTGCCTATAAATGTCAGCATCCAGTTATATTATGTACATTGAGGAACGTATCCAGGCCTTTCTTAAAGTGGTTGTAAACCCTTACAAACCACTTTGACCTACAGGTAAGCCTAGATTAAGGCTTAGATGTAGGTCCAATAAATATCTCCTAAACCTATACGGTTTAGGAGATATTTGCCTGAAGACAGGCACCGCTGTCTACGGCGCATGCGCCGTAGACAGCGACGCGCAGGCGCACTGAGCGCGGCATTTCCAACAATGGATCTGCCGCGCGTGTCGGCCCCCGTGCGCATGCGCGGGAGTGACGTCATTGCGGCTCCGCCGAATGACAGTGGCGGAGCTGCGAGACGCCACCAGCAAGATGGATGCGGCGGACTACAGGGGACAGCGGCGACTTCGCTGGCTCCTGTGTCAGGTAAGTGAAACATAATGGGCTACTATGCGATGCATAGTAGTCCATTATGCTTTGCCTTTGCAGGGAATTAAAGAGGAAGTAAACTCATCAGGGTTTACTTCCTCTTTAAAGCAATCTACCGAGCTGGCTAGAGGAGTCTATTCCAGGAAGAGTCAATTCCAAAACGGTCCTTCCCTCCCTGGACATCCTAGTCCTCTCCCCTTCTAGGAGTGTCTACTGTCTGTGCTGGCCCAGCTCTTCCTTTCTCCCTACACGATCTATGTAGCATCAGGTAGTAGTGAATGGGAATACTATAGTCAGTCTGACATCACATTCAAGATGGCAGCACCCAGCAGCCCTATCAGGACTTTTGAATTTCAACCCAAAGGTTTTTGTAGGCAACCGGTATAAAATTTTAAAGCGGCATTACACCCAAAAAAGAAACATAATACAGTTTAATATCCTTAGGCTCCATCCACACTAGCATTTTCTACTCGTGGAAGCTAAATATTGTTAGTCTAAAGCAGTGTGCATGGACACAGGCCATTCGTTTTTTTTGTTTTGTTTTTTGAGCCTCAGCGTCTTAAGAGGAGGAAAAAAAAGTTTTTGTAGAGTCTCCTGGAGCGTTTTTCCAGCAGAAATGATGTGAAACGCAAATAGCGTTTTTGAGTAGCCCAAATTTCTCCGAACATTGAAATTCTTTTTTTTTTTTCCCCTGCTAAATAAAAGGGTTCAACACACCCGGTGTGAAATTTTTTTTTTTTGCATGAGTTGGACTTGCAGGAAATGATTGAGACAAAACATGAATTTCCCTGTTGTTTTTTCTACCTGGGATTAGTAGATGTGACGTGTGATCAGAGGGCTCTTGTCTGCTTTATAGGGCATCTTTGGTTTTATTAGTGGGATGAAATAAAGAGGAATGGTTTCAAATGTGGCACGGCAGAAAATTACCGCTGGTCTATTCTGTAGCCAATTGGTAAGATCACTGTGCCTATATAAATATTAGCGTATTAAAGCTCATTGCCCATAACCTTGTGTGTGCGTAATGAGACCCGTACTCTAACATAACGTTGGCATGCCTCTAACACAAGGGCATGTACCGCTTTAAGGCCATGTACTGGCCAGAGATTGGAGAATATTTTGCTTACTTAAGCTCCTTTTTAATATAGTTTAATTGAAGGTAAAGATTTAGTTTTGGATAGCGGAGAAAGATTAGAACACTTGTCAGGTTTTATTGCAGTCTGTGTCCCCATTTGGGGAGATTCACCCTCTGTCCTGGTAACTGGTGAATTGCCAAGGTTTAAAGAATCTTATATTTTGGGTTTTCACCAGAATTGGGAACAAAGGGGCGATCTTCAGAATGGGACATTCGTTTGGTGACAACCAGCAACTTCCTTTTTTGGCCATGGGACAGGAAGTGAAGAGAAATCGCCCCAATGGGACCCAGATGGCAAAAAAGTTATAACCCTCCCTTTACTCTAAGGGGAAAAAAAACCTTTTGCTTTTCAGTTCTGCTTTAAATTCGAACGTGGGGTGGCTTGGCTTGCAAAATTCAAGGACTGAGTTGTACTGAGCTTATTGTATAGTGTTGATTTATAAACCGTTAATTTCTTGTTTTAGGTCCTACAACTGCGGTCCAGACGCCTGAAAGAGGATGCTGTGGAATGGTATGCCGACATGGTCAAGAGGCTGAGTTCTCTTTGAGGAAATGTCAGAATGGGGAAGAGACTATCTGAGGGACTTTGACTGAGGAACAATTGGTTCGATATGTTTGTTGCAGCATCACACAGGCTGCTGAGCTCCTGGGGTTCTCACACACCAGTCTCTGGGGTTTAGAGTGATGAGGGACAGAATAGCACCCGCCAGTAAGTGGAAGTTCTGTATCTCCTGGTTACTGAGAGGTGGGAGGAGAACGGACAGTCTGCAAGCTAACAAAGTGCACAACTGCCCAGACAACCAACCTTATAGGGTAAATTCACCTTTAAAAAAAAAAATGTACATCATAATTTAGTAAAAGCCTTCACGGTGCAATATCAGGCTCCTGCAGACAGTCACTGTAGATGTCTGCCTGTTCCTCGTATGGGCAGGCAGTTACAGAATGACAGGAAGAATCAATGAAGTGCTCATCAGTGCCCTGATAGTTCATTGAGGACTAAAGTCAGCCGTAATGGCAGGCTTGTGTGTGGATGTTTCATAGGCGCCATTTGAATTTTATGATTTGACTCCCACGCTCTCCAACTGCTGATCCAGGTTCAGGTTTTTGACATTTAATGTCACCTGCTTGACCTTGCTCACGGTCTCCTTGGTTGCTGAGATGCTAAATGACAAAATGTCCCTAAAATATAAAAAAGTTTAGCAGATTTCAGAGACTGTTAACCGACGGACCTCAAACAGACTAACCAGGCCTTCAAAAATATGCCAGAATCTGAATGTTTGGATATTCAGGCACATTATCTGCAAGCAGTCTGTTTCCAGCTCAGCAGATCAGAGGTACTGGGGTTCGTATGACTTCAGGGTTGGCAGCTAAGCCTGCCCTGCCTCTCAAGTTTCCCTTTTGGCCAATGAAGCTGCCCATTACCCTAATGGTCCAAATATTTGACAAATGTTAAATTTCTACTTACTTTAACTATTATAATACAAGAAGTCCAATATATTTGCCAGTCTGTCTTGTAGTGAAGTCTTAAGGACTGCTGTGGGACTAGTGGGTTGCCCCTGAGGTAAAGTTGGCCTCTATTATAGGATTCTCTGGCATTCAGCTACTACTTTATTCACCTGTACTCTGGGGTTGGGGGTTAGATTCACTTGATTGGATAACTAGATTGTATAGAGCAGGGTTATGCAATTAGCGGACCTCCAGCTGTTGCAGAACTACAAGTCCCATGAGGCATAGCAAGGCTCTGACAGCCATAAGCATGGCACCTAGAGGCAGAGGCATGATGGGACTTGTAGTTCTGCAACAGCTGGAGGTCCGCTAATTGCATATCCCTGGTATAGAGCAGTGATGGCAAACCTTGTCACTCCAGATGTTTTGCAACTACATTTCCCATGATGCTCATGCACTCTGTAGTGTAGATGAGCATCATGGGAAATGTAGTTGCAAAACAGCTGAGGTGCCAAGGTTTGCCATTACTGCTATAGAGAATAATGGATAGCGATAAATTCCATTTACCAGTTTGGTGCTGGTTATAGCCCTCACACGGTGCATGCTGGAATGAATAAACTCCTGTTCACATGGTGAGAGGAACTCCAGGCTCCCCTAAAAAAAAAAAAAAAAAAATTAAGTCAGCCGCTACAAATAACTTTTATTAGGAGGACACTTTCCTGTCCAGGGATCCAGCGCTGTCCTCATCCAAGCCAATTCTTCAATCATCTTCAGGTGCAGGAGTCGGCATAGCAAGTAAGGGAAACAGGAAGCGAAGCCTTACGGTTTCACAGCCAGTTTCCTAATGCGTATGCTTGAGTCGTGCTGTGCTTAGTCCCTGATCCCGTAGTGTTTTGGGTGGAGCTCCGCTTTAAGACTTTCTGGACTGGGCAGTCAAGGTGGCTGAAGGATGCTGAACCCAGAAGATGGGGCAAGGTGTTGGCAATGATAGTCAATGACACTGCATTGCTACAGAGGGTACGTTTAGTGGGCATTAGTTCAGCTTTAAGATGACTGAGTATTAAAGGGCCCTTACAATTGGCAGCTTTAGGATGGCAGGAGTGATGCTGGTTGGGTTTCAAAGGTATCGCTTTCTCTGGTTTCTTTGCAAGGCTGATACAAGGTAAGGGCTAGGAATGTCTAATCACCTTGGATGGGCTCATCTGGAAAATGACTGAAGGGTGTAAATCACTGCACGGAAGTAGAAAGTTATGGGGTTGAGTAGTACCTTGGGGATTTTACATTTTGAGAATTTTGTTTGTAAATTGCCTTTTTATGATTTTCTGTTTAAATGTAAAGTCATTATTTTTCTTATGCAATTTTTCAATAAAGATCTATAAAAGTAATTCCCTTGTCTCCTTTGCACTGACTGCACTGTAAGAGTAATTTATGGCACAGAGCCATCTGGAAACAATCGTTCACCTGGTGCTGACTGCCCACAGTCCAGTGTGGCTCCACAACAATACACTGCAATATAAACAATGCAGCATAGTCAATTATCCAATAAGCAGGCCGGCCTGGTCTCCAGCAGTTGTAGAATAGCTGCTGACCAGCTGGAATAGTGTGGAATGGAGTTGTGGGGTTGGTGGTCAGTCGTCTGCACATGATCTGTACTGTGAACATGACATGGATCTAGAAAGAGCAGAGCAGCAGATGGCTGTAGAAGAGGCAATGGTGAGTTGGTCTGCGGGATCTGTTCATTTCTGTTACTTGTACAACTTATTTACGTGTTTAGAGCTGTAAAACTTTCAGTGGTGGCAACTTATACATTTCCTTGGCTAAATGGCAATTTTTAAATGTTTACTCTAGTGTACAATGGCAGAGATAAGAACTCAAACACCTGCTATGTGGCAAGCTGCCATTCTTTCCACATCTAAAAATGCTAACTGCCTGGCTGGTAATTCTGACCCACACCTGAGCGATCCGGATCATGGGTGGAATCGCCGCAGTTCCAGAATTGAGCCGCAATGCGTTTGAATGCCATTATTAATGGTGTCCTAAACACGGGGCGCTTTTGCGATTGTTAAACAAAACGTGCAAAAATTGCAACGCCGAACACTACTGGCTCTTCCAAAATTTGGTACATGAGCTTCTTTGGAGTGGAGGGAGGCCCATTCAGATGAATGGTGATGCTCCAAAAATGCTCCCCTAAAAACATGCATGCTGGAGCAGCTGTCTGTGCTACTCGGGTGTGAATGGAGCCTTAGTGAAGGCTTGAGTCACAGGCCCAGTAACATAGTAAGGTTGAATAAAGACACCAGTCCATCCTGAGTGAGTGATCACATTTGTCCCTATCCCTGCAAATTGTCTCAAGATGCTCCTCCATTATATACAGTTTATTTAAGATAACCATACATTGCTGTCAATTTACGCAGCACACCACACACACACATTGGTCCCCACACCCAAGGTCCTCCAACTCCCATTCATATACTAGGGCCAATTTTGGACAGAAGCCAATTAACCTATTAACAGGTCTTTGGAGTGTGGGAGGAAACCAGAGTACCCAGAGGAAAACCCGCACAGGGAGAACATGCAAACTCCAGGCAAGTAGTGTCGTTGGGATTCAAATCAGCGACACTTTTTACTGCTAGGTGAGTGCTAACCACTACACCACTGTGCTGCCCTTGTAACAAAGGCTTCTAGCCTTAACTGACTTTTTCCTGATTTGCATATACAGGTTGAATATTCAGTATGACACCAGTGGTTCAGCTGAGTGTTGAATATTTTCACTGGGACCCAAATGAAAGAGCAGAAGTAGGCAGCCTTGGTACAAAAGCTGTTAAACTACAAGTCCCATGAAGCATTGCAAGTGATGGGATTTGTACTGCGGTTAATTAACTACCACCAGATTCCTCTGGGGAGTAGATTTAGTGGAGCTACACCCCCTGGTAACCCCTTCCTTTTTGAAGAGGGATCGATTCCTGTTTACAAAAATCAGTAAGGAGTGCTCTTTTAAAAAGGCTTTTGGATTGCTCGCACCTATTGCCCATCAGTGATTAGCATATTGCATTTGTTTTGAATGGCACTCAAGCGCACACCCATGCTGCAGTATATCACGGCTCAATGTGTGCTTAAAAGCAGGAGTAAACCCGCTGACTTTTTTTTTTTTTTTTTTTTAGACCTGCAAGGGAAAGGGCATAATGAGCTAGTATGCGCCGCAGTACTCCCATTAAGGAGGCTCCACCCTCTAGTAAGTCCTGTTTTACTATTGCAAGCAAAAGTAAAAGATCCCAAGTTTTGGGTTGTTCCCAGAAAAGTAATATTGGACAAATCTTCCAATGGGGACACTAGTTCTGGTGACCAGGTAGTCCCCAAAGGATTCCCTTGATTTGTAGGGATTTCCTCTGTTTGGCCATGGGACAGGAAGTGAAGGGAACTCTACTCAATGGGACATAGACGGTGAAAAAAAATCTAACATGTTACAACCCTCCCGTCCTCTCCAAATAAACGCACAATCGGATTTTACGCAGGCAAAGACTTTTGTCTGAAGGGTGTGTGCCGTGAACTTGTCTTGCATACAAACGGTACACAATTGTTGGCCAACAAACGCGAACGTAGTGACTTACTATGTGGAATTTCACCCTTTGGGCACCTTCTGCTAATGTCGTATTTGGTGAGCATTGATTCCGAGCATGCGTGTTTGTACTTTGGACTTTTGTGTGATGGACTTGTGTACACACGATGGGAAAATCTGATAGCAGACCACTGTGCCGAAAATGTACTAGCCTGCCATCCAACATTTGTTGGTGGGAAGTTGGACAATTGTCTGATGGAGCGTACTAATGGTCAGATTTTAGGCAAACAGTCTGTCGTAACACAATTCCCTGCTGAAATTCCGATCGTGTGTACAAGGCTTTAGACAAGGAAGGGGCTGGCAAATGACAAATTTCCCAGCTCCCCATCCTGACCGATCCCCCCAGCAGCTGGTGGGTGAGGGGAACCCAACAACACTGGGAGATGAGGTCAGAGGGAGCGCATAGAAAGGGCAAAATGTAATGGAACCGATCCCCTCCATAATCCTACAGTCCCTGAAAGGCTGTTGGAGCAAAATGGAGGGGATCGGTTCCTCTGCATGCCGCTCCTCCTATCCCGGTGTACAGGGGGCAATTGCAACCCTTGTATGTACGCCCCTGACCTCAATTCCGAAGAATGTCCACCTACTTTCATATAGTGTACATGAACTGGCTGAATTAATTTACGTCTGAAATTGTAAAGTCCTGTACCTGAAAGACTTCAATGTGATTTTAGGGTGGTGGATACGATCTAGAAATCTTTGCTGAAAATCCAGACGATGATCTCCTCTGCTCAATATGTCATGGAGTACTGCGGTGTCCGGTCATGGTATCCTGTGGTCACATCTTCTGCAGGAAATGTATCTTACAATGGCTTAAGAGGTGAGCTGTTTATTAATATCTTGCTTCAAGCTCTTCATACAGGTCTGTTCTCTTCAGAGCCTGGAATATGATTCCACTCCATCCTAGATCACCTCTTTTCTCATTAGACAGAGGAGACAATACTCAGATTGGTGGTGGGAGGCAAAATATAAAGCTGAGCCAAGAAATAACAGTTCCACTCTCTAACTATATTGTGGTCAGAACCCTTTAGGCAGATGAAACATCTTCTATATATGTATTTAAAGTGCAACTTCACGCCGCCACTAGCAATATGGCTTGTTACCTGTTGAAATGTTACACGATTTCATGTACTACTTGCCTTATGTATACTTATTATGTTTTGGATTTGGTCCATGTTGGTCTACATTCTGTACTGTGTCTTAATTGATTGCAATAAAGGAACATTCTGGTTTGTAAAAGAAAAAAAAAAGTGCAACTTCACCCTTCCCTGTAGTCTTCTGGGACACGTCACCACAGGTCCCAGAAGACTACGGGACCATTCACAAGGCACGGCTTGCTCATGTGCAGTAAGAAGCTGGCTGTGAAGCCGCAACTTCCTGTTTCCCTTACTTGAAATACCAGCAGATTAAATAGTCAACTCAGGTTAGAACATTGCTGGATCCCTGGACAGGTAAGTGACCACCGTAAATTAAAATTCAGTAGCTACAGTATTTGTAGCTGCTGACTTTTCATTTTTTGGGTCTAGCCTGGAGTTCCTCTCGAACTGTATATTCAGCTGGGTTTCTGGAGTTTAGCTTTAAGCTGGGTTCACACTACAGACGGCCATGGATCGCAGCAGGGGTCCGGTGCATCCCTGTTCATTTCAGGGCTGAATCTTTGTCTGAATTTGGCCCTGAAACAGAGCCAAAGACGCACAGGACTCCTGTTCAATTTTCTCTGCAGCCACCATAGAGAGCCGGTCACAATCTCCTGTCATGCGAATTGGATGCAGAGAAATCCTGCATCCTATTCTCAATGGTGTGAACCCAGCCTTAAAGAGGAAGTAAACCCTGGTGGGTTTTACTTCCTCTTTTTCCCCCCTGCAAAGTAAAAGCATAATGGGCTAGTGTGCATCGCATACTAGACCATCATGTACCACTTACCTGGAATCAAAGCCCCACACTGTCCACGATGGTGGCCACATCCATCTTCGCCCCTCTTCCGGGGCCCGGACTCTGGCTCTGTAACTGGCCGGAGTCGCGTGACGTCAGGCACAGAGGGCCGTTTCTTCACAGCACATGCACTGATGACATCGGACCACAAGTTAAATATCTCACAGACACTTTAAATACATAGCACAAAGGGATAGTTATTACAGGTACTTGTATAATGCTGTCAATTTATGCAGCACTTTACACATACACTATATTACCAAAAGTATTGGAACGCCTGCCTTCCAGAAGCACATTTGTGAGGTCAGGCACTGATGTTGGATAAGAAGGCCTGGCTTGCAGTCTCCGCTCTAATTCATCCCAAAGGTGTTCTATTGGGTTGAGGTCAGGACTCTTTGCAGGCCAAGTTCCTCCACCCCAAACTCGTTCATCCATGTCTTTATGGACCTTGTTTTGTGCACTGGTCCAAATCAATTTGTAGTGGGGGGGTATGGAGCAGGGGTTGGGCTTGGCCCCTTAGTTCCAGTGAAGGGAACTCTTAAGGAGGAACTAAACCCTGATGCCTTGCATACTAGCCCATTATATGGCACTTGCCTGCAAAGTCTGCGATGTCTCCGCTGGTGGAAGCATCCATCTCTGCCGTTTATTCACTGTGCATGCACGATGACCTCATTGGCGCACTACAAGGTAAATATCTCCTAAACGGCGCATGTTTAGGAGATATTTTCAGTACATATAGATAAGTCTTATTATAGGCTTGGTAAAAAAAAAAAAACAGAAAGGATTCACACTGCGCTAGATATAAATTATCATTAAGTGTAATGAAAAAAGCAGTTGGCACTAGAGTCCGGATACAACAACTCAAAAATACTAAAGTGCAAAGAAAGTGCAGCGCTAATAAATACCAAACTATATCAATTACCAATAAATTAATTATGCGAATAAATAAATTAATACTACAGTTAATCAAATAAATAACTCTAAGGTGATAAAAAGACCCTTCAAAGTGACATGAAAAATCTTAAATAGATAAATACAAACAATATCCAGGTAGTGGTGCAAAAATCCCTAAATAATAAAACTAAAGTAAGCAACCACCAAAATTAATAAGTGAAAAGATCCTTGCTCTAATGAAAAATAATAATTCATCAAAGGAATTATAATATATATATAAAATAAATAAATACATTAAATCCAATACAAAATAAAATGATTCATAGTGCCAAAAATTTTTCCATGCAAAAGTGCTAAAAAACAACCCAATCTTGAATGATTGAAAAACAAGCTCTTTAATCCCAGCTGGTGACTCAATCTAGAAAAAGTATTAAAAATACTTATTATAGGCTTAGCTATATGTAAAAATATCTCAGGGGTTTACAATCACTTTTAGGTGTCAGCATACCAAGACATTTTGGACAATTTCATGCTCCCAACTTTGTGGGAATAGTTTGGGGATGGCCCCTTCCTGTTCCAACATGACTGTGCACCAGTGCACAAAGCAAGGTCCATAAAGACATGGATGAGTGGGTTGGTGGTGGAGGAACTTGATTCATCTGCACAGAGTCCTGACCTCAACTCAATAGAACACCTTTGGGATGAATTAGAGAGTGAGCCAGGCCTTCTTGTTCACCTCACAAATGCACTTCTAGAAGAATGATCAAACATTCCCATAGACACACTCCTAAACCTTGTGGACAGCCTTCCCAGAAGAGTTTAAGCTGCAAAGGGTGAGCCAACTCAATATTGAACCCTACGAATTAAGACTGGGATGACATTAAAGTTGATGTGCATTTAAAGGCAGGCGTCACTCTCAATACTTTTGGTGATATAGTGTATATATTGTTCAATCACATCAATCCCTGCCCTCAAGGAGCTTTCAATCTAAGGTCCCTAACTCACATTCATGTACTAGGGACAACTTAGACAGGAGCCAGTTAACCTACAAGTCTGTTTTTGAAGTGTAGGAGGAAACTGGAGTACCTGAAGGAAACCCACACAGGCACAGGGAGAACATGCAAACTCCAGGTAGGTAGTGCCGTGGTTGGGATTGCACTGGATTATTCTTTGGTGCCTACTAGACTGCACATTCATATTTATTGGGCAACTGATGTAACAGTGAAAATGCAGGCTGATGGTACAATGTCTATCTGACTGCATATATTATATACTGTATTTCTGGGACTTCAGCTGAGCCTTAAAGGGGTTGTAAAGATAAGTGTTTTTTCACCTTAATGCATCCTATCCCTTAAGGCGAATAAACAATATAATAATAAAAAAGTTTAAAGGAGAACTCCAGGAAAAGCTCATGCAGTCTTAAATATACAATAAGCAATTATATGTCTGACTTATGCTTCTTTCCTGCTGTTTGGGGACATTTTGCAAAACTCTGATCTTTCCTTATTCCAGGCAGCAGACCTGTCCCTGCTGTAGAACAGAGGTGAAGGGCAAATTATTAGTGCAGATGCACAAGCTAAAGAAGAGAATTAACCGCCTGCAAGTCAAGGTAAGGCCGTAGTCCCTTCTGTACATCTTTCAGGTTTACACTTTTTGCGCCCCCCCTCCCCCCAGTAGTCCAACTGTCTTGTGTTACCCCATCCTACTCCCCGTTCTACTCACCTGGCTGCACTTAAAGTGGTTGTAAACCCTTACAAACCACGTTGACCTAAAGGTAAGCCTAGATTAAGGCTTACCTGTAGGTCCAAGAAATATCTTCTAAACCTATACGGTTTAGGAGATATTTACTAAAAGACAGTGACAGCTGTCTACTGTGCATGCGCCATAGACAGAAGCACGCAGGCGCACTATCGCTGTTAGCAGCATACCGCTGCTAACGGCGATATGCTGTTAGTGGCAGCTCCCGTGCACATGCGCAGGAGTGGCGTAATCGCTGCTCTGGGGCTGTGAGTGGCCGGAACAGCGATACCCGGAAGAAGATGGATGCGCCGGACAACAGGGGACAGCAGTGACATCGCTGGCTCCTGTGTCAGGTAAGTGACACATAATGGGCTACTATGCGATGCCTCACCGGGTTGACGCCACACACGCTTGACACCATCTGAACCAAATAAAGCCCCATACACACTATCAGATTTTCTGCTGATTTTGTTCTTCAGATTTACCAAAACCATGTAGTGCGAGGGCCTGCCTGATTGCATACACATTGAAACTCCTAAGGTTTGACCTCATATTATATGGTTTTGGTAAATCTGATGGAAGAAATCAGCAGAAAATCTGATAGTGTGTATGGGGCTTAAGTTTATCTTGTTCTCATCAGACCACAGGACATGGTTCCAGTAATCCCTGTCCTTAGTCTGCTTGTCTTCAGCAAACTGGTTTTCTTGTGCATCATCTTTAGAAGAGGCTTCCTTCTGGAATGACAGCCATGCAGACCAATTTTATCCAGTGTGCGGCGTATGGTCTGAGCACTTACAGGCTGACCCCCCACTCCTTAAACCTCTCAACCATCTATTTCCCAAAGACAACCTCTAGATGTGACTTACTTAGGAGTGTACTCACTTTTGTTGCCAGTGGTTTACACATTAATAGCTGTGTGTTGAGTTATTTTAAGGGGACTGCAAATTTACACTGTTATACAAGCTGTACACTCACTACTTTACATTGTAGAAAAGTGCCATTTCTTAAGTGTTGTCACGTGAAAAGATATAATAAAATATTTTGTGAGATACTGTATGTATATATATATATATAAATAAATATGTTTTTTTTTATTATTATTAGTGCCCTAATGAAGGACAAGGATGTCCTGCCATCTTTCCTCTGTTGCGGACTGAAGAGCATGCGGAGAGTTGCGCCTTTGGGCTGCTTTGTTGCTCCAACGAGGGCTGCCCCGCTGAGGTTCTGCGGAAGGACATTTGCGAGCACAGTCAGGCCTGCCAGTTTTGGCGTGATGTGTGTCACATGGGATGCGGTACCTTGCTGACGCCCGAGAACCGAGATGAGCATAACTGCTACATGGAGCTGAAGGAGCTCTACAACAAACAGCTGCATAAGCTGCGTCAGAAAGCCCGACGGATAGAGAGTCTGACAGCCCAGATGAGCCGACAGATACAGCTGCTCAGCGAGGGGCTGGAGGGAGCCGAAGCTGCCACCTCTACACAAGAACCACAATAGACCAGGCTGGCCTGGCTACACAGTGTAGTTATGTTGCCGGTGACAGAGGGGTCAATTTACTAATGCCTCGTACACACAATCGCACATTCCGACAACAAAATCTTTGAATTATTTCAGATGGATGTTGGCTTAAACTTGTCTTGCATACACGCGGTCACACAAATCTTGTCAGAAATTTTGAACGTCAAGAACACAGTGACGTACAAGATGTACAATGAGCCAAGAAAACTGAAGTTCAATAGCCAGTGTGGCTCTTCTGCCTGAATTACCGTGTGTGGGCTCCATTGGACTTTTTCCATCAGAATTTCCAACACACAAAGTTTGAGATCTGGATCTAAAATTTTCCGACAACAAAATCCGATCGTTTAAATTCCCATCGTGTGTAGACAATTCCGACGCACAAAGTGCCACGCATGCTCAGAGTAAATTACGAGACAAAAGCTATTGGCTACTGCCCTCTTTATAGTCCTGTTGTACGTGTTGTATGTCACCTCGTTCTGAATGATCGGACAAGTTTTGGTCAAAATTAGTCTGCAAAAATCTGACGGATTTTGTCGTCGGAATGTCCAACCGTGTGTACAGGGCATACGAGTTAAAAAACGGCCAAAAAGAAAATGTGGTAAAAAAAACAGCGTGGGGTCCCCTCAATGCATACCAGGCCCTATGGGTATGGTATGGATTTTCAGGAGAACCCCACGGCAAAAAAAAAAAACGGCGTGGTGTCTCCTTCAAGATCCATACCGGACCCTTATCTGGGCATGCAAGTTGAGGGCATGTAGCCTGGTATAATTCTAGGGGGGTGGGGAGCTTGCTTGCTGGCTCGTCATCCTCCCTTTCCTGGCCTGCATAATCGGATAAGGGTCTGGCGTGGATCTTGGGGGGAACCCAACGCCGTTTAAAAAGAAAAATGAATTGCTGGTGTTCTATCGATTAGTGCAGACCGTCGGATATTGCCTCCAATGATCTGCGTATGCGCAGTACGTACCGTCACGCCAGCTGATCTCCCGATGACATGTGTGACATGCATGTCATCATCTCCACCTGGTCCAAGCAGAGAAAATATAAAATTCATTGAGGGAATGCAAAAATGTTCTCTGGATGGTTCCCCTGCTGAGCAAGTCACCTTCTATGTTCAGTAAGAAGCATGGCAGCTGCTCAGCATGGAACCTGGAAGCTAGTGGAGATTACTGGAGTGGGGGTACCCAGTACAAGGATTTCCAGCTTCCAAGGGGATCCCAAAGGTATGACACATACATATTTACATTGGTCCAACATAAAGACGAAAAAATATCCATACCTGGAATTTGGCTTCAATAACATCTGGCATGCAAGAAAACTGATGGTAGCCAATCAGGTTCTAGCATTCATAGCGCAGGATAGCAAGTGACAGCAGGCATTAGATCAGCTTCTGTTTCTTCCAGTATTTTTAGGGCTCATTCACATCAGCAGGTAGGGGTACCTCTATCCACTAAAGGCTATTGAACAACTCGGTAGAAGTTTAATTTATTTTTTATTACTTTTTAATACAGAATCCTGTGTACTGGCCTGGGCTGAGATGTAAGCCTTGTTTGGAGTGCAGAAAGAAGAAAAGGCAAAAGCATTATTATATATTGTATTATATAGAATGAAAAGTGTTACCTGTGTGAGAAACTATGGTGCAGCATGAACATTTGTAATAAAAATATCCATCATCCACATTGCACTCTGTCTGCTAAATTGTTCATTTTCTGCCTAATAAATCAATGTGTAAATGAAATCCACACATTTTTATTTATTTACTGTATATGCCAGACATCCCAACCTGCAAAAACTCAATTCAGAGAGGTGGTGCTTTTTGGAGGGAGGGGGTTGGAGCAGTGCACAGTGTTGGTAGGGCAGGGGGGAGTGGTGTCAGTAGTTTTTTAATTTTATTTTTTTACACTTTTTAATTTTTTTGATTTTTTTTTTTTTCACATTTTTTAAATATTTTTGGGGGGCTTTTGTTAGATGTCAGCATACACATATATCTGAAATAAAGTAAAAAACATAACAAACAGTGTGTGTGTGTGTGTGTGTATGTGTATATATATATATATATATTAGTCCTATGCTGTAAGGAGGTGTTTTTCTTAGGAAAACGGAGACTCAACACAGGAAGAACGTTTGTTCTCTAGCGTTTGAGAACTCTCCCATTTAAATCAATGCAGTTTGGTCCACCACAAAATGGCCGCCAACCAGAGCCCTAATTACAAGGACACATTGTTAAGTATTGATGGGGATTCTAGGAGCAGAAGCTGTTTGCAGAGACGTCTGCGGAGACAGAGTCGGTTCACAGCTGTTCCCCGCACTGATCATTCCCGATAGATCGGGAGGCTCTTGCGGGTGTAGGGGAGCCACCGCAGAAATGCGGGAGACATAAGATGTCTGATATACACACATACATACTTTTTATTTACTATTTATTATAGGTACATACAGTATATATCACCATCAATGTATGCAGCACTTTACACATACAGTATATTGTATATTCACATTAGTCCCTGCCCTCAAGGCTCTTACAATCTAATCAATATATTTACACTCTGATCAGTCATAACTGAATGACCACCCATCTAATACTGAGTATGTACCCCTTTGCCACCAAAACAGCCCTGACCCATCCAGGCACTAGATACTAGAAGGTATGTTGGGGCTCCAAGCTGTCAGTAGCAGAATCCTTTAAGTCCTGTAAGTTGCGAGGTGGGGCCTCCATGGATCAGACTTTTTATTCCAGCACGTCCCACAGATGCTCAATTGGTTTGAGATCTGGAGAATTTGGAGGCCAAGTCAACACCACAAACTTGTTGTGTTCCTTAAATAATTCTTGGACCATTTTTGCAATGTGGCAGATCACACTATTCTTCTGAAAGAGGCCACTGCCATCGGGGAATACCACTTTCATGGAGGTGTGGACTTAGGTAGGTGGTACGTGTCCAATAACATCCACATACATGGCAGGACCCAAAGTCTCCCAGAAGAACATTGCCCAAAGCATCCCACTGCCTCCAAGGGCTTGCCTTCTTCCCAATACTGCATCCTGGTACCATCTAGGGTCACCACCTTTTCTTCAAGTCAAACCCGAAAACTTTAGCAGCGCAAAGAGTCCACAGAGATCTCCCCATACATCAGAGTCCACAGAGATCTCCCCATACATCAGAGTCCACAGAGATCTCCCCATACATCAGAGTCCACAGAGATCTCCCCATACATCAGAGTCCACAGAGATCTCCCCATACATCAGAGTCCACAGAGATCTCCCCATACATCAGAGTCCACAGAGATCTCCCCGTACATCAGAGTCCACAGAGATCTCCCCGTACAACAGAGTCCACAGAGGTCTCTCCGTACATCGGAGTCCACAGAGATCTCCCCGTACATCAGAGTCCACAGAGATCTCTCCGTACATCGGAGTCCACAGAGATCTCCCCGTACATCAGAGTCCACAGAGATCTCCCCGTACATCAGAGTCCACAGAGATCTCCCCGTACAACAGAGTCCACAGAGATCTCCCCGTACATGAGAGTCCACAGGGATCTCTCCGTACATCAGAGTCCACAGGGATCTCTCCGTACATCAGAGTCCACAGGGATCTCTCCGTACATCAGAGTCCACAGAGATCTCTCCGTACATCAGAGTCCACAGAGATCTCCCCGTACATCAGAGTCCACAGAGATCTCCCCGTACATCAGAGTCCACAGAGATCTCCCCGTACATCAGAGTCCACAGAGATCTCCCCGTACATCAGAGTCCACAGAGATCTCCCCGTACAACAGAGTCCACAGAGATCTCCCCGTACATCAGAGTCCACAGAGATCTCCCCGTACATCAGAGTCCACAGAGATCTCCCCGTACATCAGAGTCCACAGAGATCTCCCCGTACATCAGAGTCCACAGAGATCTCCCCGTACATCAGAGTCCACAGAGATCTCCCCGTACATCAGAGTCCACAGAGACATCCCCGTACATCAGAGTCCACAGAGATCTCCCCGTACATCAGAGTCTACAGAGACCTCCCTGTACATCAGAGTCCACAGAGATATCCCCGTACATCAGAGTCCACAGAGATATCCCCGTACATCAGAGTCCACAGAGATCTCCCCATACATCAGAGTCCACAGAGTCCCCCTTTTACATCTGAATCCACAGTCCCTCTTTAAAGTCCCCCTTTACATCTGAACTTGCAGATTTCCCTTACACTGTAGATTCTGATGTAAGGGAGAACTCTGGGGCCTCTGACATAAGGGATGCTCTGGAAACCCTGATGTAAGGAGGAACACCGAGTACTCTGATGTATCGAGAGGACTCTAATGTAAGGGGGAACATTGCTGCCTCTGGTGTAAAGGGGAACACTTATGTAAGAGGTGCTCTGAGAACCCTGATATACCTTAGTGTAATCACTCAGAGGCAGGGGAGAGAAAGGGGGGAGGGGGGGAGACATCAGACAGCCAGGGATGGATGGTGAGCTCACTCACCCCTTGGCAGTCTCTCCCCTCTCATCCAGATGTATCTGAGGCTGCTGGGCTTCAAATTTCCGACCCCCACTTTCCATTTCCGAGGCACAGTGCTGGGGATCGGAGTGTGGGCAGACACAGAGGGGTGGGGGTGGAGGAGGAAGGGCAGATCGATCCATCTCTCCCATCAGTATGTGGGGGGAGGGGGAGTGTTAGTGCTGGGCAGTGTTAGAGTGTGTAACAGACACTTCCGGCTTAAACAACTGCAACCAGCAACCTTGCTGGGAAGTCATAGTCCAGTGTGAATAATGTGTCCGGGTTTCAGACAGTCTGAAACCTGGATGCATGATTCCAAACTCGAACTGTCCGGGTGAAACCCGGACAGGTGGCAACCCTAGTACCATCTCTTCCCCAGATAAGTGACATGCACACACCCATTTATCCACATGATGTAAAAGAAAATGTGATTCATCAGACCTTCTTCCACTGATCCGTGGTCCAGTTCTGATGCTCATGTGCCCACTGTAGACACTTTTGTCTTTGGACACGGATCAGCATGGCCACCCTGACCGCTCTGCTAGCTACTCAGCCCCATACACAACTGTGGTATCCATTTTTTTGCTGCTTTCAGCACATATACTTCAGGGACAACATGTTCACTTGTAATCTAAAATATCTCATAGACTTTCAGATGACATATTGTAATGAGACAATCAATGGTATTCACATAAGCTTATCTGTGGTCATAAAGTTAGACTGATCGGTGTGTCAGGAAAGCTGAGGTTTGGTAGGTACTGAATAAATGTTCTATTTGTTGACATGTCCATTCATGACACCATACAGATGTACAGATATGATTCTACACTAACAAAACTCCAGGAAAAGAAAATAAAGCTATGTATTGAGTATTGTATTGAATCAGTGTTCCTTTGGTCCATTTCAGACTTGAAATAAATAATAAAAAATAAAAAAAAAGTTTTCTCAAATAATGTCAAGCTGTACAACTCCGGTGGGTGTAGCAATATGGCCCCTCCACGCCTTTCTTCCTTCTCATCGTGTCGGCAAAGGGTGTAACAATATGGCGCCTTGACACCTCTCATTCCAGAGGGCCCCTGCTGGTGTAGCAAGATGGTGTCACACAAACGTTATTAACATGACATAGAATACCAGCGCCGGAAGTCCTGTGCTGCTGTATGGAAGCCATGTGTGTTGCTGGTCGCATGTACCGGGATTGAATGAGGCAGAGCCCGGAGAGGACGGGGTAGGAGAACATGGAGCCCCCCACCGTACAGTTTAAGAGCAAGTAAGAAAATCTGAGAGTGACTTACCTGTACTACACCGAGATTACCGCTAGAGGGCCCAATGTCCTGACAGGCGATAGCACAGTACATGGTGGGCACTGGGAATGGGGCACCTGGCTGTGCACTGGGAATGATGCACCTGGCTGTGCACTGGAAATGGGGCACCTGGTTGTGCACTGGGAATGGGGCACCTGGCTGTGCACTGGAAATGGGGCACCTGGTTGTGCACTGGGAATGGGGCACCTGGCTGTGCACTGGGAATGGGGCACCTGGCTGTGCACTGGGAATGGGGCACCTGGCTGTGCACTGGGAATGGGGCACCTGGCTGTGCACTGGGAATGGGGCACCTGGCTGTGCACTGGGAATGGGGCACCTGGCTGTGCACTGGGAATGATGCACCTGGCTGTGCACTGGGAATGATGCACCTGGCTGTGCACTGGGAATGATGCACCTGGCTGCGCACTTGGTAGGGGGCACCTGGCTGCGCACTTGGTAGGGGGCACCTGGCTGCGCACTTGGTAGGGGGAACCTGGCTTGGCTGCGCACTGGGAATGGGGCACCTGGCTGCGCACTGGGAATGGGGCACCTGGCTGCGCACTGGGTAGGGGGCACCTGGCTGTGCACTGGGTATGGGGCACCTGGCTGTGCACTGGTAATGATGCACTGGGTATGGGGCACCTGGCTGTACATGCTAGGTAGGGAATGATGATGCAGCTGGCTGTACATGCTGTCCATATGGAATGATGTGTTTTTTCTCCCCTGGGGGATGTGTAACGGTATCTTTGCTCTTATCACACAGCTCTGACAAAGCCTTGTGCATTTTATGATCACTATGTTTCTATTTTTCAGTTATGCGGTGGAGAGAAGGATTGAAGCTTTCTACAAAGGTGGAAGAGTCCAGGTAATGAGTCCGTCTTTTCCCCTGTGCTGGGACATTGAGTTGTGGGCTCTGTGCTGATCGGAGGTCACCGGGTATTTTGCAGTAACTCATTCTTTTCTCTTCTTGTCTTTTTTTTTTTTCCAGATCAATAAAGACGGAACTCACCTGTTTTGTACTTGTGGAAATAAAGTTAATATTCTAGAAATTGCTACAGGAGTTATTGTACGCTCTATAGAACAGGTAATGCATGGGAATAATCACAACACTGGGGAAGGGACCTATCGGTAGGGCATTATGGCAGTAGAGAAATGTCAGGTCACCAACCTGGCTGTGCTGCGTGGCAGAGCCACGTGAATATCAGTAATTGTTATTGCCAGAAGGACAATGTGTGCTATATGTCCACATCAAACAAAATGAATTAGCCACTGAAGTTGTGTGGACATATAGATAAAAAACAGTAACGCTGACACAACACCACAAATTTTTATGTAAACGTATATCAAAAGCACACAAGCAGAAATTACCACAGGATGTGTCAAATTCACATTTTAAAAAAAATAAAATTTTTGGGGGGGGGGGGGGGGGGTGGCAGGGAACCAAAAATAGACATATTTTATGCATTGTAGCAATTTCTACTTGTGTGCTTTTTTTATCTAAGTTTAAATACAATTTTGTGATATTTATTTATTTTATTTTTTTGTCAGTGTTTTATTCTATATATCCACACACCTACCGTGGTTACCTAATTTAGTTTGATGTGTGAATATCAGGACTGGCTGGAGAGAAGTACGCACACTCCCAGCACAATCAAGGAAAGCCGGCTGTATACCCCCCACCATGCTGTCATGTATAAGTGTATTTGGAGTGGTGTATTAAAGAGGAACTGCAGTCTGCTCGCATAATTTGTAATAAAAAAAAATCTTTGCCATTCTGCAGCTTCTCTCCAACCACTTTGCATATTATTTTATATAGACTGTCTGTACGTGCCAAATATGCTGCAGAAATCTCCCTTTGCGAAGTCTGACTACAACCATTTTAACTGTGGGCAGCTGAAGCTGCTGCCTCTTCACTTCCTGGCTTTACAGAGGCACACCTCACAGCTCTGGAGGTCTCATTGGCCCTCTTATGACTCACCACCCCTCCCTTCCTGGCAAACTGTCGCAAGAGTGAGAGAGCGCTGTGCATGATGTTATAAGCCTAGGCTTTTTACCAGACAAGAAACGGGAAGTGGGCTGTACAAGGTTTTTACTGACAGAAAAAAAAATGTTTTACTATCCAAAGTAAAATCAACAAGGACAGAACATTCAATAGATGGAAAGTTGAAAAAAATTACTCGAAGGTCCTCTTTAATGGAACTGGATCTTTTGGTAAACAGAACTTTTGTGTTTGAATTTGATTTTGTTACAACTGTATTAGCGGTGAACCACTGGGGCAACAAAGTGATATTTGGTCTTCTTTCATACACCAAGGAACTGTCACAGAATTCTCAGAAAGTGAATAGAATGTTTAGAATCTAAAAATCAAAGCACCACACTAAAATCTTAGAGTCCAAAAAGTAGGATTTTATTACAAACTTATATCAAATGAATGAGCCAATGCATTTCTGGGGCCATTCAACACCCCCCTTTATCAGGGTTTTGAGAATGTTACGGAGTCTAAGTGCTGATAAGTATTGTGAATCTACAGGACATTTCTTCACATTTTATCAGCTGGATGAGGCTACCAGTCAGCTGCCATACATGATCGAGTCCGCTGTAGATCCACAATACTTATTTATCATTGCTCAGAGTCCTTATCGGCATTCTCAAATCCCTGATGATGATGGCAGGGCGGCGTGGCTCCAGAAACGTGTTGGCTTATTGATATGATATAGGTTGGAATAAAATCCCACTTTTTGGACTCCTAAATGTTAGTGTGACTCTTCAGTTTTTAGATTCCAAACATATATATGCATACAGCTGGCATTAAGGGGTTAAATAATACTTTGAATAATGACCATGTATTTCTCTTTCTCAGGATGATCAGGAAGATATCACATGCTTTGCACTTAGCCCAGATGACGAGGTAGGTGTTTTGATCTAAGAAGGCACCAGATCCACAAGTATAAAGTGTACCTGTTGTGTAGTACAGGCGTACCCCACTTTTAAGTACACAATGGGACCAGAGTATGTATGTAAAACGAAAGTGTACTTAAAGTGAAGCAATACTTTTTTTCACTTTTCAATGCATGTACTGCATTGCAATAGTCATTTACAGGCATAACTGATTACCTTGGCAAGCTGGCCGACCCCAAAATCGGATATGTAACATGAAAGCGAATTGTCAAGCTGATCAAGATTTCTCATTGATGCCAATGTTAAAAACCGGAGCAAGCTGACCAAGATTTCCCATTGACACAAATGTGTCCGTATTCGCAGGTGTATGTAAAGCGGGGTATGCCTGTGTTGAGTGAACAGTGCTATTCCCCTCTGCCCTTATTCGTCTACCACTCAGCGGTTCTTATTTTCTGCAGATCTTGGTGACAGGCAGCCGTGCCTTGCTTCTAAAGCAGTGGTGTTGGGAGGATGGCACCTGCTCCCGCACCTGGAAGGCCATTCATACGGCACCAGTGTCCAGTATGACCTTTGACCCCACCTCCACTTTGCTGGTTACAGGTGAGTTCTATGCTTTCCTTTATTGTGATCTACACCGACTTTCTTAAAGAGAACCACCACCACCTGCTGATACCTTTTAATCATGTTCCCCTAATGTTCTTTTGGAGCCAAGTACATCCAGGTATGGTGGAAAATGTGACCTCCTCCCAGGAAACTTTGCTTGACCCTGAGCGGCCAATCACTATTCCCTGACACTGTCACCACACAAATAGGAAGACAATTCAGTCTACAGAGCTTGATCCCTACGCAATATTTCAAAAGCACAGATTACTGCATCTCAATATCTGTGACTGTGTTGAAACCAGGAGGAAATTAGGATTTACGTACGGACCAAGCCTTGGCATGTCATAGCAGCATAGATCAGAATAGAGACTAGAAAAAGCACCACAAGGGATTTTTATTATTGGACTTTAAGCCAGCCATAGACGGTTCAAATCTCGGTTGGTTCAGCAGAGATTGGCTGAGATTTGAACCATGTACGGGCAGGCTAAATACACCCAAGTTAGTCGTTCAATCAACTTGGGTACACCCAGCCTGTCGGATTTTACATGTGATTATTGCTAGCTGCTATTCTAGCCACAAGCAGTAATCAGTGTTTTTCTGGTGGGGGCGGCTCCCCACGCTGGGAGAACACACAACGGCTCAGCCGGAGAGACGCTCCCTATCCACACTGACTGTGTTGATCCGGAAATCTAGCAATTTCCTTCTTGCATTAAAGAAAATTGCTCCATCTTTGGCCATCTTTACTGTATATCTCGGACACAGCACTCCACCCAGTGACTGTCATTGATCTTACAGCAGAGTGGGCACAAACAAGGAATTATCCAGGAGTATGTGTTAGATCGCCCGTCCATACAAATCTACAAAAAATATTTTGTATTAACCAGAGTGGTCCTTCAGATCCTAAGCAGCTCCATGTAACAAAGTGATTCATAATTCAGTAGCCCACACATGTTTATTTACCTTTTTAATTTGTTGACCACTTCAGAGGTAGAAACCAGCTAGTTTGGTTAACACATAGACTCTTTCAGGTAGTTGGGTTTAGTAAAATCATTAGATTACTTGCAGTAAAAACATTCTGGGGTTTATGAAGCTGTAGTTGATATTTTAGATGTTGAGATTACCTTTACTGATGTCTGAAGAGTTTATATTTTGTCTTTGTATCTACAGGAGGATGTGACAGCACCATCAAGATTTGGGATATCCTCAAGCAGTACTGCACCCATAACTTAAAGGGATCATCTGGAGTAGTCCAGTATGTTTTATTTTTATTATTTTGCGGTTGTGGAAGAATTTTTAATGGTAGCCAATAACATTTTAGGGATTTTATTACTTAATGTGATTGTAGCCGTATTAGTGCAGTTGTGACAGAGAAAATTGAGTAAAAAAACAACAAACACATACAAATCAATGGCAATAAAGATAGCAGCAGAGTTAGTGAGATAAGACAGAGGGAGAGCTATAGAATGGAGGGGGGGATGCTAGTCACAGAGGGGGTTGTTTTTTTAAATGCATTTGCAACTTTTCTTTGTTGGGTCCCTCAGGGACCTTTCCAGAAGGCACATGGTTTACCAAGAGGCCTCCAGAATCAGCCAGAATTAATTTCCCTTTAGGCACATGGGGAAAATAGTCTCTTGATGTGCTGGAGCGTTCTTTTAAGAAGCACATGGCAGTCCTGATTTTCATAATTTATCGATAGTTTAGTAAACCACTCTTATAACTGGTTTGCTTGAATCTTGTCAATCTCTACCTAAACATGGTGGCATGACTGGCTTGTTGGTTTTTTACTGAAAATCATCAAAATTAATGTTCAGATGCCTTTTACATGAGTTAGTAAAAATGTATTATGTATACATGTCAGACTATCCTCTAGTTTAGTAATTGTTTTGATATTGCTCCTGATTGTGTGGCCTGCCCTTTTGTTCTTGCAGTTTGGTCCAGTTCCATCCTGACATGTCCCGGCTGCAGCTGTTCTCCTCCAGCATGGATTATAAGATTCGCATATGGGATCTAAAGTCCAGCAAGTGTGTGTCTATACTGGAGGCCCACTACAGCGCTGTCACCTCCCTCTGCTTCTTCCCTGATGGGGACACCATGATCAGGTAAGATACTTCCTTAGGCCGCGTACACACGGGTGGACTGTCTGGCCAACTAAGTCCGTCAGACAATCCGACAGACAGTCCGTCCTACTTTTGAATGAACGGACTTGACCACACACGATGAACAGACAGTCCGCTGAAAGCTTGCGCGATGGCGTGTACAGCACGTACGACGGGACTAGAAATACGACGTCCAATACACAGCAATGCAACCTTCGGCCGTGTAAATCCTTTCTGAGCATGCGCCATACTTGGTCCGTCCAACTTGCCTACTCACGAGCGGACTGTCCGCTGAAACCAAAGTTGGACGGAGAATATTACGGAAATTCCGAAAGACTTAGTCCGCCAGACTGTCCGCTGAAAAAGTCAGCTGAAGCCCACACATGAGAGGACTGTCCGCTGAAACACGTTTCAGCGGACCAAGTCCGTCAGACAGTCCGCCCGTGTGTACGTGGCCTTAGTTATACTAAACCCAGGACCCTGTATTCACTATATCTGGTCTCCCACAGAACATGTAAATGCAATTATTTTAGTAAATATAGACTGCTAAATACCTTTTTCGCATCAGCAGTATATAGCAGTCTTGTGACTTCTATTAGTCTCTAGTTAAAGCTTGTAGGGGGAGTTGTCATTCTACTCTGACTGTCATATGAGGCTGCATGACCCCCTGACTCTCTGTGTTAATGCTGATTGGCAGCATTATAGATTGAATAAAGACAACAGTCCATCCAGTTCAACCTGCGTGTGTGCGTGTGTGTCAATGTCGATAATCATTTCTCATATCCCTGTATATTGTGTTCTTTAACCACTAGAGCACCCCCCCCCCCCGACTAGGCCATTTTTTGCAATACGGCACTGCGTTGCTTTAACTGACAATTGCAGTCATGGGACATTGTACCCAAACAAAACTGATTTCCCACAAATAGAGATTTCTTTTGGTGGTATTTGATCACCTCTGCGGTTTTTATTTTTTGTGCTATAAACAAAAAAAAACAAAAAAAGACAGACAATTTAAAAAAAAAACAACTATATTTTTTGCTTTCTGTTATAATACATATCCAAAAAAAAAAAAAAAAAATATATATATATATATATATATATAACACATTTTTTCCATCAGTTTAGACCAATATATATTATTCTACAAATTTTTGGGAAACAAAATCGCAATGAGCGTATATTGATTGGTTTGCGCAAAAGTTATAGCATCTACAAAAGTTTTTACTGGTTTATTTTATTTTTATTTTTTCTGGATTGCAGCGGACAAATCTGACCCCCAAGTGCCACTTTTTGGAGACCAGTGACATAATTTCTGCTACCGGTGACTGCTAACTAATCAAAAACTAACATATATACATAGGCAGAACGGGGGGATCGGCTTTTCTGTACTACAATCGTGGGTGACCGGCGGACATCGAGTCCATCTGGCACGCGCCCACTGTATCTCATACGTGGACCAACTTACAGATACGCTGGGCTGCAGTATATGTGCGGTGGGTGGTTCGGAAGTGGTTAAGATGCACGTCCAAAAGTCTTTTAAAAATATCAATACTAAAGTCCTTCCTCAGAGTTCTGTATGTTGGTTGGGCTCCAGGAGAAAGAGGCCTTCATCCTTGGCACTCACATTTTAAAGCACTCACAGGCACAGGCCACACAAACACCCTCTGCCCGCCCATGAAGCTATACAGTTCTGTTCTTCCTAATCACCAGGAATATGGTATTACCCCGAACATCCTCCAGAAAGTATGTTGCTGTCTTCCACAAGGGGTTAGTAGTATTCTGTGAACAACTGCCTTGACCCAGGTCAACATGCCAGTCCACATCTAGTCCCTTTTGATGTTCTGGTTGAAGGCAAGGCACATTTAATCTTCACATTACCAGGAGGTCTGAGCTCAGGCTCTCTTATTCCTATATTCCACCGCCAGAGGGTATGCGTGAATCCTCTTCCCAGACGAAGACCTGATATGCACCTTTCTGCTATACATATACATGGGTAATCTTGCTCTGCTGGCATTCCAGGCTACCCCCAGCCATATCCAGATGGCTTGGGTATAACCCAGTCTCAACAGTCCAGAAATATCTGATATTAAAAACCATCTTGCGCTTTCCAACAAATACTAAACCAGAGCAGCTGATCAGCAGCAACCATGTCAAAACAAGTGAATTAATGATTAGGTACAGTGGTTTTTAGATGAAACTGGATGGTTTCTGACAAATATTAAGAAGATTTTTTTATATAATATTCATATAAAACTGTTGTAGAGGAATGTAATTGAAAGTGTATGTAAGCCCTGACAATGAATACCTCCTATTTGCTCCCTGCTGTTTCATAACTAAGCAGAGGTTATTCATCTGTAACTACATTTTTTTTTTTTTTTTTTTCAGTTCTGGAAGAGATAAAATTTGCATGGTGTGGGATCTAGAGACCAAAACTTCTAAAAGGACAGTGGCCGTGTATGAGGTAAGTCGGGCATGCAGTGCTGGCAACTGGTACAGAGGACATAAGATGTTTGTATATTGTGGAAGGTATCAAGAAGTTTTATCATTAGATATTGTTTATCAGGCACTGACATTTCTGTTAACCTTCAAAGTAGATCTGGAGACATGCTTGGCCAGTCCATCACTTTTTACCCTCAGCTTCTTTAGCAGGGCAGTGGTCGTCTTGGAGGTGTGTTTGGGGTCGTTATGTTAGAATACTGCCCTGCAGCCCAGTCTCTGAAGGGAGGGGATCATGCTCAGCTTCAGTATGTTACCGTACATGTTAGCATTCATGGTTCCCTCAATGAGCTGTAGCTTCCCAGTCCCGGCAGCCCTAGACCATGATACTCCCACCACCATGCCTGACTGTAGGCAAGACACACTTGTCTTTGTATGCCTCATCTGGTTGTCGCCACACAAGCTTGACGCCATCTGAACCAAATAAGTTTATGTTGGTCTCATCAGACCACAGGACATGGTTCCAGTAATCCATGTCCTTAACCTGCTTGTCATCAGCAAACTGTTTGCGGGCTTTCTTGTGCATCATCTTTAGAGGAGGCTTCCTTCTGGGACAACAGCCATGCAGACCAATTTGATGCAGTGTTCAGCATATGGTCTGAGCACTGATGGGCTGACCCCTTAAACCTTTGCAGCAATGCTGGCAGCACTCATACATCTGTCTTTGGGAAATACCGTAACTTCTGGATGTGACGTTGAATACGTGCACTCAACTTCTTTGGTCGACCATGGCGAGGCCTGTTCTGAGTGGAACCTGTCCCGTTAAACTGCTGTATGGTCTTGGCCATTGTTCTGCAGCTCAGTTTCAGGATCTTGGCAATCTTCTTATAGCCTAGGCCATTCTCTGTGTAGAGCAACAATTCTTTTTTTCACACCTGAAGCCTTGTAACACTAACAAGTCACATGATACCAGGGAAGGAAAATGGCTAATTGGGCCCAATTTGGACATTTTCACTTAGGGGTGTACTCACTTTTGTTGCCAGCAGTTTAGACATTAATGGCTGTGTGTTTGAGTTATTTTGAGGGGACAGCAAATTTACACTGTTATACAAGCTGTACACCAGGGTTAGGCAACCTTTTGAGCACAGCGTGCCAAAAAATGCTTTCAAAGAAATTGAGCGTGCCAATTTTATAGCAAAAAGTAAACTTCACACTCTCTATCACGAAAAGGATTTTTTTTTATAAAGTAAATGTTGTAAACTACTTTAGAAGTGAGAAATTAACATCCTGCACTCACACCTCAGATCAGCCCCAATTCATGAAACTTCACACCTCAGAACACTAAACCCCCCCCCCACGTCTGCTCCACCGATGTAAAAGGTTACAATGACACAAATATTATACTTGCCTGTTCTGTACGGTGGTTTTTCACAGAGCAGCCTGGATTCTCCTCTTCTGGGGTCCCTTGCCGGCGCTCCTGGCTCCTCCCTCCTGTAGGGTGCCCCCTCAGCAAGCATCTTGCTATGGGGGCACCCGAGCCACTGCTCTGTGTGTCCATTCACACATGGAGCCGCTGCTTGGCCTCGCCCCCTTAGTCTCCTGATTGGCTCACAGGCTGTAATTGACAGCAGTGGGAGCCAGAGGCTCACGCTGCTGGCAATAGCCAATCAGGAGTACGGTTCCCCAAAGAGGCAAGCCTCTCCTGGACATTGCTGGATGGTGAGGGGGCTGAGGAGGGAGAAGAACACACAGAAGGTTTTTTACCTTCACACAACACTTTAACCTTAAGTGAAACTACAGTTGGGCAGTTGTTCACTGTGAACTGGCAGGAGTGTTTTGTTTTTTTGTTTTTTAGTGCAGATTAGGCATGCAATGTTACTTACAGTGACCAGCCCACATTCCCTGTGTACTGGAATGATTGCCTCCTGCACATGTGTGGGACATCATCCTGTGCCAGGCAATAAAAATGGCCGAAAACTCGCACACAGAAGAAGATGCTTGTGATGTACAGGGACTCTCCGAAGAAAGGTGAGTATTAACGTGATTATAATCCATCACCTTGTAAAACAAGCCATTCAGTTTAAAATAGAAATGAAAGGCAAAACATTTTTGTGTGTGTGTGTGTGTGTGTATATTTTTTTTATAAGTTTCCCTCTGGTCTCAGCTGCATAAGAGCTGAGGGGAGGAGAAGCAGAAGCAGCACACTGAGCTTGCCAGTGAATTGCTGGGCAGACTGAGTTCTCAGCACAGCTAGAGAACTGACCACGGTGTGCTTTCCTGCTTAGTCTGGTCAATCAGTTTTTAATAGGAAAGCAGAGGGACTGTCAGGAACACCAAGGATTTCACACAACGGAAGCAATACAAAGAGACCAGGATATTTTCTCACACAAGTATATTGTACAGCAGGAACATATCATGAATATTTAGTGTTGGGGTAACAACGCTTTAATCTCGGTAGTTCTGCTTTGATGCATTCTCTGCAAAATGGTAAAAAATTTTTTTTTAAAAGCCGCACTACCTGTCCACGTTAAGCCCCATACACACTATCAGTTTTTCTGCTGAGTTTTTTTCCTTCAGATTTACCAAAACCATATAATGTGAGGTCAAACCTTAGGAGTTTCAATTTGTATGCAATCAGGCAGGCCCTTGCACTACATGGTTTTGGTAAATCTGAGGGAAAAAAAAATCAGCAGAAAATCTGATAGTGTGTATGGGGCTTTACTGCACCAGCTCTGCCATGGGCTTCTACTGCCTACAGTCAATCCGCTTACCAGCGGTGTGTCTATAGGTTCACACAGCCCAGCTCAGGACCCAGTGGGAGCCTGCCTGCATGCATGGTTGCTTCCATAGCACCTGACTTGCTACAGGAGGCCCCCCCTAAGGAGGTAGTAGCTGACAGCCCCGGTGGAGACTGCTAGAAGAGAAGGCAAGGGACCTTCTATTGTTGTACACAGCAGGTAAGTATAACGTCTTTTTAATTTAAAAAAAATTGACATAATTTGAAGATTTGTCATTTTTTGTTCTTTGCTTTTGTTTTGTTGTTTTACATTTATTGCAAAGGACATATCTATGTTGTGTGTTCCAGAGTGTGGAGGTGGCATTGCTTCTTCCAGAATCCTCGGATGTGATTGGCAGAGAAGATAACACAGAGTCCCTCCTCTTTGTTACAGCCGGCAGTAAAGGTGAGCTTCACTACTAAACAAGAAACACAGCATGTTTGAGTAGGGAGCAAATGTGACTTGCTCCACATATACAGCTGAAGATGTTACATAGAAACTGTATACTTTGATGAGGTTAGTTACATTGCACTGATCACATGCACATGCATAACTTCTTTCTCTTTGCCACCTATACAGGTTCTCTTTAAAGCCTAATTTGTAGTTTTAATTAAAGTATGTAAATACAGCGACAGTGTAGAGAAGCTACATATGGAATCCCTTAATATTTTTAGATAAGCCCCAGCAGCAGCCTAAAAGCCCAAACATCAGTCCACTGACAGTCCAGTACAGAAGGTACTGCGGCTCTTTGTGTGCTTGGATCTGCCTGATTGCCCCCCCCCCCCCCCCCCTTGAGTCAAACCTATAGCTTTGCATTTAGCAGAACGCATGGTCCCCACTGATTTGCACAGCTCTAGCTCTAACGTGGGTGGGGGCATGTTGGACCAATGCAGAGAGACTATTGCTTCCACCCAGAGAGCAACAGTCCTTTGCAGCTGAATTTCAGGGGAGTGGACTGCTGCAGGGACTATGTTAAAGAACAGTAAAACATTTTATAATTCTGTTTTTTTATTTTAATTTTTTTTGCATGTTCATTTAGACAGTTATTACAAAGGAGCTGAGAATCTTTACTCTATAACCTGTGTGATTATTTACTTCACTTATCTAATCATGTGACTAGCAAATTCTTCTACCACTTCCTGCCTGTAGGACATCACATGACATCTTTAGGTTGAAGTTATGATATCTGGATGAAGCCTGCAGCTACAAGCCTCATCCAGATATCTTTGTTTTTTGCCGGTGATTCCCTCATTTGTAAAGGTTATCCTAGCGGCTATTTACCCACTGGATGGCTTTTACAGGCAGCGGAAGGGGATGTCCCCCAACTGCCCTGTGTTGCTTCTTTGGGCTCTCCCGTGTGTTCGGGAAGCCAGAGATCTGATATGCTGGTGGTTTACCATAGAGCTGGGAGGCCAGAACTGCTTTCCAGGATAGAGGAGATATCTGCTGTCCTATTGACCCCAGATGTCTCCATAAAGAGGACCTTTCATGCCCTATTCCTATTACAAGGGATGTTTACATTTCTTGTAATAGGAATAAAAGTTATCCAAAAAGACGTTTTTTTAAAAGTGCTTCCATCCCCTTGTGCTTGCATGCAGAAGCGAACGCATACGTAGGTTGGGCCCGCATTTGTATCACATATGTGAGGTATTACCGCAAATGTTCTAGTGAGAGCAATTATTCTAGCATTAGACCTCCTCTGTAACTTTAAACTGGTAACCTGTAAAAATGTTTCAATCCTAGCCTATGGAGGTTTTTAAGCACCAACATTTGGCACCATTTTGCAAGTTTTAAAGTGTGACATGTTGGGTATCTGTTCACTCGGCGTAAAATCATCTTTTATATTCTACCAAAAAATTGGGTTATATATTTGTGTGTGTGTGTGTGTTGCATTAAAATTCATTAAAGTGTATTTTCCAAAAATAAATTGATGCGCAAATACCGTGTGACATAAATTGCAACGACTACAATTTTATTCTCTGGGGTGTCTGCTAATAAAATATATAATTAGTAATTTTCTAGAAAAATATTATTTTTAAATGTAGGAATGAATAGCCAGAATTGGCCTGGGTGGGAAGTGGTTAAATACTGGCATATGAAATAAGTAAACAGGAATTTACTCTTCACGTGGCTGAAAAATGTATAACCTTTCTAGACCTAATCCATTTCACGGCAGATCTTCACTTTTTGTGTAATAATCGCCCCTTAATGTCACCCATTGTTCAATGACAGGTATCTTGCGGCTGTGGGACGCGGCCACCTCTAGGTGTGTGTACAGTCAGAGCTTGCCTCACACCAGCAAGAAAGCGTCGGAGGAAGAAGGGGATGAGCACAGCCTGATTCATTGCCTTCTCCTGCCCAATCAGAGGGAGGTTCTCACCGTCACAGCGGAACACAATATCCTCATTTATGATCTTCAGGACCTCCAGCTAAAGAAACAGGTACAGCCACCTACTTCTAGCAGGAATAGTTTACCAATGTCTTCAGTTATAAAATACATGCTTAGCAAGGTTTTAAAGAATGTCACAAAATGCTATTTTTAACCATATCTGTGAAAGCTATTTTTTTTATAATCTTAAAACCCCCCAAAAATTCTATATTTCAGCTTACTTAAAGTGTAAGTTGTGTGTTTTCCATTAAAAAAAAAAGTATATTATATATAATCTCTGTTCTAATTCAGTTTGCAGGCTACAATGATGAAGTTCTGGATGTGAAATTCCTGGGCCCATCTGATTCTCATGTGGTGGTCGCTACAAACAGCCCCCAAATTAAAGTTTTTGAGCTGGCGACATCCAACTGCCAAATTCTGTATGGCCATACAGGTAAGAGCTGGTATTTTTCTGGAAGATTTATCACGTATTAGGACATTTGCATTCTTACTTGAATCTTGGTTGCCTTATTCTTGTACATCCTAATAAATGTATACATTTTTCTCCAGTGTTTGAAGCACCCAAACTATCAGAGACCATTCATTTTACAGCAATCTTCCCATAATATTATTTTGTGCATTGAAGGTATTCTAGGGATGTTATTTATCTGTAAAAGCTTCCCTTGTGTAGACCTATAAGAGTTCAGAGACTGCTGCTGGGCCCCGCCATCTTCAATGTGATGGGAATAGTCACCCAAATAATTCTCTATAGTACTAGTCCCCTTTACACTGCCCTTGGCAGCTACATAAAATTGATATGGGGGGTGGGGTAGAAGAGCTGGGCCGGCATGGACAGTGATTAGGCACTCCCAGAAAAGGCGAGGACTGTGCTTAGGATTTGACTCTTACTGGAGTAGTCAAGGTTGCTACCAAGTTCTGAGGCACAGTTGTTCAAGGGACAGAAAAACAGTGCAAGCAAGCATTTAAACTACTTTCTTTACCTGCAAACTAAAAGTCCAGCTTTCAAAATCTGTGAACAGGCAGGCTCTTTATTGTAGAAGAGACATGAAATGTCTCTTCTACAATACAAGAAACCTACCTGCCTGCTTCCAGTCTGCTGTGCCGGGATGACTGCACTCTTCCTGTGACAGCCAATGAAGACCACCACAGCTTGGCACCTGAAAGAAGCCAGGTAGATGATGCTGGAGCTGCGTGGGATTTCAGACGGGTGAAGGATAGGTAAGTATCACAGAGTTTAGCTCTCCTTTAAGTTGGTGACCGGGTCTCTCTAAATCTACAGCAGGAGAGTACATTACTAATACAGCTGCAAGAATAGTATGTTTGGTTTATTATACGGTTTGCTTATTACTCGTTGATGATTATGTTTTCTAGAAACTGTTCTGGCAATTGACGTGTTTAAAAAAGGGCTCCTTTTTGTCAGCTGTGCAAAGGTAAGTTCCATGATCAGTGAGGAATAACAGGCAGTATTCCTAAAAATCAGTGAGGAATGATAGCTAGTATAAATATGCAAATAGCGGGGTCTGCTGATAATGATATTGCTAACTTTAGCCACGTAAGGCGACCAAGCCATTTTTTGCGATATGGCACTGCGTTACTTTAACCGACAATTGTGTGGTCGTACACAAAATTGATGTCCCTTTCTCCCCACAAATAGAGCTTTCTTTTGGTGGTATTAAATCACCTCTGCGGTTTTTATTTTTTGCACTATAAACAAAAAGACTGACAATTTTGAAAAAAATATATATTTTTTACTCTTTGCTGGAAAGCATCTCCAAAAAAAAAAGTAAAAAAACAAATTTATTCACCATTTTAGGCCAATAGGTATTCTGCTACATATTTTTGGTAAAAAAATATCCCAGTCTACAAAATAGGAGATGGATTTAAGGACTTTCACTTTTTTTTATTTTTATTTTTTTACTGATAATGGCAGCGATCTGCGATTTTTAGCAGGACTACAACATTGCAGCGGACAAATCTGACCCCAAGTGACACTTTTTGGGGACCAGTGACACCAATACAGTGATCAGTGCTAAAAAAAAAAAAAGCTCTGATCACTGTATAACTGACACTGGCAATGAAAGGTCAACACCAGAGGTGATCAAACGGTTAAGTTTGTCCTAGGGAGGTGCTGTGTGGGGGATGGACTGACAGGGAGTCTGTTCCTAGGAACAGACTATCTCTCTTCACTTCCCTGTCAGAACTGGGATCCGCCTTGTTTTCTCTGTGGAGCGATCACGGGTGGCCAGGGGACATCGCGGTTGCCGGACCCGCGCATTTTCTCCCACCCTGTGCACACAGTATCTATTACACGGAACGATGTACAGTTATGCCGTTTCGCACAATAGAGCTGCCCTGCCACAGTTTATCTGTGGTGGGCGGTTCTTAAGTGGTTAAAGAGGACCTGTACTGTGGAAGCTGTGCTCAAAAAACAAAAAAAAGGGCTAGTCACTAGAATTGCATGTAGGCTCTCTGCAACTAATCTTTTCCCCAATGCTGACTTACCATGCCTCATTCTTAGCCAGCTCTCTGTGAAGAGGCAGCCGTCTTGGCAGAGCTTTGCTTCCTCATGTCAGAGCTGCCCCCTGATGATTGGTGGGGTAATGATCTAGAAGCAGCAGGAGTGGTGGAAAATACATAGATCCACAGAAAGATAAAAGCAGGGAGATCCTTGTCCTCAGGTACAGCTTCCCCTCCAGCAAGAGGACAAGTGGGCCGCACAGTAGAGACCTCACAAATTTTCACTTCAGATCCAGCAGTCAGGGGGAGCAGTGCTTTAGATGATCTCACAATGCAGATGTACAGCTATGAGGCTGAAGAATCAAGAGTTTATTGCTATCTTTATCAGAGTAAGCAAACCTTTTAGACTTTTGGCTGCATGCACGTTGCAAGGCAGTGGCTCCCTAGGAAATGAAAAACAGGATCTGGATGACAGCCCCAGCAATGACAGCTCCAATATAGCCCTCCTCACATTAGTACGCAGCTCAGTAGGAGTGGTTATTGCTTGCAGAAAGAACTGCTTTATAGGGTTAATAAAGTTTGTTGTACCCCTAGGTCAATCCCTTTGTTTTAGTATACAGCGCTTGGGAGGAAGCTAGTCTTTTCCTCCTATGCAGAATAGTCCTTTGAAATTAGAACTGGTTTCTCAGCAAGGATAAAATATGTGGCAGTTAATCTATGTGTTACTTTTGATGGAAAATTAAGGGAGTTTTATTTTAATTCTTCAGTTTTGGCTGTACCAGTCAATCTTATTGACTATCATATGCTGGTGATAACTGCTGGGGACAGCACGCAGTTTTCTTTGATCTGTATGCATGCAGCGTTTTCCATGTATTCCAATGGCTCTAGTTCACACCGGCGCAGAAAAGTAGAGCGTGCTGTATTTTTTTTTCTGCACAGAACTGTACTAAAACCTAGAAAACTGTATCAAAAACGCACTGGAACTGCGTGTGGTGTGAACTGTAAGCAAAAACTGATGAACTGGCCATAAAAATGCATGCACAGTGTTTTCCATGTATTCCAATGGCGCTGGTTCACATCAGTGCAGTCAGTTCCAGTCAGTTTCCGGTGCTGGAATTGACTGCATTGGTGTGAACTAGAGCCATTGGAATACATGGAAAACACTGTATGCATTTTTAGTGCAGAAAAAAATGCATGGAACTGCATCTAGTGTGATCTGGCCCTTTTTACTATACTAGAGTCTAGGACGTTTTTGATGCATTTCAGTGTGATTTTGAGGCGTTTTACTGAGTTCCAGTGCAGGATAAATGCAGCATGTTCTACTTCTTTTTTTTTTTTTTTTTTTTTCTTTCCTGGAGCCGACTGCACTGGTGTGAACTATGCCACTGGAAACCATATAACCTACTTTCCATGCGTTTTTGAGGCAGAACAAAAACGCACTGGACTGCATGTAGTGTGAACTGGCCATAAAAAAAGAGCACCTCGACTGCATCCAGAAAAGCATCAACGCGTGGCGTGCATTTTTGTTGTTTGGACTGGCCCTAGTGGAGAAGAAAAAACATACTTAAAGTGGTTTTAAACCCTCACATATACCCAGTGAAGTGACTCCTACATAAGATATACCTGTTTATCTGCAGTCGTCTTTCCTGTACACTCAACTCACATTCAAAGTGCAGAATTTACACAGGATCTCACGGCTCTAAAAAGCAAGGGGGTGAAAAGATGAGGCTGGATTCACACCTATGGCATTTTTAGTGCTTTTTGCATTTTGCAGATTTGTACTACAGAACGTGTTCCATAGGAAACCATGTTAAGTGGACTGTAATGCAAATATGTAAAAAGCACTAAAAATGCCTAGGTGTGAATCCAGCCTAAAAGTGTATCAGTAAGGAGAGTGTGACGAGCTGGGCTGGAAATGCTTTTACATTGCTTTGACTTCACTGGCTTGCCTGCACATTCCAGGTCAATGACTCAGAAAGCACTGAATTCAAAGAAGTAGGCATGACTATCAAACAACTGGAATTTTTTATTAGGCGCTCCATAAAGTAGGTCCTTTTTTTGTCCTGCTCTAACAGAGAACTTTAAAGCTACAGTTATTGTTTAGAGATATAGAGCAATGAGTATAAAGTAAAGGTTTAGAGCAACACCTGTCTGTACGTTTTCCTATAACTGCTTCCTTTAATTTAGGACAAAACTGTCAGAGTTTGGAGGATGGCAAAATCTAACGGAAAGGTGACTTGTGTAGCCATGGGTGGAGGTCACGCTAACGGCGTTGGAGCAATTTCCTGTTCAAGGTAGGAATCACAGCCTGTGAATTTTCTATATCCGATGCTCCCAGTGGGGTGCTCACTGAGAGACAGAACCTGGATGGTTAGGCAAGGAAGAGTAGACAGAATTGGTAAAGCATGGAATCGATACCCATTGGTCTCCTAGATAAAAAAATATCATATGCCCTAGACAAAAAAAATAAGTGGACTGTGTGGTCACAAGGAACCAACATGAGTGGGTAGCCGAATACTAGACCATGAGTACTCATCCTGTGCCCCCCCCAGCTGTCGCAGAACTACAAGTCTCATCATGCCTCTGCCTTTGGGAGTCATGTTTGTAGCTGTCAGCCTTGCAATGACTTGTGACCCTCCAGCTATTGCGAAACTACAGGTTGAGCACCCACGTGCTAGATAAAGTCTACAATACCTAGGTGGACACTGCAGCCTGTAGACCTGGAGGGAATGCTTTGTGTAGAATGCACACAAAAGGAAGACTAGGACATGCACAAGGGCCAACATGGTGTAGTAGTTAAAAGAAACGATTTATTGAATGTAAATAAGTTGCACTCAGAGGTAGAGAGAGAGGCAGGGCAGTATAGTTAAGCTCTGCAACAGCAGGTTCAGCAGCCAAGGATGGAGGACAGTTTACATCTGACACAGCCAGGGAGATGGTGGGGGGTGCTGGGTAAAGCTGTGCTAAGTCCAAGAGATGACTATCCAACCAGAGGGCAGCCGCGATGACGGGACGCCTACTTCCGATGCAACTCCTGGAGAACTTGCAGTCAAGGATGCATTTCGAGAAAGAGGAGTATACAGTGTTGTAACACCTACTTAACTGCACATTCTCCAGGAATTCTCTGTGGAAATTAGGTGGAAGGAGGCATCCGCTGTCATCGTGCCTGCTCTTCGGTCTCTTGGACTTAGCACCACTATACCCGGCTTTTTTTTCTGATGGTTAAAAAAAAAAATGGTGTGTACCAAGGCTTTACTTAGGGCAGCCTGCATGTAATTAGTTTGCCAAAGAATGCCCACTCCTTCAGACCTTCCAAGAACCAGCTCTTTGCATTTATTAGGGCCGAGGGCTCTTGACAGGATTAGTGAGATTGGGTACTTGGATGTTTTCAGAAAGCTATGTACATCACCCCGCTGGCCCCTCACACCAACCGTGATCTGTATTAATTGCATATAAAAGCGCAGTGATGACATCACCAGGTCTAAAATAGGGTATGTAATTAAAACGGAAAGGTTATTTACAAATGTCCTTTTGAATGTAGATTATGGGTGCCGGAAAGGACCAAGGAAGGCAACATAAGCAGATTAAACCTTGCTTTACCAAGGCTTAGATCTTTCAGTTAATTAACATTCAATTTCAAAGGTATACTAATGCCGTGTACACACGACCAGACTTTTGGACAGCAAAGGAACGAATCCGTCGGACAGTTTGATTGTGTGTGGGCTCCATCGGACCTTTGCTTGCCAAAAATCGACCCGACTTTAGAAATAGAACATATTTAAAAATTTTCCTGCTGGAACTCCGCTGGACCCATTTCCTAGCGGGAAACCCTTTTGTCTGTATGCTGGTCCGGCGGACCAAATACAACGCAAGGGAAGCTACAGCACCTGTCCGTGAGAATGTTTCCAACGCGATCCTATCGCGCTGGTTCTCGGCGGCAGGGTACTGTACATCTCGCGCCGACTGCAATAGGAAAAACACATTTTTCGCAGCGAGTGCAAGAGGGAAGTCCCCTCCAGGCACATGGTTCTGGCATGGATTTTAAGGGGGAACCCCCTACGCCAAAAAAATGGCATGGGGTCCCCCCCAAAATCCATACCAGACAGTTATCCGAGCACACAGCCCGGCCGGTCAGGAAAGGAGGCGGGGACGAGCAATCGCCCCCCCCCCCCCCCCCCACCAAAGCATACCAGGCCGTATGCCCTCAACATGGGGGGTGGGTGCTTTGGGGAAGGGGGGCGCTCTGCGGGCCCACCACCCCAAAGAACCTTGTCCTCATGTTGATGTTGGTTGTCCGGGTCTGTGGGCGGGGGGCTTAGCAGAATCTGGGAGCCCCTTTTAATAAGGGGGCCCCCAGATCCCAGCCCCCCACCCTATGTGAAAAAGTATGGGGGGGGCTCTTACGACTTCTCCCGCTCTTGGGCCACTTCTTCCGCTCTCCAGTTCTTCTGCTGGGCTCCTCTGCTATCTTCTGCTCTTTTGCCGCTCTTTTGCTAGAGGTGGCCCAGCTTTCTTTCTCCTTCTCCTGTACCTGTGTTAACTAATGTTATTAAAGCAGTATTAAACCCAAGAGCAAACATATTGCAGCTTGCCAATTCTAAGATTTCATGGCTTCATTTGTTTTCTTTTTTAGGCTTCTTTTTTTTCATCTGGTGATCCATCCAGTAAATCTGTTATTTTTCAAAGGAAAAGACTCTCCAGCCGAATGTATGAGCTAGATATTAGGCAAACCATTAGAGGTGCTTATAATGAGCTTTTATTTTATATATGTAAAATCTTTATCATAAAAGTAAAAAAAAAAAAAACTGTTGCTGTAACTGTTTGGTTTTTATGAAGTATTAGCTGGAGTTTGGCTTTAATTTGTTAGTGTATTTAAGTCCGTTTGTCAGACTGACAAAGCTGTTGTACAAAGATGCCCTGTGCTCCTTCATCCAGTGGGGGGGACTCTAATACAAGAGGTGTGTTACTGGACAGATCACCAGGTGAAAACAGAGGGGGAAAAAAAGCCTAAAGAAAAAGAGTACAGCCTCCACATCTAAGGATTGGTAAGCTGCAATATATAACTTTTTTTGGTTTTGGGTCTCATACCACTTTAACTCCCCTCTTTTGTATTTTATCAGATTGAAGGAGTCTTTTATAGTGAGTGGAAGTCAGGATCTAACCTTAAAGATATGGAAGCTCCCAGAATCCATTTCCTCCAAGCAAGTTAAAGGCCAGTTACCTGAGATGGAAGGATTACATGCTTCTTGTACAGAGAAGGCACATGATAAGGTGAGATGTCTCTACTGATATGTAGATGGGAGAAGCCATTTATACTGATGTCTTCACGTGAGTCCTGTGACCAAGCTAGGTCATCTTCCTCTTCTCTCAAGTTGTGGGGATTCTCACTGATGCAAACAATAGTCCTGACACTGAAGTCAGTGCCTCTCCCTGCATTATTACACTGGAAGTGCAGGATGCTGTGGCCACGCCTACTTGAGACTGGTCCATGATGCCCTGCACTCACAGTATGTCCTCAGTCTCCTACGCTGATTGACATGGGAAGATTAAAGAGATATAGTGCTGGAATTAAATTGATTTTTATTTTACAACGCCTAGGGCCTTTTATTGAAAAATTAAAATAATAATCTGAAGTTGGGGTTAAACTTGGGCATCATCATTCAGGAAGGATGCCATTAGCATTGATATTGAGCATTGACATTTAATTTAAAAAAAGGAAAAAAATTATTTAATATATATATATATATATATATATATATATATATATATATATATATATATATATATATATATATTTTTTATATTGATAGTGAACACATACAGGGTCTATATGACATTAGTTAGTAATAACATATCGCAGCAAGCACAGACATTTTACAAAATTTCAAAAAGCAGTTCATTACAGCCTGTTATACTGCTTCCATAGATCATCAGTATAACTAGGGACATTGCAGTGTGAATTTTAACCAGCAGGTGGTGCAGTGTATTGAACTTTCAGCGATGGTTACTGAGCAGATGCGGGGGGTACCCATTTTATTTCGATGCAGAGAGATTAGACGCAGATGGAGAATATCCATTTATGCTGGATTTTAAATGTTTGCGATTATTCATGGGTGAATGTTACATTGTGTGCCTGATAAATAAAAGTATTCATTTTTTTTGTTCCATTTATGCAGGATATTAACAGCATTGCTGTATCTCCCAATGACAAGCTGGTTGTCTCCGGCTCTCAAGACAAAACGGCCAAGCTGTGGTCAGCGACAGACCTGTCCTTAATGGGTGTCTTTAGAGGGCACAAAAGGGGCATTTGGTGTGCCCAGTTTTCACCAGCAGACCAGGTTGTAGCCACATCATCTGCAGATGGATCCCTGAAACTGTGGGGGCTGCAAGACTTCAGTTGCTTGAAGGTGATAATTTGTTTATGGAGATAAAGTAAGGGGGTGGGGGGGTCTCACCCTGGCTCACCCTCCAGTGCTACTTAGATTACTCACAACATTTTATTCTGCTTATTGATCATTTCACTGAACATAAGTGCCTGGAGGTGTCTGCTGCTTACATTAAAATATGAATAAAGTTGGCCTGACTTTACTATAATATGTGTATATAGGAATCAAAACTGCTAATTACCAAGAGAGCTGCACACCTAAATACACGCTCACAGTCCTTAAAATTACCTTTAATTTTAATTGCATTAAAAGGTGATAAAAATAACAAGAAAAATAAAAAAATAGAATCCAACAGGTAAGTGGTGGGAAAACTAAGGAAATACCTTCCAAAATAAACTTTTTAAAGGGGGAACTCCCCCTTTGTTCTCTGTACGGTCAACCCAGAGGACACGGGGGCACTCTTTACGTCTAGAGGAAAAGAGATTTCATCTTCAAGTACGGAAAGGTTTCTTCACAGTTAAAGCTGTGAAAATGTGGAATAGACTCCCGCCAGAGGTGGTTCTGGCCAGCTCAGTAGATTACTTTAAGAAAGGCCTGGATACTTTCCTGATGGTACATAATATAACTAGGTACTAACATAGGTAAAGTTGATCCAGGGAAAATCCAATCGCCTCTTGGGGGATCAGGAAGGAATTTTTTCCCCCTGCTGTAGCAAATTGGAGCATGCTCTGCTGGGGTTTTTTCTTGATCCTCTGGATCAATTGTGGACATAAAATTGGGTATTTGGATTGTACGATTATTTTTTATTTATTTTTTTAAGGTTGAACTGGATGGACTTGTGTCTTTTTTCAACCTGACTAACTATGTAACTATGTAACTCTTCCATTCATGTCCATACTGCCGGCCTGCCAGAATAGCAATTGTTCACCACCTTTCAATTAAGTAGCAAAGTGTACAAAAGGTCCCACATCACCCAAAAAATATCAGGCAAAAAATAAAGCCACACCCTCAACATATTTTGTCCCAAATCAGAAATTAGGAAAATGGTGTCATAACTACATTGCTTACCAGTAAAGTGTCCCTTGGCATATCTCTGCTGATCTTAATAGGTTCTTTGTGGGGTAACCCCCCCCCCCGCGTGCGTATGCCAGCAAAACACAGTAGCGCTGTGGGAGACTGTTTTTTCCCTGGGGTTCTTTGCGCTCTGGCAGTCCCTGATCCTTTGCATGCAGTTTTTTAGGCCTTGACAGTCCAGCTTTGGCATTAAATTCCATAATGCACTGGGACAGTCCTGATGACATATTGAGAGGCACCTGTGTTGAATAGAGGCTTGTCCTGACTTTTTTTCCTTGTGAGAGTTATAAGCAGACGTTGTACTTTATTCAGGTTCACCTGCACATCGATGGCTTTTAAAGCGCAGTTGTCACCGCTTTCTCCCAACATCCCACCTCCTGCTGCTTCTGTAGACAGGACTCTTAGTAGTTCAGATATTACATCTGATTTTCTGACTTTCAGTGTTTTTTCTTTGTTTTTAGACATTTGAAGGTCATGATGCCTCAGTCTTGAAGGTTATGTTTGTGAGTCGTGGCACACAGCTGGTTACAAGGTAAATGTCAGATTCTCTCAACTTGAGCAATGATTGCTTTTCCTTAAAAAATAGCATTAAGAAGCAATAAGACATAAAGCAGATTTGTTGGTTTTAAGTGGAATGGGTCTTTTGCTTACTTGAAGCACCAGCATAACCCTAACAGGCTCAGCTGGGGTTTTCAGCAAGTAAATTATCCCTATTCTTCTATGGAAAATTCAGAGGTGCACATGATGCAGACTTTCTGGGGCCTCTAGTGGATTCTCTATAGAAGTATATGGAGAATGTTTGCTTCTTTCTCTTTTTTTGTTCAGTGACAGCAGCAGCTTGGCTGAAAAGTCATTGTCGACCTGTCACAGCTGTGCTGGCAACAAGAGATTACCCACAGGGGGCCTTATGCCGTGTACACACGGCCGGACTTTTTGACAGCAAAGGTCCGACAGAACGAATCCATCGAATTCGAACGTGTATGGCAGGGATATGCAATTAGTGGACCTCCAGCTGTTGCAAAACTACAAGTCCCATGAGGCATAGCAAGACACTGACAGCCACAAGCATGACACCCAGAGGCAGAGGCATGATGGGAGTTGTAGTTTTGCAACAGCTGGAGGTCCGCTAATTGCAAAATTGCAAATCTCTTCCTTCACTTAAGTCAAAACTGAGAATTTTTTTCTTGGTGCGGAATTGCCTTTTAAAGAGAACCTGGGACTTTGCTCATAGTAATGACATTACTTTATTCCTCTCCTCAGCGGCTCCGATGGCCTGTTGAAGCTCTGGACCATTAAGACAAATGAGTGTGTCAAAACATTGGATTCCCACGAGGACAAAGTGTGGGGACTGCACAGCAACAAACTGGACAACGCTCTAGTGACTGGATCTGCAGACTCAAGCATTGTTCTGTGGAAGGTGGGAGAGTTGTCAGATTGTGTTGCTTATCATGTATTGGTTATATGCAAGGCTTATCAAAGTCCAACATTCAGCTTAAAGCGATTGTAAAGTTTTTTTTTTTTTTCCTATAAAAATAACAAACATGTTATACTTACCTGCTCTGTTGCAGTGGATTTGCCCAGAGCAGCCCGGAGCCTCCTCGTCTCAGATCCCTGTTCTGTGATCCTGGCCCCTCCCTCCCATTGAATGCCCCCACAGCAAGCGGCTTGCTATGGGGCACCCGAGCTGAGTCAAAGCTCCCTGTGTCCATTCAGACACGGAGCCCTGACCTGGCCCGACCCCCTCTCTCTCCCGATTGGCTAGCTGACTTTGACAGCAGCGGGAGCCATTGGCACCACTGCTGTGTCTCAGCCAGTCGGGAAGGAGAATCTCGGATGGTTGAGACACTCATGGACAGAGAGGGACCTCAGTTAAGTGTTAGGGGGGCTGAAGGGGGCTCCTGCACACAGAAGGCTTTTTATCCTAATGCCTAGAATGTAATAAGATAAAAAAAAAAACTTCTGCCTTTACAATCCCTTTAAATCCTTCACAGTACATTCCAGGTGCATCAAAACAAAAAGTTTTTAAAGACTTATTGTGTGCTTTCTTTAGAAAGCAGCTACAGCCTGAAAAAAAAATCCTGTCCTCTGCCAGCATGCTCTGTGTGGAAGCACTAGTCTCTCTGCAGAGGTCCAACGCACCTTCTATGAGTCAGCACTAAAGTTCAGGGAGCATGAACTTGCTAATTGCAGCTCAGACTTAGCAGGGAGTGTGTGAAGGAACTTCTCTTACAAACAAAAGAAACATGTTTGGCATATTTTAGCCCTTGTACACACGGTCGGATATTCCGATGGACAATGTCCGATAGGACCGTGTTGTCGGATAATCCAACAGTGTGTGGGCTCCATTGGACTGTTTCCATCGGAGTATCTGACGAACCAAATTTTCCAACTTGTCTATAAAATTTTCTGACAACATGCTCCGATCGGACTTTGTCTGATCATGTGTAGAGAATTCCGATCAGACAAAGTGCCACGCATGCTCAGATCAAATTCCTAGACCAAAGCTATTGGCTACTAGCCTGAACGTAGTCCCATCGTAACAAAATAACGTCATCAAGTTAAGTACGATCGGATTTTCTGACAACTTTTTCCGACTCTGTGTATGCAAGAGTTTCGGACAAAATCCGACGGATTTGGTTGTCGAAATGTCCGACCGTGTGTACAAGGGCTTATATATTCTTTAAGCTCACACAAGCAATAATGACAGGTCCATCAGTTTATAGAAATATCGGCTTCCTCTAATTTAGCGGACCCTTTGTAGACATTTCATGCTTTGTAATGAGCACTACTAGTGTGATGTGAACAATGAAAATAACCCATTACTTTATTCCCAGGATGTCACAGAGACCGAGCTGGCTGAAGAGCTAGCTAAAAAGGAGGATGAGATTTTAAAGTAAGTGCGCTCCTGACTTTAATAGCATCTTTCAGATTGCTCCCCAGTTACTCTTATTGTAGCATGTCCTCCTGTTTCTCTCCTGCAGAAAGCAAGAGCTGTCAAACCTTTTACATGAGAAGAGGTTCCTAAAGGCTCTGGGCCTGGCCATTACCCTGGACCAGCCGCACACCGCGCTCATCGTTATAAAAGGTTAGTACCATGGAGATTTTTGAACGGAGAAATATTTCAAAGCTTCTCCTCTTGACCAGTAAAGATGCCAATTCATGCTTGAATCAGGTTTTCATACCATCACTTACTTATTATTCGTGGGTCCTTCCTACTTTGTAATTCTGTGCTGGGTCAGGCAGCCAGTCCAGCATCTCGCCGGCTGTTTTTCTTCAAAAATATGGTGTCCCTACATGACAAGAGCTCTTCCTGCTGATACTGCTGTCTGTGAACACTCTCTAATTTCATGAAGGGTGGGGGGTTTTGTAGTTTCAGAACGGAGATGAGCAACTCCGCAGTCAGGAGCAGACCTCAGATCAGCGTGGGGAATGCAAAGCAACTAATCAAAGAAAGCTTTAACTCCGTTGCTTTTTCCCCTTTTAGCTTCAAACCATGTTTTTTCCACTTGAACAGATATACAGAAGACCGTCAGGCCCCTTGCCTTCGCTGATTATAGATGCTATAGTATATGCAAAGCAATACATAATCTGTCAGCAAACGTATTTCTAGGTCTTGTCTTTTTTCGGTATTTGGTGTCTGCCGATTTAAGTGTTTCCTTATTTGGAAAATGTACTTGTTTTATCTGTAATGCTTTGCCATAATAAAAGAATAATAAAAAAAAACATCTCATTCTGTCAGCCACAAAATGTAACCTAGGGTAAATCTAGATGGTACAATATGGGATAACTCCAAGGTCACAGATAACAATGCAAACCTTTTTTTTATTTTGTACACCATTATGTCTTTATTTTATAGTAGAAAACAGGATGAATGCTCAAGAGTTGGGATTTTTAAGGTGCCAATAACACAATCTACAACATAAAATTTTACATCATTTTTATTCCATATAAAACATCATAAATACAGTTTGATAAAAATGGGTATCCACGGTATAGTTATTTACTGATTATTGACATTGTGTAGCAATCTCGACATGTTTTGCCAACTTATAGGCTTCCTCAGGAGATGTACAATACCATATCAAGTAATAACAACTAGTTAAAAACCAATCCAAAAAGGATGTTCTCAAAAGGGCAAGGTCCAGCAAGACGCGTTTAGAACCCCCAAAGGAAGGCAGAGCTGTAGATGATTAGCCGCAGGACGGACATTCGGGACAAATTAACGTATCATAAAGATGTTCAAGATGGCGGGGAACAACACTCAAATGGCAATCAGACTCTCCCAGGGAGACCAAAAGGGTATCTAGATTAAAAGCAAGTACATACTTCTAAGCATACTAAACATGACAGTCACAACGCATGTCAGTCGATCTCACCATCTGCTGCGCATGCTTCGCAGACTCATCCCTTTTATCCCAAAGAATGACAAAGCAGTGGTAGTTGAAACAATCATTAATTCACGACTGGACTACGCAAACTCGCTTTACATAGGATTACCCCAATATCAACTTGCACGATTACAACTGATCCAAAACATGGCGGCAAGGCTGATAACAGGAAAAAAAACCTGTGAATCCATTTCTCCTTCACTGAGGAGCTTACATTGGCTAACCGTAAAAATCGGATCACGTTCAAGACCCTGTGCCTCACCCACAAATGCGTGCATAGAGAAGCTCCGCAATACCTAATGGAGAAAATAAATCATTACACACCAAACCGCAGTCTTCGATCAGCCAACAAAAACCTCCTCCTCGTGCCCAAAGCCCGGTATAAATCCAAGGGGGATCGGAGATTCGCTGTCCAAGGGCCTCGGCTATGGAATGCTCTACCAATCAACATCCGCCTGGAAGAAAATCACCTGGCTTTTAGGAAAAAACTCAAGACCTTCCTCTTTTAGCAGATGATCAAAGCTCGCCACAGCGGCTAGAGGCGATTCAGTTCGCATTGTGCGCTATACAAGTATTTCATTCATTCATTCAACGCTTAAGATGGATGCTAGCCACTGACTCTTGCCGACCTCCTTTATTTTATATTGTGTATGTTATATTGTGGCAGTTGGTGTTTGCTTGAAAATTATATTTTATATAGAGAATAACCGCAGACAACCACATTTAAATGTTTAGCTACCTGACCCTTGCAGCGAGAGCAGGTCTTTTCCTCTGCCTGACATAGAAGCATTGTTTAAGGCCCAGTAACTTTCTAATCTCTCTATTTCTGCTTAATCTTAATTTTAGCCATCCTGCAGGAACCTCAGGGGAAGGATGATCTGGAGAAAAACCTGCTGCGGTTACGCAATGACCAGAAAGGTAGGGGATAATGGTGTTTATAGAAGCTCCATGCCTCTAACAGTTGGGCGCCTGTGACAGGATTTAAACAGGAGCTGTATTTGTCACGTTTTCATCTGCATTGTGTTGTAGCAGTAAATGGGGAGTGGGGGCACACACACAATATGACTTTCAGAAATAAGACACAGCTGACACCCAGTGCTAGGATGGCAAAGTCCTTTTGGCACTCAAGACGAAAAGGCCAGTGCGTGCTTCCCATAAGCTGCAAATTACTTCGGCATCATAATTACAGACCTTGGTCTTTTTGCATACCCCCCCCCCCCCCCCCCCACTGCTGAAGTGCCCCAAGGTGGCAGCTTTTTCTATCAACCCCTCAGCCCGGCACTGCTGACACCTCTACATTTTAATGGTGTATGTACGTCTTTGGGGCACAAGGGAAATGTCAGGAAATATGATTGACAGAACTTTCTTGTACTCTGCCTTTTGTGTTTGACAACATATCTCCTGGTGTATTAATGAGAGACAGTGAAGTATACCTGCCAGGATAATTGTCAGCGTGTAATGTGCTTATAGTTATCGGGGGATCCTAGTCCAATCCCTTCAATATTGTCAGTCTGGTTGTGTTTTTGCTGTACATTGTTCTTTTCAGAAGTTACCTTGGCAATTGTACAGAATTTAATAATAAGATTAATATGGAGTGGACAAAATAATAAACGGCAATATAAAATGTGTGTGTGTGTATGTATATGTATGTATGTATGTGTATGTATATGTGTATGTGTATATATATATATATATATATATATATATATATATATATATATACAGTATGAAGACAGTAAGGGTCCTGGTGTGTGTGTGATATGATTTAAGCCCCGTGTATCTCTTATTCCTCATCATCAGAGGCCATCCTGAGATACTGCAGCATCTGGAACACAAATTCTCGGAACTGTCACGAGGCGCAATGTGTGCTGAACATCCTCCTCACCCACGTACCACCCGACACTCTGCTCCAGTACAGCGGCATCCGAGGTACCGTGGAATCATTGATCCCCTACACAGGTAAGAACCTTCTAATACAGCCTTTCTCAACCTTTTCAACACTGAGGAACCCTTGATAGAATTTTCTGGTCTCGGGGAACCCCTGCTAAAAATTACTATATCTACAACTCATGATACATTAGTGTGATGGTCAGTGGGAAAAATGCTTCTTACATTTGTGGACACTAGGAAGAATTACCTCCTACAGATAGCTAAAAATGTCACTGGTGGCAGTGGGAACTTATCCGAGAGGCAGAAATTGCTAATTTCTCAAGGAACCCTAGGCTTCCATGGAACCCTGGTTGAGAAACCCTGCTCTAATATGTCACATTTAGTGAAGCTGTCTTTTAAATATAGCCCCTCAACCCCCTGGTGAGTATCCTGCTTACTAAAATACTTTTTATTCCTAGTCCAGAGTTCTCCACTGTGCAGCCCTACCGGTGCCACACAGCTTTTGCAAGAAAAACATCCTGGTTGGTGTCGGGCCGTGTGCCTAGTGACATGTGCTGCAGCTCAGGGGGTCTTAACCTGGGGTCCAGGAACGCTTAACTGGTCCATGGATGGGTTTTAGGGTGTCAGATATATAAAATGTGTGTGTGTGTGTGTGTATATATATATATGTGTATGTGTGTGTGTGTATTATGATGGGGAGAGATGGATAGATGGAGATGGTCAGCAACAATACTCGTGTAGGCCATGGTGTTTAAACGATGCTCAATTGATACTAAGGGGCCCAAAGTGTGCCAAGAAAATATCCTTTACGCCACCAGCCTGAATCGGTGATGCAAGGCAGGATGGATTCATGCTTTCATGTTGTTTACACCAAATTCTGACCCTACCATCTGAATGTCGCAGCTGAAATCGAGATTCATCAGACCAGGCAAAGTTTTTCCCCATCTTCTATTTTCTAGTTTTGAGCCTGTGTGAATTGTAGCCTGATCTTAGCTGACAGGTGTGGCACCCAGTGTGGATGTGTCATGCATTCAGAGATGGTATTCTGCATACCTTGGTTGTAACAAGTGGTTACACTTGTAGTATTTTAAGTATGGGATTGCAGCATTTAACGGTGTCGCTAATAGGGATTCTGTGTATGTACCTATGACTCTGGGGCGTCTCCTGCAGCTGCATGGCGTAGGACGCACTTCCTGTGAACTTCAGCTGCATTACATCCTTTCTCCTATCCTTGTGGACTAATTAGCTCTCTTTTCTGGGCAACACATCCTACATTGCCCGGGAGGACACCCCGTACCTATGTCGCCGCTGAAAAGGTCCCAGGGCGCGATCGCCAAACTCGGAAAGTTCTGTGCAGACGGCCCGGACCTCGTGGAGGAAGATGGCGCCGCGCCGGGACCGGCCGAGGAGAATCCTCCCTCCGGCGACACAGCTCGCATCCTCGAGGCTGTCACACTCTGCCTTACCGCCAGGATCGAGGAGGTTAAAGTGGACATTTCTCTCAATCGCCAAGACCTGCATAAGCTGAGAGAGAATGTCGGTGAAGCGGAGAGCAGGCTGGGGCAGGTGGAGGATGATACCTCCCCCCCTTCAGATATCTACTGAAAGGCTGCAGCATCAGCTAACCGTCGTTCTGAGCAAGCAGGATGAACTCGAGAATAGAATGCGCCACTATAATCTACACTTTGTGGGACTGCCTGAGAAGGTGGAGGGCTCTGACCCCCCAGCATTTCTTGAAAACCTGCTGATTGCTAATTTTGGCCGGGAGGCCTTCTCTTCCACATTTGCGGTCGAGCGCGCCCATCGCCTGGCCTCAAGACCCCCGCCTCCAGGTGCCCCACCGCGCACCTTCATTGCAAAGATGCTTAACTACCGGGATCGCGACGCGGTCCTGCGCCTCACCCGTGAGAAGGGCAATATTCCCTACGAGGACACCATGCTTGAGTGATCAGTCTGGGGGTATAATATAACCTCCTTCAGCTGTATTAGGCATCAGAAATCCGAAGAAATCAAGCACAAAAGAGCAAAGTATTAGCTCTCCACGCGGTGTTCCCGGACTTTTCCGCCGAGGTCCAGAAGAAGAGGGCTCAGTTCACCGAGGCCAAGCGTCCGCTCCGCATTCGTCACCTAGCCTATGCGATGATGTTTCCTGCTCGGCTCCGCGTTGTACGGGACGGTAAGACCCATTTTTTTTGAAGACCCCGCTGCAGTACTCTCCTGGTTGGAACAACGCCCGGATGATGCCCCTGCCTGACTCTGATAGCCACTATGATGTACCTCACAGGCCCTGATGGTGGACTTAACGCACGAGGGGCAGACATGATGTGAATTGTAGTCTTGGGCTTCTGCCACCCTCTCCTGCTTTATCAGCCATCTGCTGACTATTTTGCCTTCCACATGTTCACGTACACCTTGATGCCTTTATGTGCCCCTCTTTATGCCAAGAACCACTGGTGTCCTACTCCATATGGGTCCCCCTTTTCCATGGACAAATTGTGCAGCCTGGAATCTAGACACCATTCTCGGCCAAGACTTTCCTATGCTGAGGCTCCCTACCTGGTTGCACTGCACAGTTGACTTTTGTTCATCCCCGTTTTCAGCGGGGAGTGCGCCTGGCCACGCACACTCTTTACGCCTGTATGTGCCCCTCTTAGTCCCTTGTGGCCGAGTGCACTCCTTGCTGTCATTTCAAGTCAGGTTTCCCTAGCCGGCCTCAGCTCTCATGACTGTTATGTGCTGCTGTGTTCTTTTACTGCCTTGCCGGTCCAGTGTAGGCACTGTTCAGTTATGCCTTGTAACCTTAAGATTTTGTTCAATGTTTGAGTTACACACTGTTTTTCTGTTTGCACTTCTTATGACATGTCTGACCATTTATTTGCTGCTTGCTACTGTCTACCGTGAATCAGCTGCCCTTCTCCTTGTTTATCTTTTGGCTGTGGGAAGAGATGATGAGTGTGGGTGCGGGGTGGGCCTGCGGCGGGCGGGGTGGCTGCCATCACCCTGTGCAATGCCCTTTGCGAGGGTCCTAATGTGGAAGGGTGTGGGCTTGGGCGCTCACCGTCTTTTCCAGGTGCCCTGTAAAGTACTATCTGTCTGCCATGACGACCCTTAAGGTGGTTACCTGGAATGTGCAGGGACTGCGTGACAGATCTAAGAGGGTGGCGGTGCTTACGCATCTTAAGCAAATGCGGGCGGACGTTATGGTACTGGTCGAGACACACATTACAGGTCAGTTACAATTGTCCCTTAAAAAACCATGGGTCAGGTGGATGTTTCCCTCATACCAATAACTCTAGCGGGGTTGCAGTCCTGGTGGCTAAAACCGCCCAATTTCACCTTCACACTCTGCGATCGGATAGACGGGGGCGCTATTTATTTTTACATGTTACAGTTGGGGGCCTGGAATTCCTGTTATTAGCCTTTTTATATACCCCGCCCTTTCAGTTTGAGGTCCTCCAGGACAGGATTGATTTTATGCTGCAGCACCCCACGTTGCCAGCTATTTGGCTAGGGGACTTTAATTCAGTGATATCCCCCACTTTGGACAGACTTATCCAGTTCCCCGCGCCCTCTTCCCCCCCCCCCCTTCGCTGACCAGATTTGGCAAGTTTCTTGACGAATTTGCCCTTACGGATACCTGGAGGTATAGACGCCCTACCCACAGGGCATACTCCTGCTTCACGCCGGCACACAATGCCATGTCCCGGATTGATATGATCCTGTTCTCCCCTGCCCTGCTTCCATATCTACAAGAGGTGGGGTTCGGGACCAGGGTTCTATCTGATCATTCGCCCTATTGGGTCAGACTTTGTCTGCCTTCCACCCCGGTGTCCCGCCTGTGGAGGCTAAATCCTTTTTGGCTAATGATCCTCCCTGATTTGGAGGCTGTACAGCGTGAATGGGAGTACTACTTTAGAGTCAACACGGGCTCAGCCTCGTTTGGTTTGGTGTGGGAAGCTTTTAAGCTACACGCCCGCATGCTGATAACGCGTATCAATCGCTATAAGGACTCTTCTTGGCAGGCTGTACAGCAGGCCGAGCAGGAGCTAGAGGTGCTGGAGAGCGAATTTCTTGCGCGCCCCACACCCTCTAATTCCGCCAAATTACGACTGCAATCTCGACTCACCGACCAATTACCTTGACCGAGCGGGGAAGAAAATTTTTCATAGTAAACAAAAAGTTTACGAGTATGGCGAGAGGGCTGGGAGGTTGTTATCCTATATGGCCCACCTGGACCACAGGCCCCCGGTGGTGGTCCAACTTGCGTCTGCGGCGGGACCCGCGCTGTCGGATCCGATGGAGGTGGCTCAAGAATTTTGGCGTTTTTATACACTTCTGAGGCTACTGGCTCCTTGGACGAACTGCGTGCCCTGCTGCAGACGGTGGATTTTCCAGTCCTCGCGGACCCAGGTTGAGCTCCTTGAGGCCCCCATAACTGAGGACTGTATAGCGGAGGCATGTCTACCGCCGTCTAAAGCCCCGGGTTCAGATGGCCTTCCCCAGGAGTTTTACGCCCAGTTTCAGGAGGTTCTGCTCCCTTAACTTCACCTGCTCTATACCCACATATTTGACACTGGCGTACTTCCCCGTATTATGAACGAGGCACTGTTAGTCCTCATCCCAAAACCAGGTAAAGACCCCCTCTGCCCTATATCGCTCCTGCAGCTGGATATTAAAATATTGCCCAAGATTCTCGCCCTTAGACTTAAAAAAATGATACTCCACCTTATCCACGCAGATCAGACCGGCTTTATGCCCGGTAAGAATACGGCTTTTAATCTCAGGAGATTATTTATGAATCTGCAGGCCCCTCATGACAACACCGGTTCTAGGGTGGTGGTCAGTTTGAATGCTACAAAGGCGTTTGACTCGGTGGAGTGGGGCTACCTGTGGGAATGCCTGCACAGGTTTGGCTTCGACCCTAGGTTTGTACGCTAGATTCAACTCCTCTATCAGGCCCCCACTGCCCGAGTCCTGGTAAATGGCCAGATTTCCAGCCCCTTCCCTCTGTCACGCGGTACACGTCAGGGGTGCCCCATATCACCCATGCTGTATGGGTTGGCTGTGGAGCCCCTGGCCATTGCCATCAGAGCCCAATCGGACATTCGTGGCCTCCACATGGGACATCTGTCGGAGGTTATAAGCCTTTACGTAGATGACATGTTACTGTATCTGGAGGATGCTGGTCCCTCACTGACGGCGGTTTTGGAACTGATTCGACGTTTTGGTACTTTTTCGGGTCTCCAAATTAATTGGTCTAAGTCCCAAATTCTCCCCATCGATGTCTCCGCCCCCACGAAGATGCAGGCCCAGCTGCCTCTTTAGTGCACGGATCGGATTAAATACCTGGGCATACACTGTTCTCACTCCCCTGCGGACTATATCAGCCTTAATCTGACACCCATTTTCCCCTTTTTGAAACAGAAGACACAGGTCTGGCCCAGACTGCCTCTTGGGGTTTTGTGCCGCCTGGGTCTTGTCAAAATGATCCTTCTCCCCAAACTTCTCTACCTATTTTGGCACGCCCCACCCCCTCGCTTGTTCCGCGATATGGAATCGATCCTTAACTCGTTCGTTTGGGGCCCCTCCAGGCATAAGTTAGCCTGGCGGACACTCAAATGCCCACTCCACCTGGGTGGCGCTGCGCTGCCTGATTTAGAGACATGCGACTTGGCCTCCCAGCTCTCCCACTTCTATTACCTCAACACACATAACAAACTGAGATACTCCCATCTGGTATGCACCTCGGTGACGGATGTGATTGCACACCTCTACCAGATTATCTTCTGTAAACTTAGAGGTCTCTCACGCTTAGGGGCTAAGCATACTATGCTCACACATCACAGCCGGGTTTGGCGAGCGGCGCAGCTTAGATCTGAGGCCCCCTCCCTGCATGCTCATACGCCCCTCTGGGACAACCCTGACTTACCTGAGTTGTTGCGCGTGCCGGACTACAAGGTGTGGATATGCAGGGTTTTTTTTTTTTTTTTTTTTTTTTTAACCTGTCTCAACTTTATTCATCCCATGGGGTTAAGACATTTCAGACATTCGAGGACGAATTTGGCCTTCCTAACCATGCATTTTTTCGCTATCTGCAGGTCCGTCATGCGTTGCAGACACAGTTTGGGAGTACACCCCCGGCCTTGGCACACACGCCCCTAGCTAATCTAGTTCTTGGGGGCAACCCCCGGAAACTAATCTCCTCCATATACACGCACCTCCTCACTCCTGGGGCCACAGCCCATGCTTATAATCTTAAAATTAAGTGGGAAACTGATATTGGGGGGGGGGGGGGGGGTGAAAGATGAACTCTGGGGGGAGGCACTGGCGGTGTCGACTGAGGTATCTCCCAAACTGTCGGATAGACTGACTCACCTTTACATACTCCATCGCTCATATGTCACCCCTAGACTGTTATCTAAATACAAACCTGATTTTAACCCTCTATGCCCTAGGTGTGGCGATGCTTCCAGCACATTTTATCTCCTTATTTGGACCTGCCCCCCCATTCAACGGTACTGGGCACAGATTATTCAATTTCTGCATGATCATATGGGTTCTCCTCTCACACTCTGCCCCCGCCTCCAGGAAGAAGACAAATATTTTAGGACTTTCTTACAGGAGACTCTCTTTGCTGCTAGGATGCAGATAGCCCAACTATGGTTTAGACCAGCCCCCCCCCCCCCCCCCCCCCGACGATCCAGCAGTGGAAGAGAGCTATCAACCAAACTCTACCGTACAAAAAAACGATCTACTCTAATCGGGGGATGCCCGTTGAAATTCCACAAAATTTGGGATAGGTGGTTGGAAAGTCCCACACAGCTGCGTGAGCTAGGGCGATGGGTCTGTGGGGGGACTGTGGACCCGAGTCTCTTTGATGTGACCACCTGCGAGATCTTTGGAGTCTTTATCTACACTGTATGAAAGCAATGCATTGTGTAACTTGCATACTTTCGTTTGTTATGTCAGACATGGAATGTACCCCTCCTTTCTATGTTTGGTGCCTGTTGCACCGGTTTCTGTTTGTGTAAACATTCTGTATTTTTTTTTTATTTTTTTACATGCTCAATAAACCTCACTTTGGTTAAAAAAAAATATAGCTATGACTCTGAATACATGTCTGTATCCATTTTATTGGAGTGTTGTGTATAAATAGACTTTTTTTGTACTTTTACAATAACGTTGTAGTGTATATCTGAAATATGTACCTTTTTTAAAATCCCCTATCCAGTACTCTACTATTTTTCAGCGTGTTTACAGGTGTGAAGCATTGGGCGTTAGTGCATTTCATTGGCAAGAATAATAATTTATTCTGGAAACTAAAATAAATAAACGCGCCTAGCGTTAATGAGCGTTTAGCCCCCCCCGTTAACATACATGTTTACAAGCATAAGAGTTTTTTTTTTTCTGCCCAAAACAAGTATGCAGCAAGTGAAGTAGATTGAGGCCAGAACTCCTAATCTGTGTGATTTGTTTGTTTCAGCTTAGAAAATTATTGAAGCAATGGGATCTGTATATAGGGCAGGTGAAGAGGGTGTAGCCATGGGATCTGCATATAGGGCAGGTGAAGAGGGTGTAGCCATGGGATCTGCATATAGGGCAGGTGAAGAGGGTGTAGCCATGGGCTCTGCATATAGGGCAGGTGAAGAGGGTGTAGCCATGGGATCTGCATATAGGGCAGGTGAAGAGGGTGTAGCCATGGCATCTGTATATAGGGCAGGTGAAGAGGGTGTAGCCATGGGCTCTGCATATAGGGCAGGTGAAGAGGGTGTAGCCATGGGATCTGCATATAGGGCAGGTGAAGAGGGTGTAGCCATGGGATCTGCATATAGGGCAGGTGAAGAGGGTGTAGCCATGGGCTCTGCATATAGGGCAGGTGAAGAGGGTGTAGCCATGGGATCTGCATATAGGGCAGGTGAAGAGGGTGTAGCCATGGGCTCTGCATATAGGGCAGGTGAAGAGGGTGTAGCCATGGGATCTGCATATAGGGCAGGTGAAGAGGGTGTAGCCATGGCATCTGTATATAGGGCAGGTGAAGAGGGTGTAGCCATGGGCTCTGCATATAGGGCAGGTGAAGAGGGTGTAGCCATGGGCTCTGCATATAGGGCAGGTGAAGAGGGTGTAGCCATGGGATCTGCATATAGGGCAGGTGAAGAGGGTGTAGCCATGGGATCTGCATATAGGGCAGGTGAAGAGGGTGTAGCCATGGGCTCTGCATATAGGGCAGGTGAAGAGGGTGTAGCCATGGGATCTGCATATAGGGCAGGTGAAGAGGGTGTAGCCATGGCATCTGTATATAGGGCAGGTGAAGAGGGTGTAGCCATGGGCTCTGCATATAGGGCAGGTGAAGAGGGTGTAGCCATGGGATCTGCATATAGGGCAGGTGAAGAGGGTGTAGCCATGGGATCTGCATATAGGGCAGGTGAAGAGGGTGTAGCCATGGGCTCTGCATATAGGGCAGGTGAAGAGGGTGTAGCCATGGGATCTGCATATAGGGCAGGTGAAGAGGGTGTAGCCATGGGATCTGCATATAGGGCAGGTGAAGAGGGTGTAGTAAATCAGAAAACACTTCTAATGGTTTTGACTTATTTGTCCTTTCATTCCACAGAGCGACACATGCAGAGAATGTCCCGACTTCTGCAGGCTTCCATGTTTGTGGACTTTATGTGGCAGCACATGAGACTGACTGATTTGCCAGGGGAGGAGAATACACGTAAACCCGTTACCAGTCGTCCTACGCGAGAGGATGCCAGAGCATGACGAAGTCACAAAGCTCGATGACCACAAAGTCCTCTGACACCTGCAGTGCATGTAGACAATTCTAAACAGCCTGTGGGGCTCCTATGCCAAGGATGTCAAAGAAGCTGTGTTTTTTTTTTTTCTACCACTGGTGCCTAATTTTGTTGACGATGGGAGCCTGTGCCCCTGGCTCTATAACAGTGTCTGCCTGGAATAGACTGAGCGGATCCTGACTTTATCGGCCCTGGTAACCTTGGATCAGAGCGCTGGAGGCAGCTGCTAATTGTTTTTTTTCTGTTCGTTGGACATCTTATAGAGAGAAGTTTGAGTCTTTCCTTTTTTATAATAAACCATCTTTCCCAAACCTTGGCTACATGGTGGATTAATAACTCAATTGACTGTTTATCGAATAGAAGCCTTTATGCCAATACCAACTAATGTTTACCTTTCTGTGGTTAAATTAATGTTCTGTATATGTAAGAAACATCTACAAGCAAAACAAAATTATATATATATATATATATATATATCTATCCTCTCAAAAATTTTTTTATCTACCATATGTACCTTCACCAATCACTGGCCTCAAGTGATGCACAGAGATGAAACAAATCCTTCTACATTAGTTGTACCTGTCTGCAGTCTTCTCTTCTCTAAATCCGTTCAAAGTGCAGAATTTATAAAGCTTGTCTGAGCCGTCAAAAAAAAGGGGGCAAAGAGGTGAAATTACTCTGCAGAGCTCAGTGAGGAGAGCTCTGAGAGTTGATTGGAGGGAAGGGACAAACCTCCCTTCACACAGGAGCAGTGGTTGTCAATCTGCTGGAGCTCCCTCCCCGTCACCCTCTTTTCTCTTGGTGTCAGGAAAACTTGTTAGAAGTGAGTTGTGCTGATGGCAAAGAAACAGCGGACAGAAATTACTTAGACCGCTCTCACACTAATACGCTTTACAGGTGCTGTAGCGCTAAAAATAGCGCCTGTAAAGAGCCTCTCCTCTCACTCCAGTGTGAAAGCCCAAGTTCTTTAACACTGGAGCTGCAAGCAGCATCTTTGAGGCGCTGTAGGAGCAGTTTATACAGCACCCCTGCCCATTGAAATCAATGGGCAGCGGCGCTTTTAACTCTTTTCTGGCCGCTAGTGGCCAAAAAGCTCCGCTAAAACGACAGTAAAGCGCAGCTAAAGATAGCGGCAATTTACTGCCGACGCCCGGGGCGGCTCAGTGTGAAAGTGCCCTTAGTGCTCTTAATTGAGACAAGTACACACTATAGAGGGATATGCTTTGTTCATATTTTATGTCTGAGGTTTAAAACCACTTTAAAATTGGGTATGGCAGGAGCTCACTGACAGTTGATAGGCAAGATGTGGAACCTGGGTGGGGTTAGAGGAAAGGCACCCAGGGTGGGTGGGAACATTGATAATGCAATATGATGTAGGGCTGCAACTAACGATTATTTTCATAATCGATTAATCGGCCGATAATTTTTTCGATTAATCCGATAAAAAAAAATGAAAAAGGGGAGAAATTTTATATATTATATTTCGGCCGACTCCTCCAAATGGAGCGAAGGGCAACCCGAAGCCGGGAGATGGATGCACGCATGTGCAGAGCACAACCTCCAATCACGTCAGCGATGGAAAGCGGCCCGGCGAGGGCTTAACGCTCCTGCGCTCTGCGGTGGGTTTATCGGAAGGCTGCTGGGTAGAGGGGGGAGGAGGAGCCGAAAGCAGCGCAGGCGCGTTGCTGGCAGGATGTCAGCTGGGTGGAGAATGCAAGCAGGCGTAGCTGCGTGGTCATGGACGTGGTGCATGCGTAGGACACGGGAGTATACACAGGATTCTAACGGACCGGCAGGGGGGAAGGTACAGACTAGGGGTGCAACGGATCAAAAAATTCATGGATCGGATCGTTCCTCGGATCAGAGTCACGGATCGGATACATTTTCGGATCAGCAAAAAAAATAACACTAGCCCCGCCCCCCACAGCCACATAGTGTTATACCTTTTTATTTAAATAAACAATCTCCCCCCCAATAAAATGCAGCTTATTACAAGCATAAAAACATAGTCGGCATATCACTGATGATTTGCGCCAAGCTCACCACTGATCAAAGTTCCTCCAAACAGACCGCCGTGATGAGTCCCGGGATGCCTATTGGCGCAAATTGTCAGTGATATGCTATGTTTTTATGCTTGTAATAAGCTGCATTTTATTGGGGGGGAGAGATAGTGTTGTGCCTTTTTATTTAAATCAACAATGTGGCTGAGCCAAGCAAGTGGAAAGGCATAGATAGTTATTATCTAATCCTAACTACTATCTAATAGATAGTAGTTATTAGGTTAGATTAGGTAATAAATGTAGTGGTACCTGCATAAAAGAAGTTTTGAATGAGGGCAGGCAAGGCATCCAGCGTGACTCCTCCAGAATTCCTTCACTTGGGTTGACACAGGCTGAACGCCACGCTGGGGGTGACATCAGCGCGCAGCTCGCCGCCGCCGGGTGTACCAAGATGGCCGCCAGCTCCGGAGCTAGACCGAAGCCGGGGCCTTTCCTAAGGCCGCGGCCCGCTCCGCGGATCACATGGTGCAGACCAACTAATCGATAATGAAAATCGTTGACAACGATTTTCATTATCGATTATTATCGATAATATCGATTAATCGTTTCAGCCCTAATATGATGTTAAATCAAGGAGAAAACAAGAGGGACACCAGACTAAGTGTAGTGGTTAAAAACTTTGATTTATTAAAACCCAATAAATTGGAAACTCACATTTGGTAATGACATGCATGTAAAATTATTCCAATAATTTAATTAATAAAAATTAAATAAAAGCAAGCAGTGCCCAATGCTACCGTTTCCAGGCTTGTTGAGATCTCGTACTTGTTCCGGCGGGGAAGCGGCATCCTATGCACTCACTGTGAGATGGTATATATCCGGGTTGGGCGTGTTGCGGATGACACAGGAATCAGCTGCCGGACCTATTACACCATATAGGTGTACATGGGAGAAAGCCAGTAAGACCTAGCCTGCACTTTAGTTCTGTCCCGAGGTTTTAACAACAACTGTACTGTAGGGCAGTGGGAAGTTAATTCTAGCAGGCCCATTTGCAGCTGAGACAAGGCTGAGAACTCCACTAAGGTACTCGAGGAGTCCGTCACCATAGGGAGGTCCCAGCCAGTCAAATACTGCAACTCGGCGGCCATAAAATATGTGAAAGAATGGGGAACCGCCATTCCTCCCTGGTCTTTGGGATATTGTAATGTAGTCGGTTTAATCCTCGTCACACCATATTTCTAAAACAATTCCCTGTACTGTGAGTCTATGCGGTCGAACCAATATTACGGTATCCATATAGGGGCATTGTGTAGAACATACAGCATCCAGACCATTTTAATGAGTTTGGCCTTGCCCGTAACAGAAAGGGGTAAGCTACACTAACTGGTTCACTTTTGCTTGAATTTTTGCAGGATGGGTTTAAGGTTCAGCGCTATATAGTCACCAACCTCCCTTGTCACAGTAATCACCAAATACATAATTGTAGAAGCCACATCTATCTGTGAAGCAATTGGAGGGATAAGGCCAGGTAATGGATCCAATGGCAATAGCGAAGCCTTATGCCAGTTAATGGCAAAGCCTGAATACTGGCCAAATAGTTCAATAAGTTGCATGACGGCTGTAAGGGACCCCATGGTATCTCCAAGGTATATCAGGGTGTCGTCAGCCTAGATGGAGAATTTCTCTACCCTCTACGGAAGCCCATCACCTCAGGGGATGCTCTTACCATGGCTACCAGAGGTTCCAGCTCCAGAGCGAAGAGCAAGGGGGACAGCACGCATCCCTGCCTAGTCCCTCTGTGTAATGGGAAAGCCTCGGATAGCACCCCATAAATGTGGATTTGTGTGCTGGGAGCCGTATATAGCAATTGAATGCAGGCAAGAAAGTATTTCCCGACTTTAAATTTGCGTAGGACCACCCATGGGTATCTCCACTCAACGCTGTCAAAAGCTTTGGCAGCATCTAGTGAGAACATTGCCCTATTACCTGGGTTATCTACGGGCAGCTATATGTTTAGAAATAGCCATCTAACATTCAATGCCATTGACCGAGCAGGAATGAAGCCTGACTGATCAAGGTGTATCAGCTCAGGCACCACCTTTACCAAGCGCGTGGCTAGGACTCTGGCCAAGAGTTTGATGTCCGTGTTTGTCAGTTAGATCAGTTTGTAAGAATCGAGAAGCAAGACATCCTTACCCGGCTTGGGCAACACCACTATGATGGCCTCTCTCATAGAAGCTGGTAATGCACCCCTGTAAACTGCATCATTCAGAGTTGTCAAAAGCTTAGGTAAAAGGGATTCACCATAGCGTTTATACAACTCTGTAGGTAGGCCACCCCCCCCCCTCCCCCGGGGACTTACTAGTAGCCATAGTGGCAATGGCCTCAGTTAGTTCTTTAATGGTGATTGGTTCATTGAGCAGTTTACGACCCTTTGTAGATAGCTTCGGCAAAGTGCACTGATCCAAGAAGTGTACAAGCTCACTCTCTGGTGGAGTAACCTTGGATTCATATAGTTCCCTAAAATACTGAAAACCTGTAATATTTGACTTACATCGTGTTCCGCAGCCTCTGCCGGGTTCCGAGTGGCTTTTTTTTATTTTTTATTAATGTTTATTGAAGAAAAGAAGCATGTACAATAACATAATAGACAATACGTAAACCAGCGCAGGGGACAGTTATATCACATTATCAGCAGCCATGGTTAAAAACAAAATACCGCCCACGAGGGCCTAGCTAATAGAGGCAGCATATGAACTGGAACCATCGTCAGGATTTCAAAGGCACATGACCAGGTGATCGGTACGAATCACTGCCGCTGGAACCATCCAGCCTCTGCGGTAATAAGAATACACCCTTCTCTTCCATTATTAAAGAGAAAACACAATTGACAGATATAGAGAAAGAGAAAAGAAAAGGAAGAAAGGAAGAAAAGGGCAGGAAATAAAGAACATAGAGAAGTGTGGGGGATGTGAAGATGGGGGAGGGGGGGGGATGCAGGTCCGCCTCTGATATCAGCTCCAAAATTACCTTAAAAACCTTAGGTGTTATGATTACATCACAGTGGTTGAGACATTATATCTGCATAGCTAGAGGAGTATTTAAAGGCAACCCAACAGGCCCAAATTTTTGTTGCCAGCTCAGATTTGCCACGGAGGGAGAGAGTCAGGTCCTCCATGTAATAAGTGGTATCCACGTTGAGTAACCAACGTCGGAGCGTAGGGATCTTCCTCAGTTTCCAAAATTGTGGAATGAGGGTTTTTGCGGCATTAAGGAGGTGGGGGCGTAATTGATCTTTTATAAGGGCCTATTGGCTTCCCCGTGCAGTGGAACAAAACATACCATGGATCATTAGGAACCTCCCATCCCTGGATCTCTTTAATCCAATATAGAATCGTTAGCCAGAATGGACGGATCCTCGGGCAGTACCACCAAATATGAGCATGAGTAGCCTCTTCACCGCACTCCCGCCAACACAGTGGTGAGGTCAGGGGGAAAAACCTATGCAATACCACAGGCGTGTAGTGCCATCTGGTTAAAAGTTTATACGCCATTTCCGACGTTTTGGAGGATCCGGAGGAGGTATGTGCCAGGGCTAGGATTTGTGATTTTTGGGACAGCGAGAGTTCCATTTGTAGATCCCATTCCCAGTTGCGTAGGAATGTGGGAGTACTAGTAGAAGTGAGGGACAGCAGAGCTTGATAAAAGTACGAGATTGGCTTCTCAGTTGGGCTAGTGTCGGCAAATGCGGTTTCCACAGGCGTAAGCTCCGCCAAGGAGCGTAAGGGTTTTGGGAGCGAACGAACAAAGGCCAATAATTGATGATGTTTCCAGTGGTCCATATATGATATGAGGGACGACAGGGAGGGCGTGAGTTGAATACCTAAATATTTCATGGAGCTCATCTGCCAAGTAAAGGGGTAGTTCCGCTTCAGGTGGGACACCTGTCGGGCGGGGACAGAGATGTTTAACAGTTCCGATTTGGACATATTAATTTTAAAATTCGAAACCAAGCCATAGGCCGAAAACTCAGACATAAGATTGGGGAGGGTGATCAGCGGTTGTTGTACATAAAACAATATATCATCAGCGTATGCTGCGTATTTGTGTTCCGTTTTGCCTATTGATATACCATGTATACTCGGGTTGCGCCTGATGAGGGAGAGGAATGGTTCTAGGGAGATCGCGAACAAAATTGGCGAGAGTGGGCATCCCTGGCGGGTACCATTGTATAAGGTGAAGGGGTCACTAAAGCTTCATACACACGATAGGACTTTGTCCAAACTGTCCCTTGGATTTTTGTACAAAGGGCGTCGGCCCAGGACTTGTATTGCATACACACAGCAGGACTTTTTCAGCCAACTTTCACCAAATCATGTGGTTTTTCTGCTCTTTACCGCCACATTTGGTCAACTTCTGTATTGTTGTCTGATCTTTTGCATTGGTTCTCAGCATGCGTGTTTGTACTTTGTACAAAAGTCCTATGGTTTTCTGTACACACGATCAGACTTTGCTCCATCTGACTTTTCTTGCCAGAAAGTTTGTCCGTTCGCACAGCCAACAAAAGTCTGATGAAAACCAAAAAAGTTTGTCCGATGCAGCGTACACACGGTCGGATGTTGCTCCAAAACAGCTAATTTGCATGTTTGTTGTCAAAAAGTCTGATCGTGTGTATGGGCCTTAAGGGTGCCATTAATTCGTATTTGAGCAGTGGGACGGTGATATAAGGCCGATATTTTAGAGCGCAAAGAGGGGCCAATTCCTAGATGCGTCAGCGTTGCCATAAGATATTCCCAGTCCACCCTGTCAAACGCCTTCTCAGCATCTGTGGAAAGTAATAGGGTGGGCTGGGAAGCCCGCCGTACATACGCCATCAGGGAAAATGTGCGAAGAGAGTTATCCCGCGCCTCCCTCCCCGGGATGAACCCCGTCTGGTCCCGCGAGATCTATTGTGGTATCAAGGGGAGCAGCCGGTTCGCTATGGCTTTAGCATAAATTTTTGCGTCAATGTTCAATAGCGAGATAGGACGGTAGCTCGCGCAATCACTGGGGTCTTTGCCCGCCTTGGGTAGAACAGTGATGTGGGCATGAGTGGTTTCCGGACGAAGGTCTCCGCCAGTCGAGGTCACGTTAGCATAGTTGGTCAAGTAAGGGAGCAGTATGTCAGCGTACGCTCGATAATAAGTCACCGTGAGGCCATCAGGTCCGGGTGGCTTCTATGTACGCTGTTCCCTGTTGTGCCCGAGAGATCACCGCCAGCAAGTGGCCAGTGTTTTCCCCTTCCTCCATATTTCTGCTGTATGAAAAATTGCTTGTTTTCAGCTGTGGTGAGGGTAATCTGTTGGTGCAATGCTTGCGCCGCAAGCCATCCTCTCTCGGAAGCAGGTGAGGGATTCATAATATAGTGTTCTTCCGCTTTTTGTGCCTCACTGAGCAGCAAGTTACCCCAGTCCCTGGTAGCTGTCTTAATGTTGGATATCTGTCGGATTATAAGGCCTCGTATATGTGCCTTAAGAGTGTCCTAGACCACTCCCTGTTCAGCAGAGCCCCTATTGTAGTCAAGAAAGGCAATGGGTCTGCTGCTGGAAAGAGATTAAACCACAAAGGATTGCCTTTCCATAATTTAGTACTGGCTCCTCAATAGAGATTTGTACTCTCATCAGTGAATGGTCAGAAATATTTCTTGGAAAGTATTCAACCAGGTGCACCATAGACCATGCCAGAGGATTACTCAAGCCCAGGTCTATGCGGGATAAACTCCTATGTGAAGCGGAATAACACGTCCAGGTGTCTATTCCTCCACACATAACATAACCCTAGTTCTGAAAACCAGTCTGGCAAATGAGGTGGGGCCCACCAAAACTGTGGGTCTGACCCCCTGTAGTATAAATGTATCTTTACTTTTATCCAGAAGATTGTTAAAATCGCCCACAGCCCATATGGGTACATTAGAGTGGGAAGCCATAAATTGGGCCAGGTAGCTCAGACACTCTAGAGAGAAAGGTGGAGGAATATATACATATAAGCTATAATACACACTACCCCTGCAAGTTTACACAACAAGAATATATATCAGCTTTGGGTATTGATCTGGGATCGTATCAAGTGAAATGAGACGTTATTGGAAACACGAATGCTGACCCCCTGGAATATGCGGTATGGATGAAATGAAACTGTCAAAAAGCCTCATGCCGAATCAATGATACTGTATTAGATTGAAGATGAGTTTCCTGTAAACACACCACTGCATTGAGGAATGGTTTCAGTGCAGTAAACAGTGCCATCTGTTTTACTCCATCGCTCAACCCCTGTACATTTCATGACATCAAATCATATTTAACCGCCATAGTATCCTGTCAGCAGCAATGGCATAGAGAGGTGAGGAGGGAATCCCACCGTTAATGTGACTAGAGCATGGCAATACCCAGACATACAAAGCAATAAGGAAGCTAGCAGTAATAGACCCAAGGCTGTCCCCATATGTGAGAGGAGGCCATGGCAGTTAGGTTCCCGGAGGGATACCCCAGACAGTCACATAGATAGGCAGTCTGTGTGGATATGTAAAGATAGTGCACTGCACTAGACCACATAAAGTTCCAATGTAGCCTTCCATGGGATGGCCATGGGCTTGTAGCTCTGTTTGTATGTTTAGGGTTGTTGTCCTGCTGGAAGGTGAACCTCTACCCCAGTGTCAAGTTTTTTGCAGACTCTGACAGGTTTTTTTCTAAGATTGCCTGTATTTGGCTCCATCCATCTTCCCATCAACTCTGACCAGCTTCCCTGTCCCTACTGAGGAAAAGCATCCCCACAACATGATTCTACCACCGCCATGTTTCATGGTGGGAATGGTGTGTTCAGGGTGATGTGCAGTGTTAGTTTTGTGCCACACATAGCGTTTTGCTTTTAGGGCAAAAAGTTCCATTTTGGTCTCATCTGACCACAGCACCTTCTTCCACATGTTTGCTGTGTCTCCCACATGGCTTCTCGCAAACTGCAAACGGGACTTGTTATGGCTTTCTTGCCATAAAGGCCAGATTTGCTTGGGATATTTATCTCCACAACTTTATCCCTGACCTGTCTGGTGTGTTCCTTGGCCTTTATAATGCTGTTTGTTCACTAAGGTTCTCTAGCAAACCTCTGAGTGCTTCACAGAACAACTGTATTTATAATTAGATTCAATTACACACAGGTGGACTCTATTTACTAATTAGGTGACTTCTGAAGGCAATTGGTTTCACTAGATTTTAGTTAGGGGTATCAGAGTAAAGGGGACTGAATACAAATGCACGCCACACTTTTCACATTTTTATTTGTAAACATTTTAAAAAACATTTTATCATTTTCCTTCCACGTCACAATTATGTGCCACTTTGTGTTGGTCTATCACATAAAATCTCAATAAAATACATTTATGATTTTGGTTGTAACATGACAAAATGTGGAAAATTTCAGGGTGGGGCGTTATGAATACTTTTCACGGCACTGTATAGATGAATTATGATATTATGATCATAGGATAGTGTTGATCTCAAGAGCAAGGTATTCAGTGTATAGATCCAGTAGGTTTCCTGGTAACATAGCCTACAGAAAATTGTAACTAAATCTACCTTTATTTACAAAATATTTGTTACAAAATTTTTTAAATTTTTCGTCACCTCTTTCTGCACACACAAAGTCTTCTCCCCCACTCATGGTGAACACGTTGTTATGGAAGTAATTGCATTTAGAATGCTCTCCTTTAAATTATCTATGTTTATAATCTTCTCCTTGTACACCACGGCTTTTAAGTGGCCAACCATGTAAAATTTGAGCGGGGAAAGATCAAGGGACCTCGAAGGCCATTCCACAGGACCGTGACAATCAATCCAAGAATGTGGAAACTGTTGAGCCAACCATCGGCGTACGCTGATACCATAACGAGGTGATGTATGAGTTTGTTAATTTTTTCTATTTATGGAGACTTTTAGGACACGCTGAAGTATGTAAGAAATAAAATGTTAGGCTGGATGGACACCTTTGCACTTTTGTTTGATGCATTTACCATTTAAATCAATGGATGCATCTCAACACGTGTTAGGAGGTGCATAAATGTGTGTCATGATGAAGGTCAGCACGTCATGACACACATGGTACACATCAATGCATGCTATGATGCATGTTGACATTTAATATAACGTGCATTGCAACATGCATTGTGTTAAAATGCACACTGATATGCACTTTGGTGTATTTCTATTGATTTCACTATAAAATGCACCAGGGAAGAGATGCATATGTGTAAATCAGTTTTTTGGCATTTCCATTTCAAATTTATGAAACGGGGTGCTTTCTGGGATGGAGTCTGGTTGTTTGACTTATCTATTGCTATATTCTTTTTTTGGGGGCACCAATAGCAATACTGTCATGTAGACTTCTTCCTACATAAAGAGGAGTCTCAGGCCTCCTAATGCATTCTTTGAAATGTAGCTGCAGGAGCTGCAGGAGCTGGGCGGAGTTTGCAAGCCAGATGCAGACATCTAGAGTTCCTGATATAAGTTTGAAAACATTGACTTTTTCAACTTATTAGCACCCAGGACTAAATGGTCTGGTGGGCAGTTAATTCTCCTGGCCATGCCTTTAGACTACCTGCTGTTCATTGGACACATTATTTTGTATATTTACATATAGTTAATGCAAAATATAATAAATAAATTGAATAAATAAAGCAAAAATACAAAGCCATGGATTCGCAATGTAGAAATTATTCTCCTTTAGCCCTGCAGAGCACTGGCTTCCCTCATCTCAAAAGCTTTCTTTGTCACAGTGGTACACTTATGGAGTATCTCATGTGGTTTGGGTCTCTGTGGCATGAGTGGTGTCTGGGGAACGGGAGAAATGGACTGCCCAGTTTTTGGCTTGTTTGCGCTCGGACCATCCTTCTGCAGATCTTGTTTGTCACATAATATCTGCCTTTGGAGGCGAGGTTTGGGCATTTTTTCAGGTGGGATTTTAGAGGCAGCAGAAGGCCTACGTATGGCATCCCTTGTTTGACTCTTGCGTGTTGGTGTATGTGCGTTTTCTAAAGATTGAAATACTTCATGTACATGATCCCTTTGCACTAATTTAGGAGGATTGGGGTAAAAGCCATATGCTGGGCTTGAAACTAAGCCACTAATGGACCTTGATTTTCTCCTGTCCAGTTTCTGAGCCTTTTCCCTTTCTAGACTTCCGGTGTTATGTTCCTTGTCCACTCTCCAGGCCTCTGTTGGTCTGCTCAACTCTAGCTGGCTGGAAGCTTTGAATATATTTGAAGTGGATGGGAAATTTCCTTGATTCTTCATAATTTGGAGCTGGTGACAGTTTTGGTACGGTTTTAGGTACATGGCTGGAACGAAGCCGGTTTTTCCATTATACCTGTGGTGGGTCAAAAGGAAACTATAGTCAATAGTGATGTTTATGGCCAATGGTCATGAAAAACTTCAGCTTTTTTCATTTAAAAATAATCTATAGCATTGCGCCTCTTTACACCTTTACCTGTTCTTAAAGCTGACAGCAGGCATTCTGCAGGTGAACCCAGGCCCTCATCCATTTTACAGTATTGTGTGGCTGCCCTACTAGAGGCGCAAACTATATCCAGACAGGTCTATTTGTTCCTTGACCCTGCCCCGGATGACACCATAAATGCAATCAAAAGCAGTGGGGTATGCACATAGGAGGTCCTCAGTGGGCTTTCCTTTCTATAAGAATGTTCAGCTTTGACTAAATTTCTTTTAAAAACTGCCTTGACCGCAACTGCAATCTACAATAGATGATTCAATCTGGTCATTAATGTTCTTTGGGGAATCTTACTTACAGTAATTTGGAAACTTTCAATTGAAAAACAAAAATGATCAGGTGAAATGAAACCGTCCACAGAAATCTGCCACCCTTTGTTCCACTTTGCTCACTTTTTGACTGCTTCTGTCTAACTGAAAATACATAGGGGGAGGATACTTGATAAAAAGAGGGAAAGGGGTCCCTACTTTTCCTCATTCAGTGGTGTGTAACTGATCTCTCTCAATGCACATATGCTCAGAAAACAGGCCATACAAAGCACAACAGCAGGCCTGCTTGGTGAAAAATGGTACTAAATATGAAAGACTCAAACATAATTTTTATCTTATTGGAAATACTTTTTTTGATAATTGTTTTTTGTCTTGAACATAAAGAACACATATAAAACACTATACAGTATAGTCCCTTGAAGTTCTGTATCAGCTTTCTAAAGTATGTTACCTTATCAACCACCATCCGTTGTTAGACTTCTCTATGACTTCTACCAGAACGCCTCGAGAGATAGAAACTTCATCCCCGCTCATAGCTTCATACGCCATTGCTGAATAGTACCGTATTCCTGCATAAGGAGAGATTACACAATATTACATACTGGGCCCTAGAGGTAGAATTTTTAGTAGTGCCCTGTGTTCATATATGTAGCTGCCAGGTAAGCGCTCATTTCAGCCAGCTTACAACTAGTTACATCATAGCATGACCCTTTACCATGCTGTATTACCAAAGACTGTACCATTCATAACAACCATATAGTGAAAGGGTCTGACTGCATCAGATTGTAATTTCTGGCTTTCTGTTCTTTCTTCCTCTTCATACTTTCCTTCCTTTCTATCTTACTTTCTCCTTTCTTACTTCTTTCTTACTTCTTTCCATCTCTTCTTTTCTCCTACATTTTTCTGTTTTCTGTTGCCATATTTACCTTCTTTCCTTCTCTTCTCCTATTTTTCTGTCTTCTGTTCCCATATCTTCCTACCTTCCTTCCATCTTTTTTCTGTCTGCCATTCCCATACATTCCTTCCCCATACCTTCCTTTCTTCCTTCTCTTATTTTTTCCTACCCTTTTCTGTCTTCCTTACCCATACCTTCCTTCATTATTTCCTTCTCTTCTTTTCTCCTACCTTTTTTTTGTCTTCTGTTCCCATACCTTCCTACCTTCTTTCTCTTCTTTTCTCCTACCTTTTCCTGTCTTCCATTCCCATACCTTCATTCCTTCTCTCCTTTTCTCCTACCTTTTTCTGTCTTCTGTTCCCATACCTTTCTTCATTATTTTCTTCTCTTCTTTTCTCCTACCTTTTTATGTCTTCCATTCCCATACCATCCTTCCTCACAATATTTTATATATATATACATATATATATATATAAACACACACACATATATATAAATGTATAGTTTATTATGGATATTGCTGTGGGGAATCTATCACACAAATGGTAACATACCTTCAGCATCGGAATCTGTTTCTGAGTCCAAGTCATCTTCTGTCTCTAGAGCTTTGAGAAACGGAGCTGGAAACCAGGCCATCCTTTTCTCTTCATTCTCTACCAGCCACCAGCCTGAGACAGAGCAGAGAAAATTGACTATTCATCCATCCACTACAGATGTCACATGATCTACGCATTCAAATTCAAGAACAAATGGGGCACTGGATTCAGCATTTCTAAGGGTCAGCAAAACGGATACTGGGTGCCCTGCCTTGTTCAGCAGTAACCCAAAAAACAGGGACTACCTTCAGGAACAGGACAAGGGTTCAAAGCTGAGAATCCACATACATACAATGCAGTGAAAGAGCCAAACAAATGTCCAAGCATCAAAACTGATTCAAAGCAAAAAAAAAAAATTCAGCACGTTTCAGAGGCCAAACACACTCCTATTTCATCAGGGTATGAAGAAGTAGAAGTACAAAAGCCATAAAAATAAAAGTAAAGGTCATAAATATGAACCTGAGTAAACAAGTAAAAAATAAGGACTATAAAAGTCAAAGGGTATATACCCATTTGCACGTAATATCTGATTCCAGTAAATATCATAATAATATCTAACACACAGACATTAGAGGTTCCAACATATCATTACAAACAGTAAAGCAAATAGCATGATGAGCAATCTCAATAAAACAGGACACTATTACAGTCAACTTATATTAAGTTAGATTTGTCATTGATAATAAATGGTTTGCTCTGTCTAACTCTAGAACAGGGATCTCCAAACTTTCTAAACGAAGGGCCAGTTTACTGTCCTTTAGAGAGGCTGGACTGTGGCCACCAGGAGTACAAAATGTCCTGGGATTTGTGCCTTCATTGGTGTGAGTGAACAAAATATTTCCCAGAGGGTCAGATAAAAGCGAGCAAAGGGCCGCATCCAGCCCCCGGGCCGCAGTTTGGAGACCACTTCTCTAGAACATCAAAGCAATGTATATTTTGTAGATATTGCATAAATCACCCAATACCACAAACTATGTTATGGTAAGTATTATCATTATAATTGTGTGCCAAATAAATAAGGCACAAATATTATACTTACCATAACATATTTTGTGATCTTTGGTGTGTTTATACAGCAGTTACAAAAAGTACATACATTGTTTTGATGTAGCTGAGTTAAGGGAGATAGAAAAAAAGCCTATTGGTAATCATGTAATCATTAATAACCTTGAACTCTTGGACATTTGGTGCTCTCCTTGGATTGTGTGTACATTAATCATGGTTAAACAGGCTGATGTAAGAAATCTGGAGGTGTGGAGATGTCCAGTGGCTACCAAAGACAACCAATTAGCATTGTTACCTCTCTTTCACTAAGAAAATTCAAGTTTCAGAGGATTACACACATTTACAAAATAAATTTGTAGGTACAATTTCCATGTTTCTATCCTGACTGGTGGCCTTTAACATTTAAGAGAAATGTTGGGTTGAAAGCCTAATGTCTCACCAGAGTTTTCCTTCATCAGCACACCCAGGTGCTCATTGCGTTTCACTTTGAAGGGTCGGTTCTTGGTGTCCTTGGTCTCGTGGTCCTCAACACAAAGGTACATTTGGGACACAATGGGCTCCGATGCTGGAGGTTTAGGTAGCCATTTGGGCCTTTCTCTCTGTTGTTCTCTTGCCTCTGAAGGCATGATCATCAAGCTGCAAGCACAAAACCATTAGTTTCATCACAGATGTTGCCTTACATATTGATGCGATCTGATCTGCACGTGATTATGTGATGCAGCGAAGGAACAGCCAACTTTAATTCTATTTCTCCTACACAGCAAACACAACCATGTACCTAGGCCTTCATGCATGTGGCCATTTTTTTAATATATTTTCTATTGTGAATAAAATGTGGGTTTATGCGATCTGCAAATCATTACATTATATTTTTATGTACATTTTACACAGCGTCCCAGCTTTTTTTGAAATTGGGGTTGTAGTTTAATCTTAACATTTAAACACAAGTCCACTTCAATGTTAAACTTTTTTTCGTTTTGGATTTAATGGGGAACTGTTAAAACATCTGCTATTTTTTTGTTTGAGGGACAATGTTAGAGATATCCTCTGACATCCTGTCCTGGCGACAACCTTGTCCCTGGAACAAAAAATGAGGGCTCATCTCCAATGAGGACACATACACCAATTTAAAGGAGCTCCAGGTTATAGCCTTCCCCTACCTTACTAAAACATTGCTTTATGTGACCCTCTTATAGATTTTCCCCTCACTTCTTGGTGACAGGATATGAGGGGTAATCTCCCCAATGGCACCACAGACAACAGAAACTCACATGTAGGCAGGTGCCTACAGAAGGGTAATGTTTTTGTTCTATGCTAACTCATGTTCTGCAGTTATCTGGGTCAAGTCTGCTGTCTTTCCTGTGAAACTGTTACAATTTAGATGTGTAGTGAATTTGAGGATTGATTAGCTAGATTTCCCTGCCAATTTTCCAAAGATACACATAAAAAGGGTTCCTTTAATACCCCACAAGAGAGAGCTGCTGTAAACACTGTCAAAATGTAGGTCGTTATGCTGCTGGACTGCACCCCGGGGGGGGGGGCAGTTGGGGTTCCCTGAGGGACTGAGGACTTGAGGACTCCTAACTACCAGGGATGGACTGATAGCCTTTTAAGGATAATTGCCAATCATGACTTTATGGACTCTGTGCTACCTCTTGTTGTTTTTATTTTCCAATCATAGACTCTGCCTCGTAATGGACACTAAAGGCTCTCTGCTGTTATCCAGGTATGGTTACCTTATGAGCACTAAAGCAACTTGCACAGAAATTCATGTGAGAAGCTGCTTGATAAATACTGTTCCTGTGATGCCTTTCTTCTGTAAAGTTACCGTTAACTGGCTAATGCCTGGTCTGAAGTCTCTCCTAGTGTAGACTATATTACCGTTGCTAGGGACAAACCATATATGTGTTATTAGCTTAATCCAGCCAACCAGTCAGGGAATGGGTGACTGGCGTATGGTGACGGTCACTCTGGTAATGAAGGGGTGTTGTGCTTGTCCCCTTCACTAGCAGTTGGTACTTCACATTTTAGGACCAGACCAGCAGCACAGAGTACCTAGGGACCTAGCCTGGGAGTCATGTGAGAGATGTAGAGGGACCCCTGAGAGAGCGATAGAGAGAGAGAGCTCATGTAGTCACTGAATGAGGTTAATTTCCTGTATTCATTAGTAACTGTGGACAAGTCACTGGGAGGAAGGTGACAGGTTTTGCAGGTTGGAAGAAGCTGGCGCAGGTTTTGTAACACCATTTTCTAAATGCTGCACACCTGGGAATTGGTGTTCTCTAATTGTGGTAATGTTTGTAGTGCTTAATGTAACACTCAGTTAGCCTTGGGTTGCTAGAGGGATAGATGTGTTCATTGTGGCCCGCTTCCGAGTCTGGAGTTATGCCTTAATGCTGATGTTCACATGGAAGCAAACTCCTGCCTGGAACTTAAACTGGATGTAAAACCTCATATATACCAAGTAAAGTGAACAGCCTCAGGTGATATTCAGAGATGAAACAAATCTCCCTACATAAGTTTTACATGTATATCTGTTGTCTTCAGCTGAATATATATCCTTTATAAAGTGCTCTTCGTTGTTAAAGATTTTCTCTTTCTGGTTAGCACTGCAGTGAAGCCTGGGCATACAGCCAAGAATGATTGGAAGAGAGGCACACACCCCTTCTCCTTATAGGTAGAGACTTTCAGCTCTGTTTGTTGAATAGTTCAGGGCTCTGCTAATCTATATATAGCATCCTCCCCAACACAAAACTCTGGCTGCTTTTATCATATGTGTCAGAGAACTTATCAGGCTGATAACAGAAGAATGGAACAGGAGACAGCTACACGACTTAGTGCTTTGACGAGAGATAAGAAAACATTGCAGATGTATGTGCCCAGCTCAAATTTCATGAATCGGGTTTACATCCACTTTAAGCAATTAGTGAGTGTAGTTTTAGTGCCCCCCCCCCACTAGGGCCATAAGCCCCACCCACTAACAGAAGTTCTAACTCTCCCCCAACACTATCCAAAACTTTAAAAACACATTTGGACTGCAGAATATAACAAAAACTAAAACATCAGTTTGCGGTGGACTGGGTCTTGGAACAATTTAAACATTTCACAAAGACTCATCGCATGGTTTCATGGGACAATACAGCAGTAGATAAGAGCACCAGCTGGGGGCATGCCCAAGCGACTTCACATGAACCAGAGAGCCACATGTGGTCAAAAGCATTGGGCAGGATGACCACCGATCCCCAAAACAAGCAAATTTCTGGTAATCTGCCATACAGCAGCCAAAGCTTTTTTTTTTTGGTTTATCCATAGTTCTTAGAAAATAGTGAGGACACACCTGTTTTGGGGGAAATTTGGGTTGAGATCACTGCTGCTGGGTGTGAAGAAAGCCTTTACCACATCACAATGGGAGATTTTCTCATCAGCTGTCAGGAGCTGTTGACAATGATTTTCTAGCAGTCTCAGTCTCTCGATGAAGCGGCTGGTATTTCGGTTCATCCTAAAGATAGGGACATCTGTAGGAAACAGGATAACACGTGAGTGGCTGGGACTTACCCTCCACTTAATTACAGCTGCAAGAAACTCGTCTGACAGGTAAGGTGTGTGGATTGGTTTCTAAAGTCAATTATAATGTCCTGTCACACATTCCACAAACATCACAGGCTTATAAGAAAAGGTGCGTCAGACTGAATAATCATTTTTAGGAATAATCGGTATATTTTACAGCCAGGAGAGCAGACACCTCAAGTGCTGTAATGTCAAGGAAGGCAGTTCATCAACATGGCAGATATTTACCCCAATATATGTTTGCTATGGACTGCCTGCAAAAACTGCATACTACCCATAGTTATGCAATTGTCTCCCATTCCAATTAAATAAGCTAAAATGGGTGCTGATTATCATGTGCCTGTAAAAGTTAACCACTTGGTAACTGGGCACTAAAACCCCCCTCCTAACCAGACAAATTTTCAGCTTTCAGTGCTCTCACATTTTGAATGACAATTACTCAGTCATGATACACTTTACCCATATGAGCTTTCTTTTGGTGGTATTTCATCACTACTGGGTTTATAAATTAAAAATAAACATTTTCTTCATTTCTGTTTTCAAATTTTGCAAATTACTGTATTTATCGGCGTATAACACACGTCGGCGTATAACACGCGCCCCAAGTTTAGGAGGGAATTTTAAGGAAAAAAAAAACTTACATTTAAATGCCCATCAATGCAGCCTGATCAGTGTTCATCTGAAGCCTTGTCAGTGTCATGTGCAGCCTTGTCATGCAGCCTGTCCATCATTGCAGCCTTGTCATGCAGCCTGTCCATCATTGCAGCCTTGTCATGCAGCCTGTCCATCATTGCAGCCTTGTCATTGCAGCCTGTCCATCATTGCAGCCTTGTCATTGCAGCCTGTCCGTCATGCAGCCTGTCTGTCATTGCAGCCTTGTGCATCGTTGTTCCCTCAGTGAGTCAGCTTTTGTTTTTAAAAATGGTGCAGCCGAGATGTCTGTTGTATCTCAGCGGCGCCCGGAAGTTCTCAGCGGCTTTCGGTCGTACTCGGCGGCACTCGGCCGCCTTCGGCCGTAGTCGGCCGAGAAGGGCCAAGGCGGCCGAAAGCCGCAAGAAGGGCCGAAGGCGGCTGAAAGCTGCCCAGAGCCCAAAAATCACGGGGGATCGGCGTATGATTTTAAGGGGAAAAAAGTGCGTGTTATACGCTGATAAATACGGTAGTAATTTATCTTCGGAAATTTTGGCCAAAATTTATGCGGCTACATATCTTTGGTAAAAATAACCAAAATCAGTGTATCTTATTTGGTCTGTGTGAAATTTATAGTCTGCAAGCTATGGTGCCAATCATTGAAAATTGATCACACCTGATGTACTGATGGCCTATCTCATTTCTTGAGACACTAAGGTCCTGTTCACACTGAGGCAGCACGACTTGCAGCGCGACTGCCTCAGGCGACTTGGACTCGACTGTTGCGGCGACTTGCAAAATGACTTCTCTATAGAAGTCAATGCAAGTCACCTCAAGTCGCCCCCAAAGTCACATAGTTACATAGTTAGGTTGAAAAAAGACACAAGTCCATCCAGTTCAACCACAGAAAAAAATAATTAAAAAATAATAATAATATCATACAATCCCATATACCCAATTCTATACCCACAGTTGATCCAGAGGAAGGCAAAAAACACCAGCAGAGCATGATCCTATTTGCTAAAGCAGGGGAAAAAATTCCTTCCTGATCCCCCGAGAGGCAATCGGATTTTCTTCGGATCAAAGTCGTACAGGAACCTTTTTCTAAGTCGGAGCGACTTGTTTCGCTCCATTTAGAATGGTTCCATTGTACAGAACGGGACGTGACTTGTCAGGCAACTAAGTCACCTGACAAGTCGTCCCAGTGTGAACTGACCCTAACAAGCCAGGAAAGTACAAATACCCCCCAAATGACCCCTTTTTGGAAAGAAGACATTTCAAGCTATTTAGTAAGAGGCAGGGTGAGTTTTTTGTTGTCATTTTTTCCCACAATTCTTTGCAAAATAAAGATTTTTTTCTTCACAAAAAGTTGTCATATTAACAGGTTATTTCTCACACACAGCATACTTGCAACTACACCCCAAAACACATTCTACTACTCCTCCTGAGTATGGCGATACCACATGTGTGAGACTTTTCCACAGCCTGGCTACATACAGAGGTCCAACATGCAGGGAGCACCATCAGGTATTCTAGGAGCATAAATTACACATTTCATTTCATGACTACCTCTTACACTGTTGAAGGCCCTGGAGCACCAGGACAGTGGAAACGCCACAAAAAATTACCCAATTTTGAAAAGTAAACAACCCAACGTATAATCTATGAGGCATAATGAGTCTTTTTAACATGTAATTTTTTTTCACACGTTTTTGGAAAATGTGGAAAGAATATTGAAAACGCTTTTTTTTTTTTTTTACACAAAGTTGTCCATGTATAAGATATTTCTAACACATGTACATAGCAGAAATGATGCCCCAAAATACATTCTGCTACTCCTCCTAAGTATGGCATTACCACGTGTGTGAGACTTTTCCAGAGCCTGGCCACATACAGAGGCCCAACATGCAGGGAGCACCATTGGATGTTTTAGGGGCATACATTTTAAATCTAATTTGACTACCTATTACGCATGAATTGTGAGGCACTGTAGTGGCATGAATGTGGCATGGATGAGCACTGATGAGCATGGATGAGACGTGGATGGGCACAGATCAGCACTGTGGGCATGTCAGATCCAGCCCACAAGCGCTGCTTCACTGGCCCCCTCATCTCCTCACACACTATACCAATTGGTGAGAGGAGAGGGGAGGAGCTGAAACTGACATTTTCCGGTTTGTTGGCAAGTGATCATTCCGTCATTGGACGGATCGGTCACGTGGTAAGGGGCCGCTGTCATTAGCCCTTTACCCAATCCATAACACGCTGGGTCTGGAGGACACAATGGTCACGGACATTACTGTGTGCGCACCCAGGAGTGCATTTAAGAACATTTGCGTTACTTGAGTCTAATCTAGCTTAATAGTAATTGTTTCAGGTAAAACGTGGTCCAATACTGAAGCAGTTCAATGCTTCAATCTTTCCTGTTGCAGGCCAGTGCTCACTTTATTCAGTTCTGCCACTTTGAAGTTTTCTATTTGCTTGATACCATGCCTTCTACTGTTTACCTGCTTTGATATAATACATTTACTTAACCTGCTATCTGTTAGTCTGGGTCTAATTATCTGTGTATTGTTACATAACATAAGCTGCTCCTGCAGGGATAAGTGCTACAACCCTTTAAAAGACATGCACACTTATCCTTTTTAACGAAACTCAGCATAGGTGTGTGCAGCCTATTGGATTAGGGTGTGCACCCAAAGCTCAAACACTTGTGTGTACTTGTCTATATATATGACCCTGGCACATTGATCTTCTTTTATGAGTAATTTGTGAAATATGAGAATCAACACACATCTGGGGTTCAAACACTTCGTATATAATGTTATGTGATCTCAAAATAGACTAAATTCAATGGAATTGTGTGCTGGGAAAGGGAGAGTCCTCACCTCTTAGTTTTGGGATCATATTGTCTGATTTCCGTATCAGCCCAGATTCAAGAGGAAATTTCTTTTTTAGCTCTCTCTGTTAGAATAAAAAAGAAACACATGCAGGCATAGTGAGTTTTACAGACAGACAGACCTATGGAAAAATAATAATATATATATATATATATATATATATATATATATATATATATATATACATACACACATACTGTATTGCCAAAAGTATTGGGACACCTACCTTTACTTGAACTTTAATGGCATCCCTGTCTTAGTCGGTAGGGTTCAATATTGAGTTGGTCCACCCTTTGCAGCTATAACAGCTTCAACTCTTCTGGGAAGGCTGTCCACAAGGTTTAGGAGTGAACCCTATGGACTATTGCCCTGTACACACGGCAACAAATGTAGGATGTGAGTTTGTTGTCGGAAAGTCCAACCGTGTGTATGCTCCATAGAACATTTGTTGTCGTAATTTCCACCAACAAGTGTTTGAGAGCAGGTTCTCAAATTTTCCGACAACAAAAGTTCACGCATGCTCGGAATCAAGCAGATGAGCCGCACTGGCTATTGAACTTAATTTTTCTCGGCTCCTCGTATGTGTTGTACGTCAGCACGTTCTTGATGTTCGGAATTTCTGACATTTGTATGACCGTGTGTATGCAAGACAAGTTTGGGCCAACATCCTTGGGGAAAAAATCCACGGCTTTGTTGTCGGAAAATCCTATCGTGTGTACAGGGCATTAGACTGGGATGCCGTTAAAGTTCAAGTGTGCATAGAGGTAGGCGTCCCAATACTCTTAGTAATATTATATATATATATATATTTGTGTGTGTTTATATCACAGGTAAAAGATGTTTTGATTGGTTACTATAGGCAATATGGGCAAGACACTTTTTTAGAACACTTTTCATCTCAAAGAGTGATCTACATATAATGATTCTCATTACAAAGGAGGGCTGTTACTGATTAAAATTTTCATGTTTGATTAATCTTTTTTTTTTTTTAATCGATTAATCAAATAATTTGGATTAATTATAACGCACATACAGATCCAACTACTTTTATCTGATCTCTTTGCATTGCAACTCTGCATTAGTCAGTGGTAAATGTGGTATACACTATATGCAATCACCCAACACTAGTTAGTTTCCACAATCCATGACTTAACTTCACAGTTCACACAAATACGTTTTAAATTCAAACTGTAGCACTGACATAAGTAATTTTTTTTATTAAACTTTAAGAAAAACATAGAAAGTTAGTTTAACTTTAATTATAAAACGTATCTAGTATATTGACTGTCAGTCACTTTATAGTAGGCAAGTAGGCATCACTTTAGCCGGTCACGCAGACACACCAGAGTGTTTATATTTTGTTGTTTTTTTACAACAATGTTAAAAATAGAGGTTATCAAATTTGCCTACACTTAGCTCACTGAATGATCCCAGTTAACCACATCCATATTTACCATCACTATACAGGCTGTCTGGTGACGTCGATGTCACCGGACTCCTCTCCCCTTCTCTTTGTTAGCAAACGGAGGCACTTGAGGAAGGGTGGAGGAGCCCGGTGACATCTATGTCTGTGATGTCACCAGATCTCTGACCGAACTCCCTGAAGACCCAGAAACCGGCGGAGAGGTGAGTACCGATCAAAACTATTTTGATCGATCAAAAAAATTAACGATTAGGAATGAATTTTTAATTTTCCCAGCCTTATTACAAATCCTAAAGTTTTTCCCCTCATATTCATGATATAAATCATTCCTTTCTTTTGTGCCTGTGCATTCAGAACTGCAGGTACAGTATGTACAACACAGCTGTAACCTCATATATTAATTTATAAATTAATTGTCATTGCCTGACAGCTGATCACATGATCAAAACAAAAGCTCGGTGATCGAGCAGAGGAGAAAAAAAACAGCCGATCACCGACTCATCTGAAAGGGACATCGGTCCAGAAGAGGAAGAGGCAATTATGCCTCATCTATACCACCTGCCATTGCCACCTGACAGTGCCCACAAGTGCCACCTATCAATGCCCACAAGTGGTGCCAATCAGTGCCACTTAGAAGTGCTCCCTATCAGTGTAACCGATCAGTGCCTATCACTGCCACCCATCAGTGCCCATCACTGCCCTCTATCGGTGCAGTGATCAGCGTACATCAAAGACGGACAAAGATTAACTGTTTTAACATTTTATAACAAAATTTTAAAAATATCTATTTTTTTTAAATTTCGGTCTTTTAAAATTTTTTTAGCAAAAAATAAAAACCTCCGAGGTGATCAAATACCACCAAAAGAAAGCTCTATTTGTCGGGAAAAAAATGATAAATTTCATTCATTTCATTTGAGTACAGTGTAGCATGACCGCGCAATTGTCATGCTAAGTGCATCAGCGCTGAAAGCTGAAAATTGGTCTGGATAGGAGGCGGGTTTAAGTGCCCAGTAAGCAAATGATTGGCGTTACTTTAGGTTTTGCTAAAACTCATCAGTGCAAGAACTTTACACTATTTCCGTGGAGTAGATATTAAATAGAAGCAGGATAGTATAGGCAAAGATGGCAAAGATGGCAAAAATAAATAAATAAGGTTACCCTTATTGCCAAATCAGGTAAATTCTCATTACAAACTTACCATATACATAAAACATATGTGGATTATGTGGTAATTGTAACATTAAGGTGCTAACATCCAAAAATACCATATCAATAGCATACAATAGCAAACAATACCATCAATTAACGGGGCTTCAGTGGTGTAAAATTGATCACACTGATATTAAACCATTAAAAAGTAGCTATTTATATACATGTTACTTTACAAACTTACATTCATGTTTTTGAAATCTTCATACTTTCGATATATAAGTATATTGTTGTGGTCAGACCATAGGATCGAAAAAATGTTAATCTGTCAAAAATAAAGCAATAAAGTTACTAGTGATCCTTCCACATAAGATACCAATCTCCTTCAGGTTGCAGTACATATTGCATGGTAGTGGAGCTGCAATGGAGTCTACCTTGGATGCCTTTTTGGGCCTTATTTATAAAGATTATAAACAAGTGTTCACTCCCCATAAATCAATCAAATAGCAGCTCTCATATTTATTCCAGGTAAGACAATAAAATTGCATCTATGATGGCTCAAATATTCAGCAAGTGGTCCAATAAACAATGTGGCTCCTTTGGCATTGCATTCAGGTTCTCTTGGGTGATGGTTTATAAGTCATAGTCCCAAACCAAACCACTTGGAGTGCCCCATAGAAGATGGCACCCAATAACACCCATCAGGACATTTGGTTATAATAGTTATAATAGGTTATAATAGTAAAACATTCAACCTAATTCACTAACAGCTATTGACTTTTTTAGATAAGGCTTTGGACCTCTTAGCCCTTGTACACACGGTCGGACATTCCGACAACCAAATCCGTCGGATTTTGTCCGAAACTGTTGCATACACACGGTCGGACAAAGTTGTCGGAAAATCCGTTCGTTCAGAACGTGATGACGTTATCTCGTTACGACGGGACTACATTCAGGCTAGTAGCCAATAGCTTTGATGTAGGAATTTGATCTGAGCATGCGTAGCACTTTGTCCGATCGGAATTCTCTACACATGATCGGAGTATGTCCAATCGGAGCATTTTCTCCGAAAATTTTACCAACAAGTTGGAAAACTTGGTCCGTCGGATACTCCGATGGAAACATTCCGATGGAGACCACACACAGTCGGAATATCCGACAAAACAGTCCGATCGGACACATTCCGTCGGAATCTCCGACCGTGTGTACAAGGGCTTAGGTATGTCAATAGCTCTTGATGAATTAAAAGGCTGATCTACTGAGTATATGGCTGCCTCTGTTGAGTATTGGTAGCAGTTTTTTTTTTTTTTTAAATAGAGCTCCAAAACTACCTTGAGTCTTCCATGCTGTAAAACTCCTACAGCCTTGGCCTCCAATGGATGACGGCCATTTCCTCTCATCTGCTCCGGCATGGTGCCTAGTCCAGTGTTTTCTGCTGAATGAAAATAATGGCAGCTCCTCTTTATCTTCTCATATCAGATTTTTCATCCTATCACGAACCTTGTATTTCGGAAGGGGAACTCCCAATAGCTTTTAAGCTTCACTCCCCTTTGGTAGGACAGGGAAATGCTGTGGGATAGTCAGCACCCAGGAACTTGGGTTTTTCCCATTGTTCTTCATTACGTGTTTTCATTAGGAGCAGAGCCCTGCCTATATATCACACGCATTCAGTTTCCATAGCCAGCTGTCGGGGAAATGCACTCAGCCAGATGGGTAGCATTCCTTGCTGATAATGTAGTTGGGTTTTCTCAGGTCCCAAGGCAGGGAAATGCAACTTGTATTTATTACAAACGTCACAATTTATTTATTTATTTATCTTGGTTTGCAGGAAGTCAAGTGGAGGCTTGTACTAAGTTTACTAAATAGATTGACATGGGAGGGACTGATGTAAATAGAAGCTGTCATTTAATTTTCCAATGACTAAAATCTAAATTTAGCACAACAACCAAACAACCTTTTACTATGGGGAAAATACACTATATTACCAAAAGTATTGGGACACCTGCCTTTACACACACGTAGGGTTCAATATTGAGTTGGCCCACACTGCAGCGCCGCTTTGCCAGGGGTTCGGCGCCGTTGCCCATTGATTTCAATGGGCAGGGGCGCTTTAGGACTGGTGTATACAGTGCTCCTACAGCGCTGCAAAGATGCTGCTTGCGGGACTTTTTTTACCATCCTGAAAGCACACTGCTCCAGTGAGAGGAGAGGCTCTTTACAGGGGCTATTTTTAGTGCTATAGCGTCTGTAAAGCGCCTCAGTGTGAAAGCAGCCTTAGGGCCTGTGTTGATGGGCTTCTGTGCACATCCGGCAGCTTTTCCATTTCTATACAATTCTATAGGAATGGGTGAATACAGTAGGTTAGTATGTTTAATAGGGCAGGTGGGCATTCAAGTTAAAGTGGCATTAATTCCCAAAAGCAAACATTTATTACATTGCCGTTCACCAATTCTTAGATGTGATGGCTACATCCGTTCTTTTAGTCTTTCTTTCTTGTATATTCATCTGGTGATCCAGCCAGTATGTCTGTTGTTTTTCAAAAGAACAAGCTGTCTTGCAGATTGTATCAGTTTTTACCACTGACAGGGGTGCTTACAATGACCAGCTTTTATTTATTTTTGTAACACCTTTATCCCAAAAGAAAAAAAAACAGTTACTGTAACTGCCTGTGTATGTGTAACGGCAGTGTGAGTTCAATTTGTGTATCTAAATCTGCTAGTACATGCAACACTCTTCTCCCATCAGGCTGTCAATGCTCAAGTGCAAAGGTGTCTCTGTTGTTCCTTCATCCAAAGTGGGGGCACGTTAATATAGCAGGTGTGTTACTGGCCAGATCACCGGGTTAAAACAGAGGGAAAAAAGCCTTATAAAAGAAAACAAATGAAGCTACATTTTTTATTTTGGGTGCTTTAATCTTTTGCTTCTTTTGCTTTGTTCTGCAAGATTTTTTTGTGCTCTCTGTGTCCCATTGAGGGGATTTACTTCTACTTCCTCTCCACAAGAGAAAACAATAAGTGTTTCTTCCAAGGGGAGGGAAATTATCCTTTAGGCATTATGTCATCAGAACGAATGTCCCCATTGAAAGATTTACACTCTATTTCTGTCCCAGTGACTACACAAACACAATACATATTTGCAGCATTTATGAAACACATGGCAAAGCGCATATTTTCTGTGCAGTTTGGCATACGTTTAGAAACACACAGATGTGAATAGACCCTCATTGTTCCTCTGTAAATGCACCAATTTCACTTTCAGGCCTAGAGTAGTGGGAGCGCATGTTTTTTGTCTCATCTTTCTAGTGACATACATAGGGTGGCCAGTCGATTTCAATGGGCTACGCACCACCTGGCAAAGTAGCTCATAGGACATTTTTGTAAATTTGTTACTGCATTTGCCACCTGTTTTTTCATGTGGCAAAATGTGTGTTTTCTTCTCTGTTTGGTGTGCCGTTAACAATTAATGACACTGAAAGAGCAACTAAGTAATTTTAGGTGTTTTACAATCTCGTTACGATTTAACAAAACAATATAATAGGAGGAGACACCATCAATCCAATCACTCTGTATCCAATCAGACAGGCGCTTGCACAAAATCAGCGATGTCCCATGGGCTGCATGTGGCCCCAGGGAATTTTAGCATGCACTCTGAGCCCATCTGAAGGAACACTGGGGAAGTCAGGCAAATTCACACATGGAGGAAAGCCAGGGGGGCTGTGAAAACTTAGTTGATAGGTGAAGGTGTGCTAATGAGGGCAGCTGGTAAACTCTTTCCTGGGTCATACTGGCTAGTCTGTCCTGTGTGTCTGTCCTCTGTCTACCAGGAAGCTTCTGAAGTGATCTGCAAACTACAGCCATGGATGGATGTAGGCCTGGCCTTCAAAACCAAAGAAAACTTGTAATTTTGTTCAGCAGAGGTTCATTACTGGTATAAAAGTGAACTTAGCTTTTAAGACCCCTTTCACACCACACCGCCCTTTGCCGCTATTTTTAGCTGCGTTTTACCGCTGGATTTGCGGCGCATTTCGGCCGCTAGCGGGGCGCTTTTACCCCCGCTAGCGGCCGCGAAAGGGTTAAAACCGCCGGCAATTGCAGCGTTTTGCCAGCGGCATTACAGCGCTGCCCCATTGATTTCAATGGGGAACAGCGGTGGAGGAGCGGTAAACACACCGCTCCTTCACCGCTCCAAAGAAGCTGCTGGCAGGACTTTTTTCTGACATCCTGCCAGCGCACCGCTGTAGTGTGAAAGCCCTCGGGGCTTTCACACTACAGACAATGGTGCAGCTTCTTTAGGGCGGATTGCAGGCGATATTTCTAACGATATAGCGCCTGCAAAACGCCCTGGTGAGAAAGGGGTGTTAAGAGTTAAGATTGCAAGGAAAAAAATATATGGAGTTGATTTATTATTTTTTTCATTCACGAGTTACTCATTTTTATATAAGATTTAATTGGAAAAATTAGTGAATCTTGGATGAAAACGATAAATGAATAGGCCCCTATCTGTTTATAATGATAGAAACTTTGTAATGAATCCAGTGGTAATATGACTTGCTGCACCACTCTAATCCTATATAATAACTGATACTACAGCTTGGTAGTTGTAATTGTTGTCTTTCACACAATGTATACTGCTTCATTTTGGATGCAGCAGTCCTTTAATAGATTATCTGGGTCTTCCAAAAGGGATGAAATAGAATAAATGGAAAAATATTGTAAAGACGACCCTCAAGCTAGGGGCATAATCTCGACCTTATATGTTCAATTGTTAGCTAAACCTGAAACAGTAAAACCAGCTTATGTCCAGAAATGGGAGGTGGACTTAGAACAAACACTGGAAACCACAGAATGGAATCAAGTCTGGTTAACAACCAAAACAGCCTCTCCCAACATATTAGCGGTAGAGGCAAATTATAAAGTACTAATAAGATGGTACCTTGTACTGGGTAGAATAGCGAAATATGTGCATAACTACTCATCAGATTGTTACTGTGGATGCGCTGAGTTAGGAACACATTTCCACATTTGGTGATCATGTCCCAAAGCTCAAATTTATTGGAATGAGATCTTTACTATAGCATCTAAAATGTTAGGAATATCCATTACCCCAGATCCCTCAATGGCACTCATCAATCAAAAGCCAGACTTTCTAACACACACCCAATTTAAATGAATTGTTAATTTATTCACCGCAGCAAAACAAACACTTGTAAGAGCCTGGAAATTCCCTTCATTGATTGTGGATGAGGTAGTGAATAGGATGAACAACACTATGACGCAAGCCAAAATGGCAGCTCTTGAAGCTGACATGCTTATCAAATTTGAAAAAGTATGGCATCCGTGGATAAAACATTATTTACCATCAAATTTTAACAAAGAAGTTCTATTACCATGGTAGCTGACCCGATGGGTAAGTGATTACAGTATATGGATTCTGAGTGATATGGCGGCCCTTGACTCGACCCTGCGGAGCTCTCTTCTTCCCTTCCTAATTTATTCTCTTCCTATCTTTCCTTTCTTCTCTATCTATTCTTATTATGATTTTGAAGCTCCTTCCTACTTAAGAAGCTAATTCCTCTAATAAACCATACCATTAAAGAGGAAGTAAATCCTGATGGGTTTACTTCCTCTTTCATTCCCTGCAAAGGTAAAGCATAATGGACTACTATGCATCGCATAGTAGCCCATTATGTGTCACTTACCTGACACAGGAGCCAGCGAAGTCACCGCTGTCCCCTGTAGTCCGGCGCATCCATCTTCTCGTTGGGTCTCGCTGCTCCGCCGCTGTCATTTGGCGAAGCCGCGATGACGTCACTCCCGCGCATGCCCACGGGAGCCACCACGCGTGGCATCTTCGCCCATGACGGTGCCACGCTCAGTGCGCCTGTGCGCCGCTGTCTACGGTGCATGCGCCGTAGACAGCGGTGCCTGTCTTTGGGCAAATATCTCCTAAACCGTGTAGGTTTAGGAGATATTTCTTGGACCTACAGGTAAGCCTTAATCTAGGCTTACCTGTAGGTCAAAGTGTGTTGTAAGGGTTTACAACCACTTTAATATGCGTTATTGTTATAGTAGTAATTATAGTTGAATATATAATTTACATTGTATTGAATATATAACTCTGAGCTTCATTACTTCTGTTCTATATTATGTACTTAACCTATTGTATGTTCAATAAAATCTTTTTGACAAAGAAATAGAATAAATGGTTTTAAAACACTCAAAATTGTGTAATAGGGAGACCAGTCATCTTCTAGCACCATATGTTCAGTGTATACCGGTTTATATAAACACACACCTAGAGAGACGTATGTATGCTGGTGTACAAGATTCTGGCATGTACACATATCCTTATGATTAATGTGGTAATTCCTTCATAGCTTCCTTTACATACAAAGCATAACTAATACAATAACTGAATAAAACATGCAGCTATGGACTTTCCCTGTCCATGCTTTTGCACACATGAACTTTAATGGCATCCCAGTCTTAGTCCATATAGTTCAATATTGAGTTGGTCCACCCTTTGCAGCTATAACAGCTTCAACTCTTCTGAGAAGTCTGTCCACGAGGTTTAGGAGTGTGTCTATGGGAATGTTAGACCATTCTTCCAGAAGCGCATTTGTGAGGTCAGACACTGATGTTGGACAAGAAGGGCTTTCTCGCAGTCTCCGCTCTAATTCATCCCAAAGGTGTTCTTTCTGGTTGAGGTCAGGACTCTGTGCAAGCCAATGAAGTTCCTCCATCCCCAACTCGCTCAGCCATGTCTTTATGGACCTTGCTTTGTGCAATGGTGCGCAGTCATGTTGGAACGGGAAGGTGCCATCCCCAAACAGTTCCCACAATGTTGGGAGCATGAAATTGTCCAAAATATCTTGGTATGCTGAAACCTTAAGAGTTCCCTTCACTGGAACTAAGGAGCCAAGCCCACCCCCTGAAAAACAACCCAAACCATAATCCCCCCTCCACCAAATGATTTGGACCAGTGCACAAAGCAAGGTCCATAAAGACATGGATGAGCGAGTTTGGGGTGGAGGAACTGGACTTGACTGCACCTCAACCCGATAGAAGACCTTTGGGATGAATTAGAGCGGAGACTGCGAGCCAGGCCTCCCCGTCCCAATACTTTTGACAATATAGTATATATCCTGACCTTACAAATGTACTTCTGGAAGAATGGTCAAACATTCCCATAGACACACTCCTAAACCTTGTGGAAAGCCTTCCCAGAAGAGTGGAAAAAAGGGTGGGCCAATTCAATAATGAACTCTACAGACTAAAGCCAGGTACAAACGATCGGATTATAGGACAAATTTTCATCCATTTTTTGTATGTTTCTAAACTCACATCGAAAGTGAAGAGGTTACACAACATATGACAGAATTCAACTTTAGAAGTGATATAATGTGTTGAATTGTTTTGTATGTGTTCTTTCGTTCCTGAGCATGCGTAGTCTTGCTCTTACGATTTATTTCAGACGAAAACTGTCCTAGTTAAACAAAAATCAGACGTTGTGTTCACATCTGACAAAAATTTTAGAGCCTGCACATCAATTTTTTGTCATCTGAAAATTTGGAATCGGTGTCACAGGCACCATACTAACGATTAGAAAATCGGCAAATCGTTCATAGGAAAAATTTACTTTAGATTTTCTAATCGTGTGTACGGGCCTTAACACAGGATGCCATTAAAGTTCATGTGTATATAAAGGCAGTCCCAATACTTTTGACAATATAGAGTGTGTGTGTGTGTGTGTGTGTGTGTGTGTGTGTGTGTGTGTGTGTGTGTGTGTGTGTGTGTGTATATATATATACACATATACACACACACACACACACACACAGTATCTCACAAAAGTGAGTACACCCCTCTTATTTTTGTAACTATTTTATTATATCTTTTCATGTGACAACACTGAAGAAATGACACTTTGCTACAATGTAAAGTAGTGAGTGTACAGCTTGTATAACAGTGTAAATTTGCTGTCCCCTCAAAATAACTCAAAACACAGCCATTAATGTCTAAACTGCTGGCAACAAAAGTGAGTACACCCCTAAGTGAAAATGTCCAGATTGGGCCCAATTAACCATTTTCCCTCCGCGGTGTCAATATTTTTTTTATTTCTCTCTGATCTATGGATAACCTGTGCCATTGCCATATGTCACATTCAAATACCCGACTATACTAACCACTGTGAACCTCTAAGTAAGCTTCACTTTTCTGGCGTCTCATAGGCCTCATTTTTTTTATATGTTACAATGTATGACTTTTCATAACTACATGTTTTTGTATCTCTGGTGTTCAAACTGTATAGTTGGACCACCTTGTCTTTTCTATATACAGTTTGCATGTTTTGTACGCTTTTGTACTGATGACATTGCTGTTTGTCTTTCTGTATTCTGTAAAAGTTTGAAAACCCAAAGTTTATACCTAAATACCTAAATTTCACCTATTATCAGCCTTATACAGTCCATCGGTCACACAGAGAGGGAGAAGCAGCTGTGCTCATACACACCTATATGGAGCATATTAGTAAGAGCAGAGTGACACAGAGAGGAGCTCATCATTGTGCTCCTTCACTGTCCAATTACAAGCAGGGGGAGGGACAAGACCTGTAATGCCCCGTACACATGATTGGATTTTCCGACGGGAAATGTTGGATGTCAGGCTGTTGGCGGAACATCCAACCATGTGTACGCTCCATTGGACAATTGTTGTCGGACTTTCCGCCAACAAATGTTGGCTAGCAAGTCTTCAAATTTTCCACCAACAAATTTGTGTTGTCAGATTTTCTGATCGTGTGTACACAAGTCTGTCAGGCAAAAATCCAAAGCACAAATACGCACGCTCGGAAGCAGAAGCGGTCGGTCTTGTAAACTAGCGTTTGTTATGGAGAATTAAAATTCATGACGTGGCAGATTATCAAATCTCCAAATGCAGCGCACAATTCTCTTCTTCTTTAATGTGATAATAATGAAGATGCTTTGCTAGTGATACTGATGGAGTTATTGCAAACTGATTTTCAAAGTTTTTTTTTCTAGTGATATCAAGAATAATATTATGTTTTTTTTTTTGGTTTTTTTATTTGTGCAAGTTACCACAACACCATTATCCCGTAGTTTTTAATATCAAAGATACAACTATGTTGGTGTCCCTTGTCAGTTTTACATTGTACTTTTTTAAATGTAACTATCTACTCCCAAACTGTCATTTGAAGTAAAATACATAGCCAAGTATTATTCTACACAATTTTTTTTATTGTGAATTAAAAAAAAAAATTTGATGAGAACTTAACCAAAAAGTACATTCTATGCATCCAAAAATATAGAAAATATACCAAATCAAATCATTATTATTCAACCCAAAAAATAATGTCAAAGCAATAACTCCAAGGCCAATAATAAATAACACGTTATATCCTCCGATTCTGCAACGTGTCTGGTTGATGAACGGCCGTTCAGAAACAAATTGAAAAGCGCAAACTTAAAAGCGCTAAAGGAAAAATGCGAATCAACACTCACCAAACTTCTACTAACAGGAAATTAGCAGAAGGAGCCCAAAGGGTGGTGCTAAAAAGCTGAAAAAACACGTAGTACGTCTAGTGTGTCATTGCGTTTGTAATTGTTGGCCAAGATTTGTGTGACCGCGTGTATGCAAGACAAGTTTGTGCCAACACCCTTCGGACAAAATATCACGGTTTTGTTGACGGAAAGTCCGATCGTGTGTACGAGGCATAAGTGTTACTTAACAACAGCAGAGAAAGAAAAAAAACAGGCCTTCTGTCAGAAAATCCCAGAACTGAATGGACAGGAGAAACAAGTCCTTGACATTAGCAAGTAAATCAGCAATTATGTATATATTTCATATGTGATTTAAAGAGGGATTCCACCAAAAAAAAATATTAAAAGCCAGCAGCTATAAAATACTACAGCTGCTGACTTTTAATAAATGGACACTCACCTGTCCCGGGTTCCAGCGATGCCAGCAGCCAAGGCCGATCGATCGCTCGGCTCTCGGCTGCTGCCACCACCATTCTAGGTGAGGGAATCAGGAAGTGAAGCGAATCGGCTTCACTTCCCGGTTCCCTACTGCACATGCGCGAGTCGCGCAGCACAATAGGAATTCTCCGCGCTGTCACTGGGACCCGTGTGTGTCCCAGCAGACAGCGCGGCAGGGCAGGAAATGGCGTAGACTCCCACGGGAGTCTATGCCCGGAAGTGGGTGTAAATACCTGTCTTTGACAGGTATCTCCACCCCCCTCCCCCCTGAAAGGTGTCAATTGTGACACCGGAGGGGGGGAGGGATCCGATCAGCGGAGGTTCCACTTTAGGGTGGAACCCCGCTTTAAGCTGTGTGTCTGATGTTCCAAGTCAAACGCTACAATAAAAAATGCCAGCTGCCACTGAAATTTTGGGGGCCCTTCATCCTCCTGGTGCGCTGGTGAGAGAGCCAAAATCAACACTGGTTGTCTGGGGAAGGAGGTCCACAAGACAGTCTCCTGAAGTTCAGGGCCTGGCACCCTGCACCAAAATGTAGCCACAAGACTTCCATTCATGTCTATTTTATAAGAGCTTGCCAGGAGTACAAAAGAGGTCAGCATCAGATACATTTTAAAAGGTATAGTTCATCATTTAAGAACCTGGAGGCAAGGATGTGTGGTAGCTGTGTGTTGTCTGAGCTATGGAAGGTCTGGTGTTTCTTTTTAGCTGCTCCCCCCCCCCCCCCCGTGGGATTTTGTTTGCATCAGAAGTTTTTTCCCTCTATGCAAGTCAATGGAAATGCCAAAGTAGCTTAATGCAACTTGATACAGTTCATAAAAAGTTCAACTGCAGGTTAAATAAACTTGTGATGGAATGTAGACGCATCTCAAACTGCTTTTAAAAACAGAGTACACCTAAAAGCATATTGTATTTGCTCACCTACTAAAGTCAAAAGGGACCCGACTGAGCCCAGACAAGGCAGAAATATAAAAAAAAAAAAAAACTGGTAACCAATAAGTGGACATTTTGTGCTCAGTTGCTGTCCTCTCTCACCCTCTTTCCCTAGGCACAAACCCATGTTTGTGAGTATTGATCCAATTATGGCTGGTAGTCACTAGAACAGGTTCAGATATTGGGTTGTACAACAGCTCTCCTAGTGATGGTGGTACATCTGGCACAAATCTCCTGCAGTGAAGGTCTTTCGGGAATAGGGGGTAGTGTGTCACCATGGTTTGAAGCAATAGATATTGGAGGTGAATGTTGTTCATCAAATCCTGAATCTTTCCTCTGTCTTTCTTCCTCAAGTCCTGTTTTGTACTCTGAATGGGACTCATAGTTCTTCTGGAACAAGGATGAGCTTAGAGAATGAACAGTCTGAGGAGACCCAGATGTTACCGAGTCCTGTTTGCACCATTCTACATCAAAGTTCATTCTACTTAAACTGCTAAAGTCTGCATTTTCCTTATCAGAGTCTTGCAGATTAAACAAAGACCTTGATTTCCTCTTTTCTAACCGTTCCTTGCATGTCGTCTCCTCAAGCACCCCACTCGGAAGTTCTGGGCTTAGGTCTTTATTAAGGTTTCCACTGCTTACTGCCTTAAGGAGGTTGGGTGTGGAACCGAATATCTCATGATTGAATGATACCTGCAGGTTTTGGTGAGGATTCTTGTAGGGTTTAAGGAACATGCCCGGGGCATATCCAAATCTTCCACTGTAACTGGAGAAAAGAGGCAAGATTTAAGGGAAATTATAATGGTTTTGAGTCGATTTTATCATATTGTTAAATTTATAAACTCATATCTTGTATCTGTTTATTTTCAAGTGTTTCTAAATTCTTAATTTCTGTCTTTGTCCCATCTAGGACAATTCACCCACTATATTGTTACCAGAACAGAATTAAAAGGGAAATATTTCAAAGTAGACAATAGTTCCATTGATAACTGTTTAAGATGGAATTTCTACTCATTTTGTATCAATCTCCTCTAACTTTCTGCTTTGTCTACCTGACAGAAAGTAAAGGGATCTCCTCAAAGGGACATAGATGGAAAAAGAAAACTGATAGGGGTTTTACCGCTTGCCTACTCTATTCAAAACTCATTCTCAAACTCTTATTCCCAAAGGTCCTTCGGACTTGATCACACAATAGCAATAGCACCGCACTGTTAGCCCCTGTACACACGGTCGGAGATTCTGCCAACCAAATCCGTCGTATTTTGCCCGTCGGATTTAGTCCGACGGATTGTGTCCGAAACTGTTGCATACACACGGTCGGGCCAAGTTGGCGAAAAATCCGATCTTTCAGAACGTGATGACGTAATTTCGTTACGATGGGACTACATTCAATAGCTTTGATGTAGGAATTTGATCTGAGCATGCGTGGCACTTGGTCCGATCAAAATGCTCTACACATGATCGGATTAGGTCTGTCCGGCCCAGTTGGTCGGGAAATATTTCCAACATGTTGGAAAATTGGGTCGGACGGAGATTCGGATGGAATCAGTCCGATGCATACCACACACAGTCGGATTATCCGACGACACGGTCCGATAGGACACATTTCGACGGATTCTCCGACCGTGTGTACAAGGCTTCAGAGTTTAATTCACCGTGGTGTTGTGATGCGGTGGCTTGCAACACGCTTTGCTGAAAAAATGCAGTCCATGCAGTACTTTTTTCAGCAATGGTGTGAACTGACACCATAGGAAGCAAGGCATTTTGCATTGTCTATGCGTTGGCGTTGTGCTGGAAGTAGCTGCCAGTGCAGCTCCAACGCATCTGGTGTGAACAGGTCTATAAAGATCATGCCAAAAGTCATGTTTCGGAACCTTTCTAACAAATTAGAAACATCTGCTGCATGTTTGCATTAGCAATCCGGCAAGCTGCAATGATTCTGCTCTCTATAGAAAGTAGTAGGAAAAGAGTTAACCTAGGTTCACGCTGATAGCGGGACTGACATGCGGGATTCATACCCGCATGTCAGTCCAACTTCGAGGGCGATTTCAGAGACATCTGTGCAGGTTCCTGCCAAAAGTACTAAAGAAACTACTTTTGGGAATCGGTGCACATTTTCATATTTCAAATTTCCGAATTTCTTAATTTCCGAAGATTTACAATTTTGGTAATTCAAAAATTCAAAAACATGAAATTAGCAAATTACGAAATTTCGGAAATGACGAAATATGAAAATGTGGAAATTTGAAAATCCAAAAATAAGAATGAAAATCTGGAAATTCAAAAGAATGAAAATCTGAAATAATAACTAACTAATAATAACTATCAAATTATAAGTATTGGAATTTCCTTTCAAATTTGGCTATTGGTAAACGTAAAGTGTACAAATTTATCCGAAGTTACAAATTATCTGATATAACCAATGCGTATCTAAAGGAATGGAATGTAACAATCTAATAATGATAAATAGCAATAATAATAATAAAACCTTTTAATTATTATTTATTATTAATTTGTTCCATTCCATTTGTTTAGATGTGGCATTCGTTATTTCGGATAATTTGTAACTTCAGATAAATTTGTATCAGTTACGTTCACAAACAGACAAATTTGAAAGGAAATTCCAATACCTATAATTTAATAGTTAGTTATTATTAGTTAGTAATTTAGAATTTGACTGATTTTCTTTCTTTTTTTCAGATTTTCAAATTTTCTAATTTTTTGAATTTCCGAATTCCAAAAATTCAGAATTCTAAATTAGAAAATTTGAAAATTCGGAAATCTGAAAATTCGAAATTAGAAAATTCGGAATTCGGAAATTTGAAAATCCGAATTCCGAGTTTTCGATTTTCCGAAAAAAGCATAAAAAAATGAATGAAACCGAAAATGAACACATTTTTTTGTCAGTGTACATGTCTAATTAAAACCTATAGATCAGTCACTGATCTCATATGATAATAAGATATGTGTATAAATTCCAGCTTGAGAAACTGAGCTTTATAAACAAATGAAGTTTAACCACTTCCCACCTGGCCAATGTACATATACGGCCGGATAGGAGCTCTCTACTTCTGAGAGGACGTTCAGGAACGTCCTTCAGAAGGAGGGGGATTGCGCACGTGCTCGCGCAGCGGCGCAATCCCAATGCGCTCGTGTCACCCGGACACGGCGCATCTCGGATCGGCAGGAGGGCTCTGTGATTGGCCCTCCTGATCACATGACGGCCGTGTCCAATCACGGCCGTCATGTGATGTAAACAAATAGCCGGTTGCTAGGCAATCGGCTCCTCCTATCCTCACACAGAAGTCATCGCTGAGGAGAGGAGAGCAGATTGCTGCAGCCGGCTGATGATCAGTGAGTATGAGCTGTTTTTACAGCTTTTTACTCACTGATCACCAGCCTAGTGTAAACACACAACACACCACACAGTATAAACACAATGTCCCCACATATGTCCCCAAAACACACATGTCCCCAAAACATACATGTCCCCAAATAATAAAAACACATGTCCCTAATAATAAAAACATGTCCCCAAAACACACATGTCCCCAAATAATAAAAGCACATGTCCCTAATAATAAAAACATGTCCCCCATATGTCCCACTAAAATCACATGTCCCAATGATTATCTGCACACATATGTACGTGATCACCTGTACACATATGTACATGATCATTTGCGCACATATGTCCGTGATCACACAAACCAATTATTATACACTTAACCAAATTTTTTTTACCAAAGACATGTCACAGAATACATTTTGGCTTAAATTTATGACAAAATTAGATTTTATTGGATTTCTTTTAAAATAGAAAGAAGAAAATATTGTTTTTTTTCCAAATTTCCGCTCTTTTTTCGCTTATATCACAAAAAATAAAAAACTGAGTCGTTAATAAATAACACCAAAATAAAGCTCTATTTGTGCAAACAAAATGATAACAATTTAATTTGGGTACAGCGTAGCATGACCGCGCAATTGTCATTGAAAGTGCCAGAGCTATGAAAATTGGGCTGGGAAGGAAGGGGTGAAAGTGTCCTGTATTGTAGTGATTAAACAATGGGAGATAAAAGAAAAAAAGAAAATGTCAACACTGGCAAAAAATGTTTCTACTTTAATTTATTTAACCCTGACCATAATGATCAATAAATGAAATATGTACAGAAACACAATGTATCCTCTTTAGGAGATCAGAATCTTACCAGATCGGGGAGGGGATGGAGTGCTGTCCGTGAGAGAGGGGAGGGACCCGATGACGGCGCCAGCGTGAGCAGATGGGGGCGGTCCTAACGATCAGCTGGAGCAGCGCGAGGGGAAAGGACGCCGAGCTCCATGCATGAAGCCGCCCGGCCCGTACCACCTCATCCCTCCCGCATCTCGACGCACACGGCGGGCATGAGCAGAAGAGTACAACCATAGTGTGGCGGAGCCTTAACGGACCGGCAAGAAATCGCCGATTTCCCCCTCCACCTCCCCGCAAAGTGCGTGATGTACCTACACAAAGAGGAAACGAGATCAGCCATGCTCCAGGAACAGAAGGAAAGATAAATCAAACCAAAGCCTCAAGTTTACCCTGAAGCACTGGAAGACAGCGGAGCCCTAAGTAGACACTTGCTGCTTACCGCCTTCCGGACAAGATTCCCCTTCCTCCCCAGGTATTTATTTTTCTGATTATTATTCACTCTGATTTTTAGTTGCTGAATATTTGTTGAACTTTACCTGATCCTCTCCCTGATTGTCTAAACCTGTCGAATGCCCACGGAACCTGGGCTGGTGAGATCCTGGGGAGTGAAGAGAGGAACAGCAGGGGCTCAGCGAACTGATGCCAGAGGATTACATATTAAAGATCAAGATGTAAAACAGGATCAAACGGAATGTAACTATAAAGGATGTGTAAGAGGTAATATACCTAAAAATTGATGCAGCGGCTCTGAGCACAAAGTACAGTGGTCAAGTGCCGGAAGGCTAAGCGGGTTAAACGTGTGGCCCTTGCCGTGGAATCGCACTGCAATTTTCATCTTGAGAGCGTGTGAAATCGCAGCAAAAGCTATATGGGAGAGTTCACCCCGCTTAAAATCATAGAGCAGGTGAAAACGGATCTGAGGCTGGAGCCTTCAGCGCAGGACAGGTGCCACAACTAAGGAGAGACTGTACAAAGAATTGTCGCTTTTCTTTTTTGTGTGTTGTTTTTTCTGCCCTAATAAACCTGGGGAGGCAAAGGACAAAAGGGGTAAACATGAGGGGAAGAAATCAAAAGGCGAACGATCCAAAAGAGAACCTGAATACAAGCACGATTCAGAAATATCTGAAGGAAACCAGTTTAAAAAGCCCCGGTATAGAAAAAAAACAGCAGGGAGTAAAGGAGAAAAAGAGAGAAGGATCCAAGACAGCAGGGGCCCCGGGAGCTAATTCAGGGGAGGATACGGACCCAGAAATAGATGGTAATTCGCGGGGGCAGAGGGACATCGCCCAAATCCCCACTAAAAGTGAAATGTTGGAAATGTTCGCCAAACTTGAAAACACCATCAAAGTTGAAATCTCAAATGTCAGGATGGATATGGGCCATTTACTGAGGAGAGTGGAAGAGGCAAAGGAACTAACAGGAAAACAGGCCCACGAAATATTAGAACTGCAAACGCAAGTAAAGAAATTGCAAACAGATCAGCGGGACACTTTGTATAAATTGGATGAACAAGAAAACCAGAATAGACGGCAAAATCTGAGGGTCAGAGCATTGCCGGAACAACAGGGAGAAGATCTAGAGGCTAAGATGGGAAAAATTTTTAACCCCATTTTGGGAAAAGCAATAGTAGAGGTCTTAAAGATCGATCGGGTACATAGGGTGAGGAAACCCCTAGGTCTGAGGGAAGAGGTCCCAAAAGACGTAATCATCAAATTCAGCCACTATGACGACAAAGTTAAGATATGGAGCAGGCTTAAGGGGTCGCCCCCGTTAATATACGAAGGGGTTTCTATACAGATTTTCTCTGACCTGTCGGCAGGTACACTGGCCCGGAGGAGACTTTTAAAACCTTTATTAGAACTATTGAGAGCGGCAAATATCAGATACAGCTGGGGATTTCCTGCGGCCCTATTGGTTCAAAGAGATGGACGAACATTCAGATTAAAATTCCTCGATGAGTTGGAGGTTTTCTGCAATAACCTAGGGATCCCAGTACCAACGAATATCAAAGTTCCCTAGTGGATGGACACGGGGGTCTTTGACGGGGGAGTATGACTTTTGGATGGTTATTTTCTTGCAGGGTGGAAGGGGGGAGGGGGTGAGAGGGGTGGGAGGTGAGGGTGGCGGAAGGATCATGTGGGACCCCGGGATATCATACCCCATCTGCGAGGGGACCTCCTGCCTTCTTAGGGGAAGGAGGCAGGGGGGACCCAGACACGGGGGGCCTTAGTCGGAGTCACACCCTAGCGGGAGAAGTCTGCAGAATGGAGGAGATCCTCAGCTGCAGAAAAGAGGCCAGGAATTGGCCAGGGGATGGGAGGGGGGGAGGTCGGGAGGGAGGGATGAGGGAAGGTAGGGATGGGGGGAGGCTGGGGGGGGGGGGAGGTGTCTTGCAGAGTCAACCAAGGTGTCATAGATCACGCCTTTTTCTTTTTTCATCTTATCTGGAAAAATTTAAATGTTAGATGTAAATTTCTTGTCTTATAATGTAAAGGGTCTGAATTCTGTGGGTAAGAGGCACAAATTGTTAAAGGAACTACAGCTGTACAGAGCAGAGGTGGTATTTTTGCAGGAGACTCACTTGTCGCAAGACTCAAATATTAAACTATATTCGGCTAACTATCCAAACTGGCTATATGGGGACTCACCGATAAAAAGGGCTAAGGGAGTGGCAATCGGGTTTGAGAAAGGCATAAAGTTTACAGTGACTGACAGGAAGACAGACCCCGACGGCCGTTATATGTTTGTAAAGGGAAAATTAGGGGACAAGATCCTCACCCTAGCAAATGTATATTGCCCCAACAAAAACCCTATAAGATATTTGAAGATAGTGCTGGGGAAGTTAGAGGAATTTAAGATGGGGGAAGTGGTCCTTGCAGGAGATTTCAACTTTTGTATGGATCCATCTTGGGATAGTACGTCTTGTGCCAGGGGGTTAAATACGAAGGCTCGGAAGATGATTAAACTTTGGCTGAAACAACACCAAATGATGGATGTATGGAGGTTACAGCACGATAAAAAAAAAGATTACACCTTTTTTTCCCACGTACATGGGACGTACTCCCGGTTGGACCACATACTAGTCGACCACAGGTTGTTGGATCTCGTAACAGAATCCAAGATTGGAATAGTTACACTGTCAGATCATGCTCCGGTGTCGGTGAGGATGAGGATACTCGAAATGCAGAGGCTGCCGTTCACGTGGCGCCTGAACGAGAGCCTATTGCAGGACGAGAAAATTGCGGAGGCAGTACTAAGGGAAATTGAATTTTATTTCTCTGTTAATGATACAGAAGAAATTTCGGGTGCCACTCTATGGGAGGCACATAAAGTATATATCAGAGGTATCCTCATCTCCATGGGCACAAGGAAAAAAAAAGAAAGACTAGAAAAAATTGAAAGTCTAAAAGAAGAGGTTTATAAACTAGAACAGGCCCATAAAAAAACAGGGGGGCAACAGCAGAAATATTTCCATCCACTGGTGACTAAACGAGATGAACTTAAAGATATGATGGAACAGGATTCAAAAAGGACATTGGACAGGAGAACCAGAGAGAGGTACTATCAGGGAAATAAAATAAGTAGACATCTAGCTAGGCAGCTGAAAAGGAAGAATGGGAATAACTTTATAGATAAAATTCAAGATAAGGATGGAAAGATGACCCACACATCCCGGGAGATATCGGAAGTGTTTAAGCAATACTACGAAGCTCTGTATAACATAAGCCAGAAAGGGGCAAAAGATGTAGGGAAAAAAGAAAAAATTAAGGAATTTCTGAACAAAGTGAAATTACCGACTCTAGACGAGAACGACAGAAGCAACTTAGACAGACCCATTACAGAAGAAGAGATTTACAAGGCGTTGAAAGATACCGCCTCTGGGAAAAGCCCGGGACCAGACGGTTTCACGATTTCGTATTTGAAAAAATACAAAGAGACGCTGGTCCCCAAGCTTTGTAAGCATATGAATGGCTTAGGTAAAGATTTTGCGATGGGAGGTGAGGCCCTGCGGGCTTCTATCACGGTATTGTTAAAGGAGGGTAAGGATAGTACGCTGTGCTCTAGTTACAGGCCAATAGCCTTATTAAACGCTGACACCAAATTATTCGCCAAGGTCTTAGCATCGAGGCTGAAGGACAGGATGTCCGACCTGGTGCACCCGGACCAGGTCGGATTTATCCCTGAGAGGGAAGGTCGGGACAACAGAGTACGCTCGCTGCTCCTGCTACAGGCCTTAAAAACGAATGGGTCCCCAGGACTACTCCTGTCGATAGATGCCGAAAAAGCATTCGACAGGGTAGACTGGGGACTCATGTTTGAAACTCTGAAAGTGATGGGTCTGGGACCAAGACTGATCCAATGGATCAAGGTGTTGTACAATCACCCTCAGGCGTCAGTAAAAGTGAATGGGCTGTCTTCCTCCCTCTTTCAAATGGAGAACGGCACCAGACAGGGGTGTCCGTTGTCCCCTCTTTTATTTGTCCTGTCTATGGAACCTTTATTGGCCTCTATCCGAGAGAACCCAGACATAAAAGGGATCACGGTTGGAGAGGAAGAGCACAAACTCGCAGCTTACGCGGATGATGTGCTGTTCTATATCTCCAACCCAAGGATCACGATTCCGAACTTGTTGAGGCTACTGGAAAAATATGGGGAAGTCTCGAATTTAAAAATAAACCTCAACAAGTCCGAAGTCTTAAATATCAACATTGAAGGACAGGAAAAGATTAGACTCCAGGAGGAATTTAGGTTCCCATGGCGAAAGGATATCAAATACCTAGGAGTCTACCTCTCCAATACTATCAAGAAAATATATGTTAACAATTACATCCCCCTACTAGAGGAAATAAAAAGAGAATTAAAAAAAATTACAATTAGCCACCTCTCCTGGTTAGGGCGGATCAATGCAGTCAAAATGGTTTTGACCCCAAAGATTCTATATAAGTTCCAAATGCTGCCCATATCGCTCCCCCCAGTTTTCTTCAGGATATTAAAGGGGTTGATTTCAAGGTATATTTGGCAACATAAAAAACCAAGGATAGCCTTCGCGGTACTGAGCAGAGAAAAAAAAAAGGGGGGCCTTGCCGTTCCGGATTTCAAAAAATACTATAACGCGGTAGTACTTACTCGAGTGGTGGAATGGGGAAAAGAGGTAAATAATAAAAGGTGGGTAAAAGTAGAAAAGGCAATGAGTCAAGCACAGTTAGGACGAATTATCTGGAACCCCCCTCAATACAGGACAATAGGGCCAAACACACACGAAATAACACGGATTGCTCTTAGATTATGGGACAGAACACATGCACAAAATAAATGGAGTTATAATTCACCTTTGATTTTTTTAAAAGACAATGATTTTTTTATGCCGGGGAAACAGGAGGTGGGGGGAAACTGGATAATAAATAATAATGCACAAGTAAAAGATATTATTTACAGAGGTAAAATAAACACGTTTCAAGCACTAAGAACGAGCACGGAACTTATGAGTATAGACACTTGGAGGTACCTTCAGTTAAGACACTTTATATTAAAATTGCCCCATCAAATTAGAGGCGAGGAAGACTATAGGCCTCTCGAGCGGCTTTGCCGTAGAGAGAAATCAAAAAATAACATAGGTCGAATATACAAAATTCTATCTGCGGTGGAAGGTCGGGAGGGTCCACCTTACATTAAAAAATGGGAAAGAGAGCTGGGGACTCGATGTTGTACACAGACAATGGAGAAAATAATGAAACTAACACATAGTGCGACGGTTAACCACAAGTTGACGGAATTAAATTATAAGTGCCTCGCAAGGTGGTATGCGACCCCAGACAAACTAGGTAAATTTGTAACCGCGCAATCCCCAGAGTGTTGGCGGGGGTGTAAGACAATAGGAACCATGGCTCACATCTGGTGGGACTGCCCGATTATTAAAAAGTATTGGAAGGAGGTGCTAGAGCTAATAAAAGTCGTTACAAATAAAGACATAGCAGAAGACCCCTGGACTGTATTGTTTCACGGGACCGAAAGCTCTGTGAGACAATATACGTCCTCTTTAATCCCTATACTGCTCAGTTCCGCAAAAAGTCTAATCCCTAAAAAATGGGGGGAGACGGACAGTCCTAAGATACGGGATTGGATACTCAGGGTAAATGAAATACAGAATATAGAATGTTCAGAGGGAGAGGAGGAAGAATGGGTAGCTGATGAGGGGCGTAAGGATAAATGGGTAGCATGGATAAAGTTCAAAAAATCATGGAGGTATGTTGAAGAAATAGTAAAATAAGTCTGGGTAAGATAAACATAGGGTTGGCTAGGGAGGATATTTCTCCAAACCCACTGCAAGGCAGGGAGGGGGGGGGGGGGGGTAGAAGAGGGAAAGGAAATGTTTATTTTGGATGTATGTAAAAGATTTTAAGAAAAGAATGAGATATGGATTGAATGTATTTTCATTGTACCCTCTGTCTTATTCTATGTGTAAGGGGAAAAAAAAATAAAAGAAAACTAAATAAAGAAAAAAAAAAAAAAAAAAGAATCTTACCAGATCAGCCACCAGCCGTTTTCAGATTTCTCTATCACTTCTACAACAACCCCGACTCTAAGAGAAATTTCATCAGAATTCTGGGCCTCATAGCCCTTCTGTACATAATAAAAGGTCCCTGGAAAATGAATGACATGATATGTTTTAGTGCTGAAGTGCTCACATTCTGATGAATCAGACTACATAACACCGCTGGTTCATAGAAATACCTTTTGAATGTTTTTAAAAGACATTTGCATTTTCAAGGGAAGAATATTTGATCAGGGAACTACCGTCTTTTTAAAGAGGCACTTCAGTCCCCCATAATTTGGTCCCCTGTTGGAATCTAGGGCATGCGTAGATGTGCCAAAGATCCCTGCCTGGCCTTGCACAGACACCCTGAGAGCCTGAACTTCATACCAGCCTCATCAGCTACATCACTAGCCCATACTCAAAATATCAACCTACTCGTTCTCTTCATTCCTCCCAAGACCTCCTGCTTTCTAGCCCCCTCGTCACCACCTCCCATGCTCGCCTCCAGGACTTTTCCCGGGCCTCTCCCATCCTACAGAACTCCTTACCCCAATCTGTCCGATTTATCTCCTACTCTTGTTAGCTTTTAGACTATTCCTAAAAACCCTTCTCTTCAGAAAAGCCTATACCACCCACACCTAACAACTGTATGTTTATTTTCTCCATCAGCTCATCCGCCACAGTTATTACCTTTTGTATCACTTGACCCTCCCTTCTAGATTGTAAGCTCTAATGAGCAGGGCCCTCCGATTCCTCCTGTATTGAATTGTATTGTAACTGTACTGTCTACCCTGAAGCTGTAAAGCGCTGCGCAAACTGTTGGTGTTATATGAATCCTTTATAATAATAATAATAATCTTCATGCATGTGTGGGAAACCTCCCACATGTGCTCAGATGTGCTGCCAGTTATCAGTGGTTTCCTGTGGCAAAAATCTGCGCACGTGTGAAATCCAGATTGCAGTATCATTATCGCCTAGGGGGCGAGAAAGAAAGCCGTGCTGCCCTGCACCACAAAAAAGTATCAGAAACACTATAAAAAAAAATTGTTTTTTTAAATCAAAATTGTGGAAGATGGAAGGGGAGCCAGGTTCAAATGAGCTGCTATATTGGATGAAGGTCTGCTTTCATGTGTTTTAGATATACAGTATATCTAAAAGAGATTTACATAACACCAAACTCCAGACATAACTATATTATTCCAAGTTTCAAATGATGTATTGTATGTGACCCCCCATATTGTAATTAATAAACATTTGCCTGTACTGTAAAAAAAAAATAGGGAATTGATGTGCTTTCATATAAATATGATACAATAATATTTCGGGGGATTGGGCTACAGCATGGAGCTTCTTAAAGTGGAAGTAAACCCATCGATCTAAACAGTTAAAAAAAAAGGCATGCCGGGAATGCTAACTGCACATTGGCTGTGCTCTCAGCCAAACTATCAAACCATCCAATGGCTGGTGTCATAACGAATCACATGTGCAGCACCATAGCAGTTGAAGATTAAACAGAGGCAAAGATGGCAGCTTCCTTGGCTGAAAACGATAAGGGAGTTTACTTCCACTTTAAAGCCACATTTTATCCTTTGTTAGAATTTTGGATACAAAAGGGATAGGGTAAACCTTCTGTCCATGACCCCCACTTCCTGCATCGGTGTCCTTAATACAAGAAATGGGAGGAGAAGACATTACCAGAGAGCAGGAAGGAACACATAGTAAGAAAAATATCTTTAAAAACTTCTCAGAAGTTCTAACACTTCTTACTACTAAACGTGTTTTTGCTTTTGTTTATGTCACTTTTGAAGAACCACTCCCCCCCCCATAGTACATTCAAAAAAGGACACCAACGAAAAAAAAACTTCCCCTATCTAAAATTAGAGAAAATTCTTTATTTGTTGTTTAATTTTTGGTGTAAAGTCACAGGTGTCCCTGCTCATTGATTACCTTTACTAAATGATTTCTCCTTTAAATCCTTAGGGGCCAACTCTGGCTTTACTAGGTATGGTGCTGGAAACCAAGCCAGACGTTTCTCTCCATTCTCCACCAACCACCAGCCTACGTGTAAGGACAAATTAAAAAGTTAAAGGAATATTCCAGTTTCATATTAAAACATGGCACACAGATAGATACTTTAGGTTTATGGAAAGGTCATCAAGATGAACCTTGCATCCTTAGGTCATATAACCTGATGCAGAGAAAGGCAAAATAAAACATTTAAAGCATAATCCAATTTGTTCCAAATTGGGAAATAAATCATTCCTGACCCTGAAGGCAATATTTGGATCAACATTCTGCCATGAATGAGGATTTGATATCAGTAGCATTTTTTATTCTATTTTATGGTTTAAGAAATGCATTCAGTCCTATTTTGAAGCAGTGCATTCCCGATGTAGACAATTCTACATTTTCACGTCTTACAGTGTAAAAGCCTTTCTGTATGTGGAGGTTAAATTAATTTTACAGTAAATAAAAATATTTACAAAAACGTGATAAAATTGGCGCCAACAGACCACAAAAAGTGATAAATAATCAACATAAATCAGCAGCTGCTCTTTTAAGTGAAAGGCACCACTTTTAGCAAACAATAACATCAAAAAGGTAAGGTGCTACTATTAGACAAAAAACGAAACAAGGTGGAACACATTAAAACTCCAATACTTAAAAAACATCCAAAAATTATATAAAAGCCAAAACGAATGTATGTGTTGAATTTAAAAAAACATACGTGATCAGTCCTTCGAAAATCCTCCAATCACCGGGCCTTGTAAAACATAGTGACTTCTTATCCTATTGAGGTGCTCCACCACAGTGTGAGTAAAATGCACACTCGTCAAGCATAAACGACCATTAAAGGCCCAAGTCACATTTCATAATACTCCAGTAAAAATCTTCAGGTTGTTCTTTAGATGGCCCCCAGATGATGGAATGATGGATTCAAACCATTCAGACACTCCAAGTATCTCCCTCTCACTCATTCAAATATACCAAAAATCCAAACAGGATAATGGAAAATATAGTCTGGTACTTTTTTTAAAATCAGATGAATAAACAAAAGATAACACTTAGGTCACAGGGTGCTCAGATAAGCACCAACATAGACAGCCAAGATGGAGGCAGGGGCTACTGAGTACAGCAGAACCAAAACCTATATTTAACCTGACTAATGCAGGGCGCTACATCTACTATCCGCTTTCTTCCAAGTCAAAAGGTAGCCCTCGTGTTCTCTGTATATTAGTATTAAATTGAAATTGTAGGTCTGCTGCTCTTACAGCACAACTCCAGGATGAAAGTAATACCCCTCCCATCTTTGATTGCTGAGTTAAGAAAAAACCTTTCTAAATTCCCATTTTCATTTATTTTAAGCAGTGGTCTCATGATCATCCAGAAGCTGGGCCTTCTTCACTCTGTTTACTTCTTAGATGGGTTGCCCTTTCGGGTGTCCACATCTCTGTTTGCATTACATGAGAAATTCTGGTTGGCTAGCTGGCGGGGGGTTCCTCTCAGAATCCAGAAGAAGACCAATGTCAGATTGAGGAAAATGATAGTGACCAGTCGGTGCGGGTTAACATGCAGCACTGGATTGCTGTCTCCACAGGTGGAAACAGCATCAGCGAGAGACCTATATTGGGAAGCTCATATGGGTATAACTGTCTTCATCGGGTATGGATAGTATACCCGTTGCCTGGAATTGAGCTTTAATGCTTTGGCTTCTCCATTATAGATTCACCCACTTCCATCCCCCTTTCTCCCTCCAGATTGTATGTTGCATGCCTCTTTTAGGTCTACAATTGCATAACTTTACATATATCTATATTGATTCTGATTTGCCAAGTAGCTTCTTAATCAACCAGTGAGTCAACATGCAAGTTGGAGACATCTTGCAAAGATTTTATTCTGGAACATTAAAACTGGTATTTGTAAAAACCTAAGCCCTGGATGTTCTTCAGATATTTAGCTCATGCCATCAGCTCTCAGATGCCCTTGGCACCATCTATGCAACAGGTCCCATGGAGGCCTTGCTGTTGCACCTCAGCCTAGCCAAACCACTCTCCTACCACGTTGCAACACTTATGACATTTCACTCCTCCAAACTGAAGATCCTTTTTATAAATGGAAGACATTTCCTTATAGAATCTACTTTATCCATCAAGGACTACACCACGTTTGACCTGAAATCTGAGCCACAGTACTTGCAATAAATGCCAATCTGAAGCTGGAATATACTTAGAAATGGTTTTACGCTGTCCCCTAAACCAAGACTATTAGTGTCAAGTGGTAACTAAACATGGCACTGTTTTGGGAACCTTATTGGGATTGGACCCACTTATCTTTTTACTGGAAATCCACGCTGACCCAGCCATATCTAATTATTGCAAGCTTTTCATCTTATATGTAGCATAGAATGCAAGGTGAGAAATTCTCCCTAAATGGAAACTTCCCCCTCCTCCTGTCCTTTGGGGACTGGTACCCTAATATCCAAAGGATATTATCAGAATATCAACTAACCTACATGAGCAGAGGTTACTCTGTAAAATTTGATAAAGTCTCGTCTGATGGATAACCACAACAACCCCAGTACATGAACCAACTCCTCATCCAAATTATACTTGTATACGCATCCACCCCCTTTCCCACTAATACTAACCCCCTCCCCTACCCTTGGCCTGACCTCTTTATTCAAAATGAATGGCAAAAGATACTGTATATAGAATGAATGATAAACTTATATTTTCTCTGAAGGACCTGAGAGCTTCAAATGTTTTTTTAACTCCAAACCTGGATTTCTATGTACACTTTTTGTACCTTATATCTTCCACCTTTCCTACATATTTTTAGAAAAATGTATTAAAATGTACCCCCCCTTTTCTTTTTTTTTTCTTCTAAACATGTGGCTCCAAATATCTCACTTTCTTTACCACCAGGTTTGATTATTGTTACTAATTACATGCTTTTCCTATTAACCACTTAGAATAGTCTACAATTCTGTGTCGTATTCTGTAATTCTGTCTCCTTGAATGACACTTAATCACTTTCTGACTTACTGTTGTCACAAAACTACTGTAAGTTACATATTGCTCTTCCCATTATTTTTTTCAATGAAATGTTCTTGGAACAAAAAGAATTAGAAAAAGAATTGGGAACATCTATTTCTGCAGTTAAGAAAACCTTTTTAGGTCTCTGACCTACCAGTAGCATCCTTGATGAGGACATCGACTTGTTCATTCTTCTGGACCTTGAATGGCTGGTTCTTAGTGTCTTTTGTTTCATAGGTGTCCAGGCATAGGTAAGGTTCTGTTACAATAGGCTGTGTGATGGGCTGGTCTGACTTTGATGGGGAGATCATCACTTTTTGCTTCTGGTCATTCTCTGGAGGTAGTATTACCAGACTACAAACAACAGACACTAGTCACAAGTCATGATCAGCCTCTGCTCTGTTTTATAGAGTTTATTTAGAACTAACCATATTGCTGTGTGCTGTGTATGGTTGCTTTATCACAGTATAGATCCTTTTAAAAGGTACACTTTAAAAAGTTCTTAGTAGAGGGAAGTAAATGTAAACCTCAGCCAATCATATTCCATGACAATTGTGAAAAATGTGAATTTAAACTCATGCCCCAAATTTTAATTTCTTAGGGCTTGTGTAGACTTTGCTTTTCTGGATTTGGTCTACTATTAAAGCGTGCTTAAGGCTGGGTTGACACTATTGTGAATTCGATGCGGGTTCCCCGCATTCTCCGCATCCAATTCGCAGTAGCAGGAGATTTTGACCGCCTCTCTACGGAGTCAGTTCACATATCTCCGATGTGGCTTCGGTGCGAATTTGCACAGGAGTCCTGTGTGTCTTTTGGACCGTTTCAGGTTCTAATTCACAGGCCGGGCCGTCTTTAATATTGATTGGACTCTGGGCAAACATTTTCTTGCCCCCCCCCCCATGCAATTTCACTCTCCAACTGCTCTGAGACATACAATAAATAGCAGCTAGACTCAAAATCAGTTTACTGAATGAGATCAGGAAGCGATTGCCATTGGTTACCAGAGGTTACAGTGTATCATTACTGCTTACTGACTGGTTGCTAGAGGCAGTGCCGGGACAAGGTCAGGAGGCGCTCAGGGCAAAGATGCCAAACTGCGCCCCCTTTCCCTTAGGGTTAGGGTCAGGGTGCCCCCTACCCCTGAAATAAACCATTGCGCCAGGGGCAGCCGCCCCTCCTGCCCACCCCTTGTCCCGGCCCTGGCTAGAGGTTACAGCACACATTACGGCTCACTGGTTAGTTGCTAGAGGTTACAGCACATGATTTCTGCTTGTTGATTGGTTGTTAGAGATTACTGCACATCATTACTGCTCACTGATTTGTTGCTAGAGGTTACAGCACATCATCTCCTCACTGCCTGCACACCATGGGCTGGGGTGGTGAGGGGACCCATCAATAGACAGAAAACTCCTAGGTATCTTAGAATTCTTGGGATCAGGGGCAGTGCTGGGGGGAGGGGAGAAAGTGATCAATGGCAATGCTGTTTTTTGTACCGACTACCAACATAAACTGGAGTTTCAACACTGATCACCTATATAATAGGGGTTTACACTGACCACTAATGTAATAGAAGCATTCACAGTAACTACCAATGTAAGTAGGGATTTACACTGATCACCAATGTAAAGGAAACCTTCACACTGGCCACTAGTGTGAATGAAAGGATTGTACACCAAGCACCAGTGTAATGAGATTTACATTGACCACCAATGTAACTGAGACATTTAGCCTGTGTTAACATTTGTGTGTGTCCGGAGTGCATGCAAAATCGCTTTCCTGACACCACAGAAACATGCTGCCCTTGAGCAGATTGTTAGTGACACCCTCATGCATCTGCAGATATGTGCCGTGGAACTGTGTAATTTTGAAAAAGCGTTAGGGACTTTCTTCCGCAGCCCATTGAAATGAATGGGCTGCCCTACACGTGACCTACATCTTTATACCCTGTCATTACGCCTTTGCATCCTAAAACCCATGCTAACCTCTGCACCCCAAACCTCCCCTATCCTCTCCACTTCAACCCTCCACCCCTTTAACTCTACCTGCCTCTTCTGCTCATCTTTGCACCCACCTTCCTTACCTCTATACATCCCCTCCTTGCTCACCTGTGAGCCCAAGCTGTAATCTCTTCTCTACCTACCTCTGCACACCCCACACTACCCCCCCCCCCCCACCAAATTTCTTACCTTTGCAGAACAGACTGATGTTAGGCTTAATGACCACAGTTGCAGGCAGGACTTTCAAGCATGCTCCTTTATCTCCCCAGTGGGCAGCATTCAGTAAGAAAAATAGCGCATGTATAGCGCCTGGAAAAAACAGCCTTTTTACTCCAGTGTGAATAGCGGAGGGCTTTCACACTGGAGCGGTGCACTAGCAGGATGGTAAAAAAAAGTCCTGCTAGCATCATCTTTGGAGCGGTGAAGGAGCGGTGTATTCACCGCTCCTTCACTGATCCTACCCATTGAAATCAATGGGGCAGCGCGGCTATACCTCCGGCAAAGCGCCGCTGCAGCAGCGCTTTTAACCATTTTTCGGGCCGCTAGCGGGGGTTATAACCGCTCCGCTAGCGGCCAATTACCGCTGCTAAAACAACGGTAAAGCGCCGCTAAAAATAGTGCCGCTTTACTGCCAAAGCCCGCACCGCCCCAGTGTGAAAGGGGCCTTAAGGTGATGGTGGATATGACCTCAGGGGGGCATGATATACATATGAATACCACCTTTATTTACATATCAATGCTGTTGGTCCGCAGCTATTTAAATATGAATGCCGGTTATTTACATATAAACACAGGGTCTGCAGGTGAGTCATCTGTACATGGCAATAGGCAGAGCTGGGCAACATTAGTAGCAGGACTTCACACTGAGATATCGGGACACAGCACAGGACTAAAAGTTTGAGGGACAAGGGAATTTAAACTGGGATAGTTGCCTTAAGGACAGTCCTGTCAACGGGGACACATGAACGGGGACGCATGCAAAGCTAGTGTGAACCCAGCCTAAAATGGAATTGATCAGTTTTCAAATTACTTTTATGACTTCAATTATACAGTGTGGATGTCCACCAGGAAGCTTTTTTGCATATCTTTGGACAGAAATTTGTAGGAAATTTAAATCCATTAGTGTTGCAGGTAAAAGCAGGTCAGACACAACTGAGCCCAAACGTACGCATCAGTGGCTCTGCATTTGAATGCAAACCACAGCACTTAAAACCCTCTAGTTCTGGGATTTTTTCTGGCCAGAAAAAACGCCCCTGCCAAAAAATAGTGATAACAGCCAATGTGTGCATGGACACATAGGATAACAAGCTGGGGAGTTTAATGGCTGTAGAAAAAAGCCTGAATTTAAAAACAGCAGCTGTAAAAATGTTCATTCTGCATGAGGCCTTAAACAAAATCCATCTACAAGGGCCACTCTTATAGCGAGAAAACCAATGTATGCCATAGTTGTTCAAACCTGTTTTCAGGGAAGGATGGGGTCAGATCCTGGGTGTTAGGGGAGAAGAAATAAATGATATCCTCACACTGGGAGACCTTGGGGTCAGCTTGAAAGAGCTCCTGGGAGTAAAGCTCCAACAGATAGAGCCTATCCATGAAACGTGATGAGAATCGAGTCCGGAAAAGCAGCGGAATATCTAAAAAAAAATAAACAATAAATCCAGTAAGTAAATTGTAGGCCCTTCTTGATCAAAAAGAATAAACAGATCTATAGACCGTATACAGAAACAAGTATCTCTTTTTAAGCAGACGTAAACCCTCCTATTCCTTTCAGCCATGGAAGCTACCATCTTAGCCTCTGTTTGATCTGCAGCTACCATGGTCCTGCACATGTGATCAGTTATGACTCCAGCCATTTGATGGTTTGACAGTTTGGTTGAGAGCACAAACAAATGCCATTCTGGGAATGTAGCTGTTTTTTTTAACCGTTAAAGGGATAGTTCACCTTTACCACAAAACTGCTTATGCAGCTAAGGGGCATTTGTAGATAAAAACAAACTGTGCAGCTATGACTAAAGTTGAATTAAGCCCTTGCTATGGGTGAAGTCCATTTACATACCTTATGAAGCCTGATTGGAATACTCCCAGTACGTTGCTAAGTACTCCCAGTATGTTGCTAAGTACTCCCAGGACGTTGCTAAGTACTCCCAGGACGTTGCTAAGTGAGGCCTAGTCATCACTGCTCACCTCCACCATCACAGGAGTGAGCTCTCAAATGCTGAGCTCAGAGCTATAGCATCCGGGAGAGAGATCATGTGAGGGGGTTTGAATCAGAGAAACAGTTTACTCCTGTGTTGGTGGAGGTGAGCAGTGACGACTAGGCCTCACTTAGCAATGTCCTGGTAGTATTCCAGTCAGGCTTCATGAAGTATGTAAATGGCCTACACCTATAGCAAGGACATTACTCAGCTTTAGACAGAGCTGTACAATTTGTTTTAATGTACAAAAATCCCTTAACTGCATAGGCAAGTTTTTTGTAAAGGTGAACTATGCTTTTAAATTGATGGGTTTAGTTCCCTCAATTTCCCTCATTTATCCCTCAACTGTCATTTTACAGTTTTAATCTCAGTGTATATTCCTCCATGATAACAGTCAAATTTGAACATTTACTTTTGGAGAAAGTGGAAAATTCTTAAAGGATAGCTATAATCTTGTAAAAGAGCTACTATTTTTCCTCACATTCCTTAACTAAACTAACCTTCTACTACAAATCTACAGTATATATACCTGGGTCAGGCCTCTGAGGCCTGCTGGAATCTTCACATCTGCAAAGTAGAACCACATAAACTTCTCAGGAGATTGCCCATTAGAAGCCCATAGGGTTTTACTGCATAGGTGTCTATCCGACCCAGGTGATTAAACATCTAGGGTGGAGTGGGCTCGTTTAGAACTGAAGGCAGAGAAAAAAGTATACCTCTACCTTATATGAAAGTATAGCTATCCTTTAAACTTGCGGAGGCAAAGGACATACTGCCCAACTATACAACTTGAGAATGTGGGGTACTTTAGGGAGATGGAGATCTGCAGTGCAGGAAGAGGAATGCAGCGTGAGGGGTGTCCACTATCTGTCCTTCTGCATTCCTCTTGTCACTGTTTGTCCCAGGAGCAAAGTGCTCTAAGTGTAGATAAACACCAGTTAATAAGCATCCATCTTCCTGCTAGCTATGACGTCGGCACATGCAAGCCGCAGTCCCAACTCTGTGCTGCCCTGGATAGGCCCTCACACAGCCTGGCAGCCAGATGCCCCCGGGATAGGCCCAATCTCTGGCCTAGCAGCCAGGGGAGTACAACACACTTCCACCCAGACAGCCACCCAGGTGGCACAGAACAGCGATCCCCTGACCCGAATATATAGGTTCTCCCAGCAGGCCAATGGATTGAAAGAAAACCCCTGCTCATTGGCTGAGATACCCCATATACCCATAACCTGACCTTGGGTTACCCTTCTCATATCTAGTATCTTCTGCTAATCTCTTGTGTATCTCATGTTTGTAGAAGTTTGGTGAGAGACGGTTCTCGCTTTTCAGCCTCCTGTTTTTCAGATCGTTACTGCTCTTCAGTTTGTGCTTGTGGGTTCGTATCTGGTTTGTCAGTGTGTGTAGTCAGTTTGCATTTGTTTGTCAGTGCGTATTTTTATATTACTTATTTAATTTTCAGTGCGTTCTTGTCCGCTCGTTTCTGATTTTCAGCTCGCTCTTCTTAGGCCTTACTGATTTTCCGTGCGTTCTGTTAGTCCGTTCTGACCAGCCGACCGTTTTGAAGCCATGTTGCGGGTACGTACTCATCATAGAGTTTGTGCTGTGCGGGGTCTTGGTGTTGGGGTTGTAACTTTGACCCAAGCCCAGTCCATGAACAGGGCAAGGAGGAGTTCATGGATGAAGAATTGGTTGCTCCAGCGTGACCAATTTTCTCATAGACTTTTGCTGCGGGAGATCCGGGAGAATAATCCTGATGATTTCAGGAATTATCTCTGGATGACGGACCCGTTTTTCACTGTCTGTTGGCTTTGCTGTTACCTTATATTACAAAGCAGGACACCTGCATGCGGCAAGCCATCACTCCGGAGCAGAGGCTAGTCGCCACCTTGCGGTACTTTGCGACGAGGAGAAGTCTGCAAGACATCAAGTTCTCGACAGGCATCTCCCCCAGGTTCCGGGAATCATTATTCTAGAGACCTGTTCTGCTATTTTTCAGGTCCTGCAGAAGGACTATATTAGGGTAAGATCCTTTAACATCACATTCTATGTATTTAATGTTTGCTAATGTATTGTATTTCTTTCATCATTCCCTAATTACCATGATTGTAATATTCTGTGAATGTCCTCTTTATCCTCATGCATGCTGGATGTTTTTAAATTTCCTTTACGTTTAAGTTTCCTCCTCCAATTCATTGATTTGTACAGAAAGCTGCCCTGTCTGTGGCAGACAAAACACTCCTTTTATACAAATTGACTAAAGAGGCAAGCAGCACTGGATAAATTGCTGGAATTTGTGAAGCCGCAGATCCCTACGGCAACCATCCCCTATTTGAAGTGCAAACTTTGTGGCCAGAGGAGCACTTATAATAGGGAGCGCAAGAAGGTCCAGGATTCCCAGAGATCAGGAGCAGCAGCAGATGACATTTATGTCCCCAGGCTGTAGTGCTATGACAGACTGTGGTTTTTGTCAGGCCAGACTGAAATCAGGCCATCACTCTCAACCCATCCTTCCACTCTTCTTTCCATCCCAGCTGAGGCTTCTGACGTCCAACCTGGGCCTTCCACCCAGGAAGTAGATGTTGAGAAGCCCAGCTTGAGTCAGGTATAGCATTGTTAAACATATTTCGCAAAATTGTGTGTGATTGATGAACAATAAACTAAAACTATGTCCAAATATGACTCTATATTGTTTTGCTTTGTGCTCTGCAAAAACCTAGCCTCTTGGAGAAGCCACCAGCCCTGGAGCTCCCTCCACTTAGCCCACTGGTTCTCACTTCTAAAGCAGCAGCACTCCCGTTACCTGCGGACCATGCTGTCTGCAGATGCAGTGACGCCAGACCCAGCATGTGATGAGGGGGGTCTCTTCTTTGGTTCATCCCCTTTGTGGTCAGCTGACCTAAAGTCTCCGCCCTGGCCCCAATGTCCATGCTGTGCATTGAATGGGCGGGCGCAGAGAGCCTGGGTGTGTGGTGCGGGTCCACATATTCAAGAAGCAGCCCTGCTGCCTATGGCATGCAACCCGCCCCACCGGGCACATGCCCGATGGCCAGTCCAGGCCTGTTGACACCCCTCCCAGTCCCCCCAACATGTGGCACAAGGTTGGACCACCACCCTGTTGGTATGCCACTGGGAGGAGAGAACTCTGCACCTGATCCTGCCAGGATTGGTTCTGGGCACCACTGCAGCCACAGCGCAAAGGGGACGGCATTCCTGCTGTGGAAAAATACAGGACCGCCGTTGTTCTGTCATTTTCTCCAACCCATCAGAAACTCCAACCACTTAACTTACGTTTTTTTTTTAAACTAGCAGTAATTGAGTCCGCTGCAGGATATTATGAGTGGAGATTCTTGCTCCACTTCGATACTAGTCAACAAAATGGCCGCCTCTGAGGCGGCACCAACTTTTTCCTTGTTAGCCGCTGTGGTTTCAAAACAACTCAATCTTGCTGTATCAGACTCTATTCGGTTGTCCGTGTTGTGTCCAAACAGCAATTCGTCAAAATCTCTAATTACTGCGGAAGTGACGTGTTTGGAGTTTCTGATGGGCTGGAGAAATTGAGAGAACACCATCCCCATGCGTTCCCACAGGACTCGAGCCCTGGATGTTAGCCCAAAATTGAATATTTCATATATGTGTCTGTGTGTCCAGGTAGATGTTTGTGGAGAAACACCTGGTGATGATGCCAGTCTCCCTGCTTTCCTTTTGCAATCTAACCAGATTCATGCTGGCGTGGTCAGTTTACTTCCATCGACCATTACAGGACACTGTGATGGCGCACAACGTGCTTGTATCTCCCGTAGTCTGTTTAAAACCTATATCTATATACAGATCTAAAAATGTTCTACGTATACTTAGAAAAACAAAAAAAAACAATTATCTAAAAACAATAAAAATATAACGAAAAAGAAAATGTGACAGACTTGATGGACCACTTGGTCTGTTTTCTGCCGTCACACCTCTATGTTTCTAGACTCTATGTAAGCCACCCATGACTGACAGTGGCTCCCGGCAGGATCATAAGAGACTAAAAAAAGTCTTCTGTAATTCAGTCAAGGAATGTACTCCCCCGCTGTGTGACATAATGAATGAATGAATGAATGAATGAATGAAATACTTATATAGCGCACAATGCGAACTGAATCGCCTCTAGGCGCTGTGGCGAGCTTTGATCATCTGCTAAAAGAGGAAGGTCTTGAGTTTTTTCCTAAAAGCCAGGTGATTTTCTTCCAGGCGGATGTTGATTGGTAGAGCATTCCATAGCAGAGGCCCTTGGACAGCGAATCTCCCATCACCCTTGGATTTATACCGGGCTTTGGGCACGAGGAGGAGGTTTTTGTTGGCTGATCGAAGACTGCGGTTTGGTGTGTAATGATTTATTTTCTCCATTAGGTATTGCGGAGCTTCTCTATGCACGCATTTGTGGGTGAGGCAAAGGGTCTTGAACATGATCCGATTTTTTACGGTTAGCCAATGTAAGCTCCTCAGTGAAGGAGAAATGGATTCACAGGTTTTTTTTTCCTGTTATCAGCCTTGCCGCCGTGTTTTGGATCAGTTGTAATCGCGCAAGTTGATATTGTGGTAATCCTATGTAAAGCGAGTTTGCGTAGTCCAGTCCTGAATTAATGATTGTTCCAACTACCACTGCTTTGTCATTCTTTGGGATAAAAGGGATGAGTCTGCGAAGCATGCGCAGTAGATGGTGAGATCGACTGACTACAGATCCTATTTGCGCATCCATTGACATTTGTGCGTCTAAAATAACCCCGAGACTCTTCGCTTTGGTCTTTGGGGAGATAGTCTGCCCAAAGACGGTTGGTGGAGACCAGGAGGTTTTGGTTGCGGGCTTATGATTTGGGTGTAAGATAAGAAGCTCTGTCTTTGATTGGTTCAGCTGGAGGGAGTTGGTGGTCATCCAGTCCTCTATTGATTTGAGGCAGTTTTCAAGTTGTTGTTGGTGATCTTTTTTTCCATTGATCCGGAAATAAAGTTGCGTGTCGTCAGCGTAAGAGTGGAAGCAGAGATCTGAGCATCTGATGATTTGAAGGAGTGGGCGAATGTAAATGTTGAAGAGAACGGGTGACAATGGAGAGCCTTGAGGGACTCCGCAGGTGACTGCCCGAGTTTCGGAGAGGAATTTTCCTAGTTTCACTGTCTGTGACCGATTTCCTAGGAAGGACGCGAACCAATGGAGATCTATGTCTTGGACTCCGGCTACTTCTGTGAGGCGGACGAGTAGAGTATTGTGATCTACTGTATCAAACGCTGCACTTAGGTCTAGCAGTACGAGGAGACACGGCTCTCCGTCATCTGCTGCTTCGAGGGCGTCATCCCAAATCTTGAGGAGAATACATTGGCCAACTGCATTCTGTTTAACCGCCATTCCCAAGCCCATGATTGACAGTGGCACGCCCTTCTAGAATGCAGACCCAGAAAGATGGGGAACATTCTACCCCACGGTGGGTGAGGAAATACACTGCCTACCCACTCACTGCATAGACATGCCCCCATCCCCTCTTTCTATGAGGAAAAACATATTTTGTTAATAAAACGAATTCTATTACAGTCAAATATTACTGTTAGCTGTGTTACAATGGGCTTTTCTATTAGTTTTTTTTTTTTAAAGCCATACTCAACTAGGGTTCTGGGGAGTGTTATGCCGCGTACACACGAGCGGACTTTTCAACATCCAAAGTCCGACGGACTGATTCTGTCAGACTATTCGATCGTGTGTGGGCTGCAACGGACTTTTGATTCGCCAAAGTCTGACAGACTTTAGAATATGGAACATGCTTCAAATTTTTCCGACGGAACTCCGCCGGACCCGGTCCCTTCGAAAAATCCGTTCGTGTGTATGCTATTCCGACGGACTAAAACCAACGCTAGGGCAGCTATTGGCTACTGGCTATGAACTTCCTTATTCGAGTCCAGTCGTACGTCATCACGTTCGAATCCGTCGGAGTTTAGTGTGATTGTGTGTGGCCAAGTCCGCTCAGTCGAAAAGTCCGTCAGAACTCTGTCGGAAACTGCGGCAGAACTCCGGCAGAACTCCTTTGGAAGTCTGTCGGACATAAGTCCTCTCGTGTGTACGGGGCTTTAGGGTTCCTCCAGAGTTCTTCTAATGCCCCGTACACACGAGAGGGATTAAGTCTGACAGACTTCCGACGGAGTTCTAGCGGAGTTCCGCCGGAGTTCTGGCGGACTTTTCGACCGAACGGACTTGACCACACACCATCACACCAAACTCCGACGGAGTCGAACGCGATGACGTACGACTGGATTCGACGTAGGAAGTTCATAGACAGTAGCCAATAGCTGCCCTAGCGTCGGTTTTAGTCCGTCGGAGTAGCACACACACGAGCGAATTTTTCGAAGGGGACCGGGTCCGGCGGAGTTCCGTCGGAAAAATTTGAAGCATGCTTCATTTCTAAAGTCCGTCAGACTTTTGCGAAGCTAAAGTCCGTTGCAGCCCACACACGATCGGATAGTCTGACGGACTCAGTCCGTCGGAGTTTGGATGTCGAAAAGTCCGCTCGTGTGTACGGGGCATTAGGGTTCCTTTAGCTGTGGTTGATTGACCTCTCATCTGATGGTGGCTGCATAGCTTGTGGTCCATAGCCAGTTCTACACCAATGATCTTTTAGATCGTCTTTAAGGGTGGCACTGTGACCACCACAGTAAGGGGATATTCTTTCCACTGACTACCAATGTAAGGGCCATTCTTTCCATTGACCAACAAATTAAGGAAAATCCTTCTTGCAGATCACCAATGTAAGGGACATTCTTCCCACTGACAAGCGACGTTGCGTCTATTAATGGCGCACGGGCGCCGCCCCCTCTCTCCAGCCACCCCCCTCTATGACTAATGGATAGATTCATGTATTACATGAATCTATCCATGGCCGCTGCCACCACCCCCTATTCAGGCCTCCGGCCCCTTTTTGGATGCCGGGTGCCTGAATTACAGCAGCGGGGGATGATTTTTGCACCTGCTTAGAGCCTTAGACTCTAATAGGCATCAAAAATAGTGAACTGCGAGTGCAGAGCATTGGGAATGAATATTCACTTTCATAACACTGAACCGCCTCTCTGCCAATCAGGTGCATGGGTCTGTTATCCGTCACCTGATTTAGTGAAAGGACAGTCGCTGTGATTAAGTACCTATCAGGAAAAGGGGAGGAGACACATGGAGGACACAGGAGCTGCTGTCTGACCCGCTGCAAGGTCCCATGGGCACAGTGGCAGCATTTGATGGGGCACAGTGGCACTATTTGATGGGGCACAGTGGCAGCATTTGATGGGGCACAGTGGCAGCATTTGATGGGGCACAGTGGCAGCATTTGAAGGGGCACAATGGCAGCATTTAATAGGGCACAGTGGCAGCATTTAATGGGGCAGAGTGGCAGCATTTGATGACCCATAAATTTTGAGCACCAGCCGCCACTGTCACTGACCAATAAATTAAGGAACATTTTCCCTCTTGTAAGAGGGACTAAGATTGGGCAGGTGTTTGCGCCAAACTATACAAGTCCCATTCTACTTCTTCTTTGATAGGACAGCCACCCACCTGTTGTTAAGAACCCTCTGCCATATAGCATCATACTCCTGGGCTGAGGCCCACTCATGACATCCTCAGCCAAAGGCCGAAATCTTTGAACGTCCACATTCTGTACATTACTGTACATATTCAGTGACATATCACATTGACATACTTATAGAATCTTTGGCATGGAACAGCACATACAAGCTTAGATATTCTGTAGCAGTCATCTTAGCACAGAGCCCAAGTGCACATGTTTTAAAACATCTTCCCTCTACATCTCCTCTCATATCTTTGGGAGCATCACAGAGTTGGCACCACTTCCCTATGTATACTAGGTCCACAGCGTTAAGCTTTTGTCACCAATCACACGACCTGCAGCTGAGGGTCAGGGAGATCAAGATGCTTCCTTATACCATGCTTCCGTATACCATTTTTAGTATACCATTCTCCCAATGTCCCTTCCACAGCTCTACCTAGCCAGGCAAGCACCCAGATGGCACCCTCATTCGCAGGCTCTGCCATTACTCACCCCAGAGGTCTCTGTCTAGGCCTCCTAGGTCTTATGCACCCTGCTGCAGGACCTGTAGAAGAAGGTCAGGGGAGATGGGGCGACTACAGCTGTATCTCCCTTGTTCTGGGACTTCAGCCCTACAAAGGGCCCTTTAAATCAGCACTGCAGGAGACTATATCTTAACAGCTCTGGGGTTTCTGACTCCCATGCCCCATCTACCTGGGGCCCATCCCACACTTACATTTATATGTACACTAACTACACACATGACATCACTAGGAGTAGGAACTTTTCTAAAAGGGGAGCTAACACCAAATTACAAATTTCCCTTTACCATACTCTAATGGAAACAGCCATCTAATGGTGGGCCAGCTAACTGCATCCAATTTAGGGAGCATTCTTCTCACAGACCATCAATGCAACGGACATTCTTACAGCTGACCATTAATGTGAGTATTCTTGCCACTGACCACCAATGAAAGAAGAATTCTTCCTGCTGACTAGGGTGGATATAAATCAATTATTAAAAAAAAAAAAAAAATAATCAAAATAAACCTGATCACATTAGCGGGCATCCACTCACCTGCTGCCGCCATGTCCCTCACCTTGTTGTGTCAGTGCCGCATCACCAGCCGTCCCATTAAAGTGAATGGGACTGTCAGTGAGTCAACAGCGGGTCAGAGGAGGAGCCGCCGGGGGACAGAGATGACAGGTGCTCTTTAAACATTATGATTTAAATCAAATTGATTTAAACCAAGCCTTTTTACTAGTGATTTAAATCAAATTGATTTAAATCAAATCCACCCTGCTGCTGACCAACAAATTAAGGAAAATTCTTCCCACTGACTACAAATGTAATGAGCATTAAAAACAGCAAAGGATCCCCTATGTGGTGGACTTTTAAGGCACAAGATTTTTCACATGAAAAAAGGAATTGAATAGTATATTTTAAACGATTGTAAATTATTTATTACAAAAAACAGAAACATGTACGTGTATGCATTAAAAGCAAAAAAGCATGAAGTGTTTGAACGTCTCTCAAAATAAGTACAGCATGTAAATATACACTATAGTCAAATGATTTCTCACACCCGATGCGTTTCGGAGACTATAAATCCCTCCTTCTTCAGGGGTGAGAATGCAAGAGAAACTAGATGCTCAAATGGTATGTGCAAAGACACTTCAATGATTTATAACCATATGCTAGGATAGAAGAATTCCCGGGTCTTCAGATCCCCAGAGAGCATGCACAGATAGAAAGTCTTTGCCCATCAGCTGATAGATCTAGTGTCTAGATGACAGCTCCCCCTCCTCCACTATTGGGTAGGGTTGCACATGCACCGCGGAAAGCAGAGAGAGCCAAAGGGCACACTGGGGCTGGAAGCAAAAAGAGAGCCCTAGAGAACCACTAATGATGGGGCACGATTCCTGCCAATGAGACCAACAATGCGGCACAATTCCTACCAATGCGACCAACAATGCTTCACAATTCCTACCAATGACACTAACAATGGGGCACAATTCCTACCAATGACACTAACAATGGGGCACAATTCCTACCAATGAGACCAACAATGCGGCACAATTCCTACCAGTTACACTAACAATGGGGCACAATTCCTACCAATGACACTAACAATGGGGCACAATTCCTACCAATGAGACCATCAATGCGGCACAATTCCTACCAATGACACTAACAATGGGGCACAATTCCTACCAATGACACTAACAATGGGGCACAATTCCTACCAATGACACTAACAATGGGGAACAATTCCTACCAATGAGACCAACAATGCGGCACAATTCCTACCAATGACACTAATAATGGGGCACAATTCCTACCAATGACACTAACAATGGGGCACAGTTCCTGCCAATGACTCCAGTGATGGGGCACAATTATTCCCAATGACACAAACAATGTCTCACTGACACCAAAGATGAGTAATTTTCTACCCCTGGTGGCCACAGTCCAGTCCCCCTGAAGTCTGAAGAACAGTAAACTGGCCCTTTGTTTAGAAAGTTTGGTGAACCCTGTTGTAGAGCATACCCAGCCTGTCACTTCTAGGTAAAATGGATGGCTTACCTTTCAGTATGGGAAGTGTTCTGTCCGATTTATTGACAAGCCCGGCCTCCAATGGAAAGGTCTGTGAAAGCAGTTTCTGAACGATCAAAGGAAACACTTGTTAAATTACAGGACTACTAAGGTGTACAATATATCTATTCAAGTGTAGGTCCACCAGTCAATGACGGGACATTTATGGTCAGATAATTATATGTCCCATTGTCAGATAGAGAAGGTTGGCTAGTAGGTAATAATGGCAAGCCTGAAGCTAGCCATAGATGTCTTGTTTTTTTCTTTTCTTTGATCAGCCAGGCGGATAGAGGAATCCTGCCCGCTGTGCCACTGTATTCTGGCAGCGGGACACTCCACTGTCTAAATACTGATACTGATTGGCGGCTGCAGCTGCTGATCAAGAACATTTTTCTTGATCTCTGAAATAGACTTTAGGTCCACCGTAATTCATAATACTTACTGAAAGTTCCTTAAAGCTGTCATAGGTTCTGTATATGATGATGTTATTGCGATCAGACCACAGAATGGACAACATGTACAGCTGCAAGCATAGAAAACAGAAAATGAGGCACAACTTCCAAAGAATATAGTTAAAAAAAATCACCCATTTCAACGGAGCCCAATAATGTTTGTGGTTGATGCTGTTATGCCTACTTAGTAGCTAAAGCCTTGTACACACTATCGATTATTTTAGTCTGAGGAACTTTCGTATGATTTTCGTATAGTGTGTACACAACTTTCGACAGCCGATTCTAACTTTTCCTATATAAAAAAGTGACAAACTCCAAACTTTTTCCCGTACGGGAACATAACAAACGATTTTAGTTTAATGTGTATTGTTTTTGTACGATTTTTTTACAAGAAAAATCAGAATAGAAAGACTGTGCATGATCAGAAACAATAAACAGTAAAAAAACAAAACAAAAAAAGACGCATTTGTCGTATGAGAATTTTCATACAAATTTTCGTTCATTGGTTCCGATTTGCTGTGAAGCAACAAAGAAAATCGGACGATCGTTCACACTGAGAGACAAGAGGCAGTAAAGTAGAATTTGGGGTGCTCTCACCTTTGACAGTTTGAATTAACCACTTCAGCTGTGGAAGGTTTTACCCACTTCCTGACCTGGCCATTTTTTGCAATATGGCACTCCGTCGCTTTAACTGACAATTGTGTGGTTGTGCGACGCTGTATAAAAAAATGTATATAAGTTTTCCCCCATAAATAGAGCTCTCTTTTGGCGATATTTGATCCCCTCTGCGCTTTTTATTTTTTGCACTATAAACAAAAAAAGCGACAATTTAGGAAAAAAATGTTTTGGGACTTTCTGCCACAGTACATATCCCAAAAAAATTATATATAAAAAAAAATCTATTCATGAGTTTAAGCCAATATATATTCTTCTACAAAAAAAATCACAATAAGCACATATTGATAGATTTGTGCAAAAGTTATTGCATCTATAAACTACGGGATAGATTAGGGACTTTTATTTTTTTATTGTTTTTACTAGTAAAGGCAGCGATCTGTGATTTTTAGCAGCACTGCGACATTGCGGCGGACAAATCTGGCCCCAAATGACACTTTGGGGACCAGTGACATTATTACAGTGATCAGTGCTATAAAAATGCACTAATCAATGTAAAAATGACACTGACAGGGAAGGGGTTAACACCAGGGGGTGGTGTTCCCTGGGTGTGTTCTAAATGTAAGGGGGATGGGCTCAATGAGACATAACAGAGATCACTGTTCCCGAACACTGGGAACAGAAGATCTCTGACCTGTCATTAGGCAGAATGGGGAATCGCCTTGTTTACATAGGCAGTTCCCCGTTCTGCCTCTGTACACAGTGATCACGGGTCGCTGGTAGACACCGAGCTCCCAGGACCCGTGGGCACGCCAGCTATCCTCCTTGCACAGACCGACGTACACCTATGGCGATTTGCGCAAAAGAGGCAACCTGTCACAGTATAATGATGGCGGCTGGTCAGCAAGAGGTTAAAGTGTAACTCCACTTTTGTTGAGAAAAAAACATTCCCCTCTGGGTGATCTCTGTACATTGCAAGGATTATAACAACCTTTGTTGCAGATTCCTACCTTTTGTTATTCTGAAGAAATCCATGAGTATTCCTCTGTGCCCCTGTGCTAAGTGGGTCTAATGGGAGTGGTGTCATAATTATCAGTCAGCTGTGACAGCTGCAGGGCACTAATGAGGAAATCTGCTGGGCCTGCATCCCTTTAGACGTGTTCCTATTGGAAGTATCTCACCAAAAATGAAATTTTTTGCTGCAGGGGATGCCTGAAATCTGAAAACCTGAAATCTGAAATATGTATCTTAGGCAGACTTCTGGGAAATTGGTGAGCCAATCAGACAAGCAGGAAATGATGTTTCTAGGGAGCGGTCAGTAGACATTCTGTAAACAGAACACCTCCAGGTAGCCATATTGCATTGCATTTATAGAAAATTATAGTGGCTGCAGATTGAAAAGGAGAGGTAATTTTTAATAGCATTCAATTACAATATGACTTGTACACGCTATATTATTTTTTCTTTATTTGCTATTTTTTTCCCCCACAAAAGTAGAGTTACCCTTTAAGCCTAGTAAACACCATGAGAATTTAAAAACCTGACAGCTCCGGTCAAAGCAGCTGTACTAACAATCCAATGTTAGTACAGCGATCTCCCCAGCTGAGCTATTGTATTCTGACAGGGGGATGCCCCCTCCCCTGCCAGAACACTCCGGTCAGCGCTCTCATCCATCAGCCACTGGTTTTCTTGCATGCATGTCCAATAGAAGCCTGCTGAATGACCAGCTTCTGTCGGACCAGCAGACATACACGGGGGCCAAACTTCGGACGATTTTTACTGAACCAGCCAATGTCACCCGACATCCAGCCCCTGTGTGCTAGGCATAAAGCTCACATACACGTACAATCTCACTGTACAAACCAACTTTGGATTTGCCAATTTCCATTAAGTTGGTAGATCTAAAAGAGATTTTACAATCAGATTGCAACTTCTGTAGTGAGATTCTCCCCTATTTTACATCTCCCCTATTTTACATTTCTTGTCATTACAGTTGAGGATGAATGCTGGTATGACCCCATTAGCCATTACACAATTGTACAAATGTTCTAAAGACAAAAATAAAAAAACAGAGAATTAAAAAATTGTTTAGTTTCGATTTGGATTAATTCGATAATAAAAAATATTTTTTTTTAATCATATTAGTTTTCATTTTTGGAATTAGTTTAGTATATTTAGATTCATTTTGTATATTCGTTGTTCTGAATCGATTTGTATTTTCTAAAGCTATTTCTGAAGATTCAGATTCATTTGTTACGATGTGGTTTGGAGATTTGGAGATTAGTAGGAATCATCTTATTTCACTTTTATACCTTACTGTAACTACTTACTGCAATATGTGTCCATTTCATAAGTAATTTGAAGTGCATTTTTCTATAATTTACACTACACTACACTTACTAGAATTAAAAAAAAGGATCCAAATCAATTTGGATCATTTGTTATGTTGTTATTTCGGATAATTCAAATATTAACAAAAGTCCCAAGCTATTGCATCCTGTCATCCAAATTAACCACTTCAGCCCCGGAAGATTTGGCTGCTCAATGACCGGAGCACTTTTGCGATTCGGCACTGCACCGCAGCACCGCTTTAACTGACAATTACGCGGTCGTGCGACGCTGTACCCAAAAAAAATTACGTAATTTTTTCCCCACAAATAGAGCTTTCTTTTGGTGGTATTATCATCCCTGATCATCTCTGCGGTTTTTATTTTTTGCGCTATAAACAAAAAAAGGAGTGACAATTTTGAAAAACCCCCACAATGGGGGTTATTTACTAAAGGCAAATCCACGTTGCACTACAAGTGCAAAATACAAGTGCAAAGTGCACTTGAAATTGCACTGAAAGTGCACTTAGAAGTGCAGTCGCTGTAGATCTGAGGGGGACATGTAAGGAAAATTAAAAAAAGCATTTTAGCTTGCAAATAATTGGATGATAAAATCAGCAGAGCTTCCCCTCATTTCAGATCTACCCCTTAGATTTACGGCGACTGTACTTCCAAGTGCACTTTCAGTGCAATTTCAAGTGCACTTGTAGTGCAAAGTGGCTGTTCCTTTAGTAAATAACCCCCAATATTTTGTACTTTTTGCTATAATAAATACCCCCATTTAAAAAAAAAAAAAAAAAAGCTAATTTTTTTTCTCAGTTTAGGCTGATGTGTATTCTTCTACATATTTTTGCTAATAAAAATCGCAATAGGCGTATTGATTGGTATGCGCAAAAGTTATAGCGCCTACAAACTAGGGGAACTTTTTATAGACTTTCTATTTATTCATGTTACTAGTAATGGCAGCGATCAGTGATTTTTAGCGAGACTGCGACATTGCAGCGGACAAATCGGACACACAACCGACACGTTTCACACTTTTGGGGACCAGTGACTCTAATTCAGTGATCAGTGCTAAATAATATGCACTGTAATTTTACTAATGACAGTGGCAGGAAAGGGGTTAACATCAGGGGTGATGAAAGAGTTAAGTGTGCTCCTAGGGAGTGCTGCGACTGGGGGAAAACAGAGATCCGTGTTTCTGCTTAGCAGAAACACAAGATCTATATCTTTCTCACTCACAAAACGGCCGTCTGCCTTGTTTACATAGGCAGAACACCATTCTGCCTTGCGGCCATCGCACGCGCCCCAGACCCACTGCACAAAATCGCATATTGGGAGAAGAATACATATTGGCCTAAATTGATGAAGAAATTAGAATTTTTACATTTTTTTTTTATTGGGTATGTTTTAAAGCATAAAGTAAAAAATATTGTTTCTTCATCAAAACTGTCTGTCTTTTTTTTGTTTATAGCGCAAAAAATAGAAGCCGCAGAGGTGATCAAATACCACCAAAAGAAAGCTCTATTTGTGGGAAAAATATTTTATTGTAGGCTTTCAGGTATCCTGTATTGTTTCTGCTTTGAGAACAGTGCTGTGTTAACAGCCTTGCAAGGCTCATTTTGTGTGAATATTGTATTTCATGCCCTCATTTTCTTTAAAATAAATAAAAATACATTAAAATAAAAAAAAATAATAAAAAAAAATTGTATTTGTGTGCAGCGTCCCACAACTGAAAACTAAAAAACTAAAATGAATAAAAATACGGTAAGTAAAAAAAAAAAATGGAATGGAATGTATGACAGTTCTCTCAAAACAACCAATTCTACTGTACAAACAGCATACTGTAAATAATTGCTGTGCCTCACCTTCTGCCTCCCATGCTGCACTAATCCAATCGCTTTTGCATCCACTGGGTACCTGCTCATTGCTGTCCCAATGTCACCTGCTCCGATAGTGACTGGCTCACCTGTGCAGAGCTGGAATTCATAGGCACAGCGGGTGGGCTGGACCATGACCAATCACCCAGCCCAGGTCCTCCACCTCCCACCTGAGGATGGCACACACTCACCATTATGTGATAAAAGTAACCCAACACCCCTCTACAATCCCTGTATAAAACCAAAAACTACTAACCAACAATGTGTCCCTTTTGTGTATAAAATAACAAAGTATATCTCTCCACTGCAATAAAAAAAAACAAAAAAAACTATGCAAACAGTGCATATATTTGTTAATAAATAATAATGCCAAAGATACAAATACAAACCCAATTTATGTAAATATATAAAAATACAACAAAGCAATCTGAGTTTGTATTCTTGTAAATTATCCTTCTCTCCCCATTTGCTTTCTAATTCAGTCCATGTGCCATCCCACACCTTGTGCATACAGAGACCTCGCCAAAACCATGTCAAACTTTTTATTAAAGGTTCAAAGAACTTCAATAAAAGTTAAAGTGGTTGTAAACCCACGTTTCTTTTATTAATAAAAATTATACACATGCCTATACGTACCTGCTCTGTGCGCCAGGCCCCTCCTCTTCTCCTCTTCATCGTGTGCCCCCCACGGAGAACCATATTCCATGGGGGCACCTGTGGGGGCACACTACAGAGTCACGCTGCTGCGTCCATTGACATAGACAGTGGGACTTGACCCTGCCCCCCCACCCCCATTCCCCTGTCACTGGATTTGGCGCCCGCTGCTATCAATCTGTCCAATGAAGAGAGAGACAGCGGCTGGGCTGAGTTGCTGTGCTGAGTGCTGAGTTGCCAGGTCTGTACACCTGCTGTGTGTCCATTATGAGGGGTTCCCACCATCCCTGTGCTGAGTTGCCAGGTCTGAGTGTATACCCGCTGTGCCCATTATGAGGGGTTCCCACCATCCCTGTGCTGACTTCCTGAGGTTTTAACTTTTAGGTTTGTTAACTTTTCGTAACAATTACGAATTTTTGTTATGAATTTGGATCCAAAATTCGTAAACGAAATTTCATATTTCGTACAGAATTCATATGCATAAAAATTTGTATTTCGGATTCGTACGAATATACGAATTTTCGGAAATTCGTACAAATTTTCGATTTGTACGAAACTAATCGCACATGTCTAACATTGGCACAGGATTGGAGGGGGCAATGCCAGGCACCTGCAAACTCTTCCTCCAGCTCCTTGCCTATACCAAGGTTTGGGCTTTCAGTTGGAGTGCTGGAAGAAGTGTCAATGAACTGATCACTGCACTTGTATTCAGTTGGGAACTACAAATCACTACTGCAGAAGGGTCTTGTTGATTCATTCACAGATCTTTGAATAAATGATGTAGAGCCCCAAACAGCTGTGCTGATTTCAAAAGTGAAGCACGCCATGTACCACGCCTGCTGTGCCATGTACTAGTAAGAAAAAGTCTCCCGTTCTCTTTGTATTGCTTTGTTTCTGTGAAATCTCTGGTGTTCCTGCCAGTCCCTCTGCTTTTACTATTAAAAACTGACCACACGAAGCAGGACAACACACTGTGGTCAGTTCTATAGTTCTGGGAACTCAGTGTGCTCTCCTACAATGATCAGACTTGTCCTGACGCTCCTCCCCTTGAACAGCCTTTCACTGGGAAGATCAGTGTGCTGCAGCTTCTCCTCCCCCAGCTCTTATACAGCACAGAGGGAATGTAAACACTTAAAAAAAGAGAGAAAATAAGGTTATTTATTATGTTTTTTATTTTATCTATTACACAAATGTTATGCCTTTCATTTGAGTTTTAAACTGAATGTGTTGTTTTACAAGCTGATCGCTTACAATAACTTTAATGTGGGTATAACATGTTGAAAAGGTGAAATACGCCAGTAGATTTCCGAACGAACATTCTTAAATCAATGAATGACTTGTATAGTGCTACAAGTGCGAAATGATACGGCCTCAAGGTGCTTGATCCGTCTTGTGCTTCCTGCTTCTTAGAAGAGGTGGTTCTTGAGTTTTTTTCTGAAGGCCCGATGGTTTTCTTCCATTCGGATGTTAGTGGGTAGAGCGTTCCATAGCCGTGGTCCTTGGACTGTGAATCTTCGTTCTCCTTTTGATTTGTAGCGGGATTTAGGGATAAGGAGGATCTTTTGGTTAGTTGATCGGAGGCTGCGCTTGGGTGTGTAGTGTCTTATTTTCTCGCATAGGTTTTGAGGAGTGTTTCCTTGTATGCATTTGTGGGTGAGGCAGAGGGTCTTGAAAGTGATACGGTTAGCCAATGTAGGGTCCTTAGGGATGGAGAGATGGATTCAAAGGGGTTTTTCCTGTGACTAGTCTTGCTGCCGTGTTTTGGACACCTTGTGGGCATGCAATCTGGTATTTTGGTAGTCCTACGTACAGGGAGTTTGCATAGTCTAGTCGGGAATTGATGATTGTTCCAACTACTACTTTCACTTTTTATGGAATGAAGGGGATGAGTATATGTAGCAGGCGGAGAAGATAGTGAGATCCATTGACTACTGATCCTATTTGTGCATCCATTGACATCTCTGAGTCGAAGATGACTTTTGGCTTTGGTGCTTGGGGAGAAGAAGCTCTGTTTTGGATCCATTGAGTTTGAGGGAGCTCGTGGTCATCCAGTCATCTATCAATGTGAGGCATTTTTCTTGCAAGCAAGCATATGAATATTCTGATCACCACATTCTATGACTTCAAAAACATATAAAAAGAAGGCGCCCCTATCAATGTGTATCAGTTTATTTAAAAAAGGAGTTAAAATGCTCTAACAGAAGTGGAGGAAAGATAGGCAAGTCATCAGTCCAGGCAGGGTGGTGTAGAAACCCCAAGATGGAGTTGCAACCACACTGAAACGCATGCCAGCACTGGGACCGGGCATGGTGACGCATTCCAGCGTGGTTACGATTCCAGCTTGGGGTTTCTTCAACTTTCTGCCTGACCAGTGTAGACCTCTTCTGATGCCACACAGCCACATTCCCTACTATCCACAGCAGACCCAGAGTGGCATCACAGTTTCCTCCTGACCCTCAGTCTCCTGAGGCTGACAAGCACATTAGGACTGATGACTTGCCTATCTTTCCTCCACTTCTATGAGTGCATTTTAACTCTGTGTTTTATTCATGTTTTTTAATAAACTGATACACTTAGATGGCAGCGCTTTCTGTTTCATTTATTTTTCTAGTGTGCAGAGGAGATGTGGTAATACTGGTCTGACAAGAGGAGCTGCAGCTACCTTTATAGTGGACTTTGCTATACCTGGATTTTTTACCTACAGACATTTAGGACTTTGTGGGAATTCCACCCAATCTCTATTCGCGCTATTGAGGTTTCTTTTTGTCTACATTCTTTGACTTCGAAAAGTCTTTTAAAATTTTGCTTGCGTTCAACATTCAATTTTGAAACAAATGGACTTTTCCAAATTATAACTATATACATTGTGAAATTTGCTTGTTTAACCTCCCTGGCTGAAAGCGGTACAATTATTTTGCATGGAAATTTGGCGTTTTATATTGTAGTCCTGTAATTCTTAGGAATAACTCACTTAAATCTGTCCAAACCAGAGTCTAGCAGACATCCCGGGTATGATAAAGTTTGAAAAATGAAATCATAAATTATAATATAATAAATAACTATAAATAATTATACCAAATAATAATATAACAATAATAAAAATTATTCAATAATGTAATCAAATCAAAAACACTGAAATTTGCTCAGTTGCAGAATTGTCACTGTCATTACTTTTCAGTATTTGATGACGGATCTCCCCACAAATCACTATCGTTCAATTCTGCGAGTGATTCTAATTTATTATTGCTGTTTTCTAGCTGGTCTAAAATCATTTTTGATGTAAAGGGACAGTTTTGGTTGCTATGGACAATCTCCAGTTTCCAGGCATAAAGAACAGTTTTTATAATATAAAACTTCATGCAGGACACTGGGCAGACCACTAGGGACAAAGGGGATGTGAAATAATTACATACAGTAATGTAATCTGTAAGATTACATTATACTGTATGGAATGTGTGTGTTTCACTTTTTGAATTTGGCACCGCTCTCCGTCCCCGTGAGTCGCAACGCTCGCAGGGAACGGAGATCAGCTCCGTGATAGATCGAGCGGAGCATGGCTCGCTCGTACAGCGGAGGGGACATCGCTGGATCCAGGGGAGAAGGTAAGTAACATCTCCCTGCATTCAGCGATGCGGTCCCGAGTCTGGCTTGAGGGTTACCGCTTTTGGTATAAAATCTCCACCCCGAGCCAGACTCGGGAATACTGCCAGGGGGGGTTAAAGAGGAGGTCCACCTAAAAAAAATATTAAAAGCCAGTAGCTACAAATACTGCAGCTGCTGACTTTTCTCATTTAAAAGTTTTATTGAATGCATTGGACAGGGCAAAACAAACCCAACACCACCATTTTATACATAAGGGATAGGTTGTTACAAACATTAACAGCAGGTCAACAGCAATTAGTATAAACATAACAAAACTGACGTGTCAAAAAAACAAAGGAAACACATAAAAAACCGAACATAACCCCTAAGTAAAGTGTAAGGTACAGCACACTATCACAATATTCCTGCCTCTAGTCAGGTGCACACCAGCAAATTTTCCAAATACTAAAGGAGAAGGAACAGAATGGAAATTGGAAAGCTGAAAAGAAAGCAGAGGAGAGGACCAAGGCAGATTTTACAGGAGAACAGAAGCACAGGAAAGTAGAGGCTTAAGGGGAGAAAGGAGGGGGGAAGGAGGAGAGAAAAAAAAAAAAACACCAAAAAAGGGTAATTTTTAATATAAAGTGGAGGGGAGTGAAGGTCATTGCAACTGCTGACTTTTCATAAATGGACACTTACCTGTCCCAGGGTGCCCGCAATGACGGCAGTCGAAGCCGAGCAATCGCTTGTCTCTCGCCTGTCCCTGCCGCCATCCTCGGTGAGGGAATCAGGAAGTGAAGCTTTGCAGCCTCAGTTCCCGGTTCCCTACTGCGCATGCGCAAGTCACGCTCCGCATCCTCACTGGTCCCCGCTGTATTCTGGGACCTGTGTGTTTCCCAGAACACGGGGGGGGGGGGGGGTGACGCGAAGGGGCGTGACAGTCAGGAACACTAAAAGAAATAAAAGCATGAGACAACAAGCTCTAATGGAAAACACTAGTTTGTGAAAACAAATGGTATACTTTTCCTTAGCTTTACTGTCTGCGGGTGGCACAGGCAGGCTGGAAAAAGTGCCCATATGTCGCTGGCTTGCTTCTGGGTTTGGGGCACACATGTTTGGCAGCTGATTTCAGCCGATGATTTGGGTTGAAATCAGCTGATCGGCTGTGGCCAATCACACACAGAGTTCTGTGCTTACAAAAACAGGGAGAAAAATTAGCCAGATAGTACAGTAAAAGCAGCACACTTTAAACATTATTAGGCACACAGTTATCCCCTTGATTGCCCCTAGATGTTAACCCCTTCCCAGCCATTGTCATTAGTACAGTGCCAGTGTACAGTATGAGAACTGATCACTAGCGATGTCAGTGTAAGTTAGTGACCCTCCCAGTCAGTGTCTGCTATCGGCAGATTGCCCGCCACCCTATTACAGTCACACTATAAGTCATCACCTTACTAACTATGAAACTATGTTCGCTTTTGGCATGAGGCAATTGTAAGTCAATGGGCTCCAAAAATGATTTGGATATGCTACAGCTTTTGAGCACTTACTCAGATGCAGACGTCAAAAACGTGCTCTCACAGTTGCTAAGAGACACCTGTGGTATCTATCAGAAACAAACATAGGATTGGCTTTTTTGGACAAACGTATTACTCAGGCTGTTAAGGAAAATATGACAAAAAATTTAGAAACCAAACCTGCAAAGAAAAAGGAAGTGAAACGATTAGAGGGTAAAAACATGGTTTTTGAAGGAAAATACCTGAGCCATTTCATTACTAATAAAACAAAGACGTTCTTTGAATTGTTTGGGATCCACAACATGACAGAATACTGCAGTGATTCTCTAAGAAGCCATGTGAATGCTCTTAAGGTTGTCAATGATACCGCAGAAAGAGGAATTGCTCTGATAAAGAAGTTTAATGAATCGGTCAGGGATGAAGAACAAAAACAATTCTTGTTGAGGGTAGTCGAGCATCACAGAAAAGTCGTCACCAAGCGAACAAAACAAGGGATTGTATCGTTCAAAGTTGATTAATATAACACATTTTGCCTTTCATATTACCTATTAATCTTAGTGTATAGTTTTAATAGTATTTTAAGTTTGTGATTTATAGTTTTCCCAATAAAAGTAATTAACATTGAAAAATCTTATTTTTTGCCTACTTTTACAAAACATTATCCAATCTTCTTGAAATGTAGCATATATATCTTTTATGTCACTCAGACTCGGGGCGTAAGCAAAGTCTGCAAAAATGTTACAGTTTATTTTTTTTCATTCGAAAATGAAACACCCTCATGCAGATGTATCAGCAACCACATGCGCCTTTGCAACGGTTTGGTGCTGCACAATTTTACAAAAGGGTCAGGAATTTCTTTCACTGTGTTTATCACAGGTAGGGCAGCCCATTGAAATGAATGGGCTGCACTACATATAGCACACACAGATGTGAACCAAGACTATATACTGATAAGCATCAATATACACTCACCAGCCACTTTATTACATACACCTTGCTAGTGTGGTATAGATTCAACAAGGTGTTGGAAATATTCCTCAGAGATTTTGGTCCATATTGACATGAAGGCATCATGCAGTTGCTGCAGATTGTCAGCTGCACATCCATCATGCAAATCTCCTGTTCCACCACATCCCAAAGGTGCTCTATTGGATGAGATCTGGTGACTGTGGAGACCATTGGAGTACAGTGACCTTATCGTCATGTTCAAGAAACCAGTGGTGAGATGATTTGATCTTTGTGACATGGTGCATCATCCTGCTGGAAGGAGCCATCAGAAGATGGGTACACTGTAGTCATAAAGGGATGGACATGGTCAGCCACAATACTCAGGTAGGCCGTGGCATTTACATGATGCTCAATTGGTACGAAAGGGCCCAAAGCATGCCAAGAAAATATCCCCCCACCATTACACCACCACCACCAGCCTGAACTGTTGATACAAGGCAAGATGGATCCATGCTTTCATGTTGTTTAAGCCAAATTCTGACCCTATAATCTGAATGTCGCAGCTGAAATCGAGACTGCTCAGACCAGGCAATATTTTTCCAGTCTTCTTTTGTCTAATTTTGGTGAGCCTGTGCAAACTGTAGCCTCAGTTTCCTGTTCTTAGCTGACAGGAGTGGCAACCAGTGTGGTCTTCTGCTGCTGTAGCCCATCTGCTTTAAGGTTTGATGTGTTACATAGTTACATAGTTGGTGGGGCTGAAAAAAGTCCAGGCCAACCTGTGTGTGTGCTTTTATGTTAATAGTACATTGTATACCCTGTATGTTGTGGTCATTAAGCTACCCATCTAATATTTTTTTTAAATTATTGCTGCTCCCTGCTGATACCACTGCTTGAGAATTCCACATCCTTGCTGCTATGACAGTAAAGAACCCTCTATGCAGTTTAAGGTTAAACTGCTTCTATTCTAATCTTAGTAAATGGCCGTGTGTCTTTTTAAATTCCCTTTCACTGAAAAGTTTTTTCCTTACGCTAGGGTCACCAGTACTGTATTTGTACATTGATATCATATCTCCTCTCATGTCTTCTCTCCAGAGAGAATAAGTTCAATGCTTGTAGTCTTTCCCCATAGCGGAGATCCTCCAGTCCCTTAATTAGCTTTGTTGCCCTTCTCTGGACTCTCTCCAGTTCCAGCACATCCCTCCTGAGGACTGGTGGCCAAAACTGGATGGTATACTCCAAATGCGGCCGCACCAGAGCGGGAGAATTATCGTTTTATCTCTGGTGTGAAACCCCTTTTTAATGCTTAGCATTGCATGTCATTGCTGAACCTATCATCTACTATTACGCCCAGGTCCTTTTCCATCCTAGATTCCCACAGAGGTTTTCCCCCTAGTGAGTAAATTGCATTCATATTTTTGGAATCCAAATGCATTACTTTACATTTTTCAACATTAAACCTCATTTGCCATGTAGTTGCCCATCCCATTCATTTGTTTAGGTCATCTTGCAAGATTTCCACATCCTGCGTAGAAGTTATGCTTAACTTTGTATAATCAGCAAATATTGAGATTAAGCGGTTTATCCCATCTTCCAGATCGTTTATGAATAATTTAAACAGGATTGGTCCCAGGAAAGAACCCAGGGGGGACCCCACTTTCCACACCAGACCATTCCAAGCACTCATTTATCTATACCCTTTGGACTCGCCCATGTAGCCAGTTTTCAATCCATGTACTCACCCTATGGTCCATGCTGACAGACCTTAGTTTGTACAGTGAACGTTTGTAGGGAACTTTATTGAATGCCTTTGCAAAATATAGGTACACCACATCCACAACCCTTCTTTTATCTAAATGGCAGCTCACCTCTTCATAGAAGGTTAATAGATTTGTCTGGCAAGAACGATTCTTCATGAATCCATGCTGATTACTGCTAATGATACCATTTTCATTACTAAAATCTTGTATATATTCCCTAATCATCCCCTTCAATAGCTTGCAGACTATTGATGTTAGGCTACCGGGCCTATAGTTCCCAGGGATATATCTGTAGTTCTGCTCTCGTAAGGGCAACTGGTTAAATCAGTTCTCCTCTGGTTGCCCTGACCCTGCAAATCCTCTGCCACCTCTGACACCCTGGGTCCATACATTCTCTCTCTTACAGTGATAATAACAATAATTAGGTAGACAGAGTTAGTTAAACCAATTAACTTGCTTACTTAGGAAAATGAAGAATGATGGGTAAATCAATACAAATTTACAGCTGAGAATAATAATTCCTATTAGAATGTTATCAATAACTAGATGGCAATCACAGATTCATGTTAAGCATTAAACAGTAAGAATCATAATCTTTGTATATATCAAAGTACATACAAGGCCTATGTGAACAGGTTACAGAAGAGCAAAGGAATGGCTATTATTGATGTCAAATCTTTCTCTTCCATCTCTCAACACACGGACACAGAATAGTAAACACAAACTTAGAACCCCTTGTAGTAAAGAAACTGTATTTAATTCAACCTGCTCTTTCAGAGAGTTCTTGGTGAATTTCAGTTTTGTGAACTAAATAGAAACAAACCCTTAAAGTGGTTGTATACTCTTTTTTGTAACTTTTACCTACAGGAAAGCCTATAATAAGGCTTACCTGTAGGTAAAAAAAATATCTCCTAAACCTGTACGGTTTAGGAGATATTCCCCTCGGTATGCGCCGCTGACTGCAGCGGCGCATGCACACGAGGGGATTCTCGGCCTGAAAATCCGGCAGTGGCCGGCGGCCGGAAAGCAATCTCCCGCGCGCATGCGCGGGAGTGACGATATCGCGGCTCCGGCCACTCACAGCGCCGGAGCCGCGATACCCAGAAGAAACGCAGAGGGAGCATGTCAGCTCCCTCGGCGTGGATCGTGCCAGATGTCGGGGCCTCGTTCTAAGGTAAGTATTTCATAATGAGCTAGTATGCGGTGCATACTAGCTCATTATGCCTTTTGCTTTGCAGGTGTTAAAAAAAAAAAAAAAAAAATAGCGGGTTTACTACCGCTTTAAGTGGAGAAGGAGGTAGAGAGTAGTCACAATATACTGTAAAGAAATCCAGTTGATCTTTGGCTAGCCCATTAAAACTATTGCATGCAATAATTTCTGGATGGTAGGACAAAACAACTTGGATCAATTGGTTGTGAGAGAACAAAGAAGCAAATCTTCCTGTGTTGAGTAACCGGCAGCTGGAATCACAGTGATCACTGACTTAAAGATGTTTCTCTCTGTGGAACTACAAGTAGAAGCAGGGTAATAAAAAGTAAGATGTCTTTATATAGTGTCTATGATGTTTGCCTAGATCCTTGGTACTAAAAATGATGACTTATGCAGGAGACAATGTTGTCTATATACAGTGTCTATAAGGTTGGGCTATTGCCCGCTCACCACACTGGAACAAAGATGATGATGATGACTGTCTCTCAGGACATGGCTCAGGGGATGATGTCTGGCCTCCACCACACAGTGCAATGGCTCACAACCAAATCTGAAGTCGCTGCAGGATAGATGGGACAGGAGCGGCCTCCAAGCTATCACAGAGCAAATAAGGGTACCCGATCGCAGATTTCTGGAATGAACTGGTATTTAGTTTAAAATGGTTGTAAACCCTTACAATCCACCCTCCGCATAGCCACTGGATTGCTCGGCTTGTGCAGGCTATGACTCAGTTGCAGCTCACACTCTCACAGACTCCCATCCATACCAACTACATATCCGAAGATGCTTTGCTTTGCCTTGTCTCTGAATAAGGGGGTAACATGTCAGCATCACACTCAGCACTAGAGGGAACACAGCTCCCCCTTCAGCAACACCACATAGTGTCTCCTGATTGCAGAAATATTTATATATCCAGCTCCTGGCTACATCCTCCCCCCACTTAAATTCTTTGGTCCCCAAAGAGGCAGGGATATTTTATCAACAATTGCTAGAAAGAAAGGGATTAATCAACACTAACCATTATTCAAATTCAACAAATATTGACATACTTCTGAATTCTGTTGAAACCACTTGTATACATTTTCAGTTAACTCATACTCGGTTTTCTGACAGGCCAGGGCAATAGCCGTGTCCCACCCAGTGGTGTTAGAGGTCACAGCAAGGTCACTTTCTACCCAATTGATGGTAACAGAATCAAGTGTGGAGACTGGCCTTTTAATAGTAGGAATCAATTTATCAGAAATCTCTCCCAGCGTATAATAGGTGAGTCTTCTAGGAGGACGTATATTTCTCCTCAGTCTGACAGGAGAATGAGCTTCTGGTCTTTGTGTAAAGTTTCTTTCAGGACTTTTCACTGGAGAAGAGTTCCTTTCCGGGCTTTTCACTAGTGTAGAATTACTTTCAGGACTTTTCATATTGATAAGGTCATCAGCAGTGGTGTATATAGGTTTTGTGCTGCCCTAGGCCTGACTAAAATTATGCACTCCCTAATTTAAATATGACCCATCCCTTCCTGTCAAAGTCACACCCCTTCCTGTTTAAGACATGCCCTATCATCTGTAAACCACACCCCTTCCTCTTTAGGCTCCACCTTTTCCTCTTTGTACATTAGCATGCACAATCGGGCACCATTCACTCCATACTTACATCAACCAATCCAGTTGTAGTTGGCTCCTGTCTAAATTGTTGCCCCTACCATGTGTATTTATGAGTTAGAGACCTTAGATTGCAAGCTCCTTGAGGGCAGGGAGTCACTAGCTAGGCCTTTAGAGTTACTCGCCACCACTTCGCCCACCCAACCCCTACCCTGCCCCGCCCCTAAACACACCTCACACCTAAACATATCTCATGAAATTACACTATTAAATGTTTTATGCAGAATTAAGTTCCAAAAAGAAATATTAACCATATCAACATAAAGCATATCAGTACCCATCAGTACAGCCTTAACAGTGCACATCAGTACAGCCTCATCAGGGGCCACCAGTGCAGCCTATCAGTGCCCATCAGTGCAGCATATCAGTGCGGCCTTATCTGTGCAGCCCTATCAGTGCAGCTTAAGAATGCCACTTCATCTGTGCCCAACAGTGAAGCCTTATCAGTGCAGTCTCATCAGGGGCCACCAGTGCAGCCTATCAGTGGCCATCAGTGTGGCCCTGTCATGGGTCACCAGTGCAGCCTATCATAGGGTGACCAGATGTCCCCGGTTTCAGGGGATAGTCCCCAGACTTAGGACACTGTCCCCTGACCAATTCTGTCCCCGTTTTGTCCCTGGATTTGACTTCAATAGGACCTGGGGCTATTTTCACAGACAGTCGGTGCAGAATTAAAAAAAATCCTACTAGCTTAGGGGGGTGTATTTTTTCCATTATCTGTGTCCCTTTCTGATGATGATGTGCTGGTCAGAGCCAATCAGCGCCTAGTGGTCTGCCTATGTAAACAAGGCAGTTTTCCATTGTGTCCGTGTTGAAGACATTGATACTGTGTTCCTGCAAAGCAGGTACAGGGATCCATGTCTTCACTTGTTAGGCACACATTTTACCCATTGATTGCTCTAGAGGTTATCCCCTTCCCAGCCAGTGTCATTAGTACAATGACAGTACATATTTTTAGCACTGATCACTATATTAGTGTCACTGGTTCCCGCAACGTGTCATAAGTGTCACTAATGCCGTGTACACTGAGCGGAATGTCCGACAGAAAAAGTCCAACAGAATCTTTTCATCATATATTCCGATCGCGCGTGGGCCTCATCTGACTTTTTATTTTTTGGAAAACTCTGATGGACCTAGAAATAGAACATGTTCTAAATATTTCTGACTGAACCATTTCCTATCAGGAAAACCGCTCGTCTGTATGTTGTTCCAACGGACCAAAAATGATGCATGCTCTGAAGCAATTACGAGACGGAAGCTATTGGCTACTGACTATTGAACTTCCTTTTTCTAGTCCCGTCATACGCAGGGGTGGACTGACCATTCAGCCACTCGGGCACGGCCCGGGGGCCCCAGGCCGCTAAGGGGCCCCATCAGGGTTGCCAGCTTCAGTAAAACCCGGGACAGTATGTAAAAATCTGTGTTTTTTTTACATCTGTCTCTGAAATGTCCCTTACCGACATACTTTTAGTCTAAAAATCCAGAGATTATAGCTGACCTCTCCTGTACCTTCTCAGCCAATAGAAACATGTCTGTGTATACTGTGTGTACATGTATGTGTATACTGTGTGATTGTATACTGTGTGTGTGTATACTGTGTGTGAGTGTATACTGTGTGGCCCCATAATCTCTGATTGCCTGGGGGCCCCATAATCTCCTATTGCCCGGGGACCCCATGAGTTGTCAGTCCGCCCCTGGTCATACGTGTTGTATGTCACCACGTTCTAGACGGTCAGACTTTGGTGTGATCGTGTGTAGGCAAGACAGTTTCAGTGGAACTCAGTCGTAACTCTGTCAGAAAAACCTTTGGAGTTTATTCCGACTGGAAAACCGGTCGTGTGTACATGGCATTAGTGTCCGATTTGTCCATCGCAATATCGCAGTCCCACTATGAGTCGCTGATTGCTGCCATTACTAGTAAAAAAAAAAGTATGTCCCCAGATTTCATTTTAAAAATCTGGTCACCTTAGCCTATCAGTGCTGCCTCATCAGTGCAGCGTAAGAGTACCGGTTCTTCTGTGCCCAACAGTGCAGCCTTATCAGTGCCCATCAGTACAGCCTATCAGTGCAGCCTCATCAGTGCCACTTACCAGTGCTCATCAGAGCCGCCTATCAGTGCTCATCAGTACTAGACATGTGCGATTCGTTTCGCACAAATTTCCGGAAATTCATACATTCATACGAATCCGAAATACGAATTTTTATGCATACGAATTCTGTACGCAATTTAATTTATGAATGTGGGATCCAAATTCATAATGAAAATTCATAATTAATGAAAAGTTAACGAACCTAAAAGTTAAAAACCCAGGAAGTCAGCACAGGGATGGTGGGAACCCCTCATAATGATAAATTCATCATAACGAAAATTTGTAATTGTTACGAAAAGTTAATGAAACTAAAAGTTAAAATGCCAGGAAGTCACGACAGGGATGGTGGGAACCCTATGGGAATTTCTATGCATACGAAATTTCGTTAACGAATTTTGGAATTTCAGATCCAAATTAACAGAAACATGACTGGTGTTTTGTTCACCAATCAGAGGAAGTCAGCACAGGGATGGTGGGAACCCCTCATAATGGGCACAGCGGGTGTACACTCAGACCCAGGAACTCAGCACAGGGATGGTGGGAACCCCTCATAATGGACACATAGCAGGTGTACAGACCTGGGAACTCAGCCCAGGAATGGTGGGAACCCTACAGGAATTTCTATGCTTACGAATTTCATACAAAATACGAAATTTCGTTAACGAATTTCAGATCCAAATTAACAGAAACATGACTGGTGTTTTGTTCACCAATCAGAGGCAGTCAGCACAGCACAGGGATGGTGGGAACCACTTAGGCCGCGTACACACGGGCGGACTATCCGTCCAACTAAGTCCGTCAGACAATCCGACAGACAGTCCGTCCTACTTTTGAATGAACGGACTTGACCACACACGACGAACAGACAGTCCGCTGAAAGCTTGCACGATGACGTGTACGGCACGTACGACGGGACTAGAAATTCGACGTCCAATACACTGCAATGCAACCTTCGGCCGTGTAAATCCTTTCTGAGCATGCGCCATACTTAGTCCGTCGAACTAGCCTACTCATGACCGTTTGGACGGACAATATTACGGAAATTCCGAAAGACTTAGTCCGCCAGACTGTCCGCTGAAAAAGTCCGCTGAAGCCCACACACGAGCGGATTGTCCGCTGAAACACGTTTCAGCGGACTAAGTTGGACGGACAATCCTCTCGTGTGTACGCGGCCTTATAATGATATATTCATCATAGCAAACTTTTGTTATTTTTAAGAAAAGTTAACGAAACTAAAGGTTAAAAACCCAGGAAGTCAGCACAGCACAGGGATGGTGGGAACCCCTCATAATGATAAATTCATCACAGCGAACTTTCGTTATTTTAACGAAAAGTTAACGAAACTAAAGGTTAAAAACCCAGGAAGTCAGCACAGCATAGGAATGGTGGGAGCCTCTCATAATGATAAATTCATCATAACAAACTTTCGTTATTTTAACGAAAAGTTTATGAATTTAACGAAAATTTGTATTTCATACGAATCCGCATTGAATTTCGTACACAAAGTACAATTTTTTTTCCGTACAGAACAAAACGAAACACATTTTTTGACGGCACCCATGTCTAACCAGTACCGCCCACCAGTACTCATCGAGTGCCGCCTACCAGTGCTCATCAGTGCAGCCTACCAGTGCTGCCTATCAGTGCAGCTTAGGAGTACCGCCTTCTCAGTGGCAATCAGTGCAGCCCCGTCAGTTTCAAAATATCACGGCTTACTAGTGTATATTAATTATGTTTTGATCATAGCATGGAACACTTTGCAGTGCATGAATGTGGATTGTTTAATGGGTTTGCATTGATTTCAGCATGGAGCACTTTGCATATGCTAGAATCTATGCAAACTTATTAGACCGTCCACAGTCAGTGAAAGTTCATGTACTGCAAAGTGCTCCATACATGCCGGAATCTATGCAAACTTATTAAGCAGTCCACTACATGAACTTTCACTGAATGTGGACTGTTTAATGAGTTTGAGCATGCATGGAGAACTTTGTTGCAAATGCTATGAAAATTTGCATTTAATCCATGTTTAGCACTGCCACTTTATATGGATGATCAGTCATCATTGATGACTTACAAAAATGTAATGTAATTACCTTACCTGCTGTCCTGGCTACCACTTGTGGGGTTTCCCGTCATCCTCCTCTCTCTTTTCCTCCTACAATCACAGAGACCCTGCCCCCCGGGCCGGGGGTAAGATACACACATGCATGTCATGCGGAGGAGAGTAGGCAGAGCATTAGTCTCCGCCTCTGCCACTGAAATTATATGCACCCGGGCTGGCCAGTCACCGGGTGTTTAAGTATGCACCGTCCATACTGCTAATCATTTAAGCAAGTGCCATGCTACAGGCTGCCGCTCCAGGGGCTATATTTGTGCTGAAGCCGGAAGTCGGCCGTGGGAGCCCCCCGCAAAGTGCTGCCCTAGACCTAGGCCTTATCGGCCTAGGCCAAGGTACAACACTGGTCATGGGTCACTGACAGTAAGTCTGTACAGGGTCAGGGTCTCAGATGACCCTCTGGATATCCGCTGGATGGCTCCGCTGGTGCAGGCCTCGACTCAGCTGCAGCTCACGCTCTCACAGACTGTCTGCACTCAGATCGCCAGTCCCAAGAGAGCACGCTAGGCCTCAATCCATCTCTCTTATAGTCTCTCCCAGCGGTCTGTTCTTCCTCATCGGCCAGCTGGTAGTTTTAGTTCCTGATGTTTCAACCAGAGGGCAAATCCCATCCATTAAGACTACATATCCCGAGATGCTTTGCTTTGCCTTGTCTCTGAATAAGGAGGCAAAAGCTCAGCATCACACTCAGCATTAGAGGGAATCGGCTCCCCCTGCAGCAACACCATGCAGTGTCTTGTGATTGCAGAGATATTTATCCAGCTCCTGGCTACATATCTCTGCCCTTTTTTAAATGTTGGTGCCACGTGGCTTTTCTCCAATCAGCTGGTACCATTCCAGTCAGTAAACTGTTCACAAAAATTAGGAACAATGGTCTGGCTATCACTTAACTGAGTTCCTTAAGGACCCTCGGGTGTAAGCCATCTGATCCTGTTGACTTATTTATGTTGTGCATTCAGGGACGGTATTCTGAATACCTTGTTTGTAAAGAGTGGTTATTTGAGTTACTGTTGCTTTTCTATCATCTGCCCATTCTTCCCTGACCTCTGACATCAACAAGGCATTTTCGTCCTCAAAACTGTCGCTCACTGAGCCGTTGCGCGCACGACCCTGCCACGAACTCCGTGAGTAGGGTCATGGGTCCCACGGACTCGATGTCCGCAGGTATACCCGCGATCGTCACACAGAGCTGAAGAACGGAAGATGCTAATGTAAACAAGCATCTCCCCATTCTGCCTAGTGACACTGTCACTGATCATAGATCCCTGTGATTGGGAGCTATGATCAGTGAAGTGTCACTTATAGCCACACCCCCTAACAGTTAGAATCACTCCCTAGGACACACTTAACCCCTTCCTAGCCCCCTAGTGGTTAACCCCTTCACTGCCAGTGTCATTTTTACAGTAATCAGTGCAATTTTATAGCACTGATCACTGTAAAAATGACAATGGTCCCAAAAATGTGTCAAAATTGTCCGAAGTGCCCGCCATAATGTCGCAGTCGCAATAAAAATCGCAGATCGCTGCCATTACTAGTAAAAAAAAAATTATGAATAAAAATGCCATAAAACGAACCCCTATTTTGTAGACGCTATAACTTTTGCGCAAACCAATCAATAAACGCTTCTTGCAATTTTTTTTTACCAAAAAAAATGTAGAAGAATACGTATCAGCCTAAACTTAGGAAAAAACATGTTTTTTTATATATTGCTTGGGGATATTTATTATAACATAATGTAAAAAATAATGTGATTTTTCAAAATTGTCGCTCTATTTTTGTTTATAGCGCAAAAAATAAAAACCGCAGAGGTGATCAAATACCACCAAAAGAAAGCTCTATTTGTGGGGAAAAAAAGACGTCAATTTTGCGTGGGAGCCATGCTGCAGTTGAAGTGACGCAGTGCCGCATCGCAATATGTGCTCTAGTCTTTGGCGAGCCAAATGGTCTGGGGCTTAAGTGGTTAACTATTAAATGCAACCTATATATTTGCATATACATACAGTATATGGGTGCCTCTGCAGCGACCTGCATTTACTCCTTGCTGAAAAGCACAGGTCAGCATTTATAGTGTGTAAGAGCCCTTAAGGTCATCACAATATACCAGAACCTTGCCAACTATAAATCTAGTGCAGGAAAAGAATGATTGGCAAACTGATTAAAGGTGAAAGCTGTTTTGCTTTGTCTACAAAAGCAGTAAAGTTAAAGTATGAAATAAAAGTGGAAGATTTTTTACTAGCCGCAGATTATCTGAAGAACGCATTTACCGTATTTTTTGTTGACTCAACATACTACACATGAATTGCTGTCACTCACCATGACAGAAAATTACACTCCGTGCTAAAAAGATACTACTGCTTTTATATAATACTTCACCTTTAATCAAGGGGTTGACTATTTGTCTTGCACAATTTTCCCATGTCAGTTGTTTAGAGTCAACCCGCTCTGAAGTAATATTTCAGGTCTAGGAGGAATGTGGTAACCAAAGTCACATTATAGTAAGTCTTTATTGAATTTCCTTTTTACAGTAAGTATTTTTATTTTCTTATTTCTGTTAGGGACTGAACCATTGAACTCTTCCCTTACTAATTTCCAATTCTGTCCCCACCTATATCTAGCCAAATATCTATATTGGTTGCATGCACCCAAAAACCTTTTTTTCTAGATAAAGTAAGGAGGGGTTAGGAACTGTGCCATTGTTCTGCCTGTGCCCCCCATTGGGGAGAGTCACCCTAGTTATCCTAGGTTTTACCCAGTGCCATGGTAAGGCCTTGTTTCACCCAAGACGAAGATGTCAAAATGCATCCACCAACACCTCAGCCCCCCAACACATACACGCGGAAGCTTACTCATCCATGTATTGGCTAGTCCAGTGCAGAAATAACAGTCCTGAAAGCTGAAGTCTGCATTTTTATACTCCTGATCGCATCACGGTAAGCTTCAACGGCAATGACTTGGGATGTACACATGCTGTGGCAGGAAATATACCCCCTGTTGTGTTCACTGGGCATTACCACCCACCGAACAGGACCCATGCAAGTGAATGGGGGTGCACTGCATCCTCCTAGCAACTGCGAGCAGACGATGCCACATATGGCAAAACGTACGTAGGGTGGTCTTGACGTGCTTGACGCAAATCACGTGACATTTGGGCGTTCGCTTTGCCGGCCGGCTTTTCTTAACGCTGATTTGACCTTTATGTTTGTGAGTATGTTTTTTATTATGGAATAAAAGATTTTGGTTTACGGTTTTACGCTATGGGAGTCTTTGCTTGTCTTTTATGAATGGTCCAACCACGTGAAAACTAGGTGATGTCCCTGTGTGATGACCCCTAAGATTTCTGATATCAAATGCCTTTCTGATTCTGGGATTTGGTAAGCGCGCATTTTTACCATTTATCAGCACGGTGTTGGTGAAGAAAATTCTCTCTCTTGCACCCGCATAGGATTTCTTGAGAAGAAACACTTATGATTATTGGACTGTTATGCCCACGATTACATCTTGATGAAGAACTGTTTTCTTATATATAATTTTTGAGCACTCTATTCATAATATTTCTGATTGTTCACAAAAATTCTGTGCACTTTACCACTGTATGCTCATGACTACGTCTTTATGAGGAACTGTTGCTTATATATAATTTTTGAGCACTTTATATATATATATTTTTTTTTTACACTTGATTATTGTATGAGTTATAGAGTATATTTCTATTATTCACTTAGTTGGTTTTTTGTATTATAATTTTTGACTAGTTATAGTGTATACATATTATTCTGTTATAGGTTTTAGATATATTTTTTTAGATTTTTGTAATTGTGAGCGCGGTTGAAATTCCTGACTTAACTGAGAGCAATGCGTGTGGTTTGAGGCATGATAGTGTGGCATTTAGGGGGTTAAAACAGGTGGTGAAGAGGCAACGTATTGCCTCCTCACCACATGTTAAACAATCCGAGCATGGATCGCTGTTCAGAGGAGAGGCAGTCCTTTCCGCAAGTATAAATGGGTCCTAAGGGTCCTATTGGAAACTGAATGTGATGGAGGAAGCTGTTGTGATGTTGTTAAATCTTTTTTTTAGTTTTTATTCTATACAAAAAAGGTCCAGCCTATTGCAGCATTGTTGAATTGCTGTGATTTAGTCTTAGTAAGCACGGGGAAGATGAGCATTTCATCAACATAATCATACCAAAATCCATTCTTCCATCTGGGAACTAAGGTATCTTAAAACGAATCTAAAGTGGGCAATTATTTTGATGTGTCCCTTTTAAAAAGGCACTAAAATTATATTTATGGTCAAAACCCTTCGTCCTCAAAGATATGGAAGGAAAACATAAACACGCCACATGACGAACAACATAAAATAGACCTGAAGTGTGCCCTGGTCTGCGGTAAGGTAAACCCAGGTGAGCTGGGCAGTGAGCCCTGTTCTACTGGGCGGTATGCTAAGAGAAGGGCGCAAAAGACTTGATTTAGGGACAAAGTAGTTTATTATAGTAAGACAATATGATTAGAGAGCAAGGCCGCAGAAGGCTTGAGCCATTTCTGACTGTGGGTCGGGAATGTACTGAGCGAAGCAAGTGGATTTCCATCTTCCCAACTTCCTGATTACGTGTGCTGGAACTCCGTTGCGTGAGGCTGCTGATGCTGCTCCAATGCGAAAAGAATGTCCTGAATAACGAGCTGGGTCAAGGCCTATATTGCGTAGGAGGATCTTGATATGGCTGATAAACTGACTACAGCTGAGAGGTTTAACCGGAAATGGTAATAACGGGCTGTCGGGTGATGGATCGGATAAGTGCGCTAGTAATTGGTCCAAGACGGCCACGGGGCACCAGGTATTGAAGGTTTTGAAAAACTTGATGTCCGTCCCTGGGCCCACCTGTTGTGTTTTAGATACCTCTAGATGTAGAGTGAAGAAGGTTTGGTGGCGAGTGAGGTGCCGTCTGCATAGCGTCTTACAGCGGGAGCTGGTGACTGTAAATTCGCTGGGGCGCAGAAAACCATAGAAGGCTAGGTAAATGGCTGCTTTAATGACCAGGCTAGGAAAGGGGCCAAAAGGGGAACGAGAGAGGAAGAGCGATATCTCACGAAAGATGGCGCCGGTCACGGGAAGACGTTTGCTGCTGACTGGCGGCTGCTGTTTGAGAATACCACGCAGAATTGTCTTGACTGCATGAGCGGCGAATAAGGACGGCTTGGCGGGGTCTTGCAAAGAAATAAAGTGTTGGATGCCTGTTAGATAGAGTCTGATAGTATTGTGAGCCAAAGTCATCTGCGTGTGGCAGTATGAAATGAAAGCAAGGATATGATGGAGATCGCCTGGGCTCGCCCCGGGAAAGGCTGCTAGGAATCTGTTGTACATTTTCCAGGCAGCACGATAGGCCTTGATCGTGTTGTGAGATAACGAAACGTTAATGAGCTTGGTAGCATTGCGTAGGTATGGATTCAATGCAGAGTTAGCTGAGACCAGTGTGGGATAGTAGGCATGGTTGGGTCGGCTCCAGGTTCCTGTGAAAAGAACGATTCGAAATTAAGGCGGGACAGGGCATCAGCTAAGGTATTACATTTGCCTGGGATGTGGATGCAGAGAAGATTAAATTGGTGCTGAAGGGACAATTGTACCAGCCTGCGTAGAAATTACATTATGGCCAGTGACTTAGAACGGCCTTTGTTTATGATGTTGGCTGTGGCTTGATTGTCTGTAACAACAGTAACTGTCTGTCCTGCCCAGCTACTGCCCCAGGCTTGCGCTGCAGCCACTATAGGATATAGCTCGAATAACGAGGATGATAGACTGAACCCGGGGATTGCGAGAATTTCTGGCGGCCATGGGCCTGTGAACCAGTGACGGTCAAAGATCGCTGCAAAGCCTGTGGAGGCTGCAGCATCAGTGACTATCTGGGGTGAAGAGGGGGATACTGATGGGATAAACATTGAGATACCGTTCCAATTTGCTAAGAAATCGTCCCACATGTTGAGATCGGCTGTCGCTGCTTGATCTAGCCTGAAGACACGGTCGGGGTCTTGGACTTGGGAAAGAAATACCAAGAGGCGGGAGACAAAACATCGACCCTGGGGGATGATCCTTACCGCGAAGTTGAGCATCCCGAGCAAAGACTGAAGTTGTCTCTTGGTGCACCCTTGGGTAACCGTAAAGGTATGGATGACCTCCCTGATGCGGGTTAGTTTGTCGAGAGGTAAGCTAGCCTGCATGGTTTGAGTGTCGAGGATGATACCCAAGAAGGTGATGCGTTGTGCAGGGCCTTCCACCTTCTTCTCTGCTATGGGTATATTGAGTTTGGCAAAAACTTCCCTAAGGCTATTTAGATCTACTGGAGGTTCCCCAGGTTCCTCAATAAGCAGAAAGTCGTCCAAGTAGTGGATCACTTTCTGACAGGACGCGTGGTGTGAAAGAATCCAGGACAGGCACTGGGCGAACGTGTCGAAGAGCCACGGACTGCTTTTGGAGCCGAAGGTTAATTTTGTGGCGAAATAGTACTGGTCCTTCCATTTGACACCGTGCCATTGCCATAGGCATGGATGAATCGGTAATAACTTAAAAGCGTCCGCGATGTCAGCTTTGGACAGCCAGTCGCCAGCTCCTAAGCTGAGGATGGTTTGGATGGCAAGGTCTACGGAGGAATATTTAAGGCCGAATTCTTCTGAGGGTATAAGGGAATTTAAACTGGGTACGTGAGAAAAATGAGGCGCGGACAAATCATAGACTAAACGAAGTTTATTTGAGAATTTCCCTTTCACAAGCCCGATAGGGCTGACTCTCCAAACAGAAAAAGGTGGGTGTGAGAAGGGGCCGATCATGTATCCCCGATCAAGTTCATTTTGCAGCAAGGTGCTGATCGCTTCTTTGTCTGTGGCTGCTGACCGAAGATTTCTGCATTCGTGGGTGGTGTCTGCAAGAGTGATAAACCCCCGTGTGGAAACCTACGGTGAAACCCTGTAGTAGGAAGGCTGCTAGTGAGGGAGATGGGTGTGAAAGAAGGTAGAAGTGCAGCCATCCGATGTGTATGCGGCTCAGTCATGTGTGGTTAGGTTTTTTGATCCCACAGGCGATTCTGGGGTGAGCTTGGTGGCAAGCGAGGCAGACGTGGAGGAGTCTACATTGAGGGAAATGGAAACCCCCGATATTGAAGTTGTTACAAATTTGAGCTCCTCCTAGCGTTTTAATGGGTCGACCTAACTTGTCTTCTTGTGGGCGCTGTGTGGATGTACCTGAGCTCTGAGCTGTGTTTGAGAAGGGGGGAAAGTACGGAGGGCGTCTGCCCTCGTTTTCCGAACACCAGCTAGCTGTGTGGGTGGCCGACTGGCAGTTGGTGCACAGTGGGGAGCGTAGTCCCGCAAAATGGCGACAGAATAGTTCTGTATCGACTGCGCTCCAGTCGGTAGCCAACTGAAACTGGCTGAGCCTGGCAGCTGCTTTGGCTGAAAAGGAGCGGTGGTAGTCATAGAACGCGCTACCTCCATACCTATAACCTAGATCCGTCACTGCGTGTAAATACAGATCTAGTTCTTCCCTTTTGTTGGGGTTGAGGGAGCAAATTATGTCTCTGACCATGCCGAAGGCGAGCACGAACTCAGTGACTGTGAGCTTACGTGTGAGCCTACGGTCTTTTGCTTTTAGGACGACGGAGACATCCCCCCATGTATAGGCTTTGTTCTACGCTGCGTCGTGTACCGAAATAAGGAGGGATGCGAGATTGACGTCCCGGCCATCTAAAATGTCCTTCCTAATGTTAGCTGGGACGAGATGTGCCGGGAAGATGGTGGAGCTGTACTGGGGCGTACCTAACGGCATTGGCATGGGGGTGGTAGTGGCGGGTGACGTGGGGAGCACTTGTCGTTCTTCCAGAGACACTACTCTGGTCTGGACATCGGAGACTGTCGATGAGAGTGAAGCCACTAAGGAGTGCAGCTGAGCAACTGCTGATGCAATGGAGTGTAGGGACGCCTGGGAGTCTGATGGGGCTGGCGTAGATGGTGGAAATAGCAATTTGAAGAGTTCGGCTTTTCTTGCTGAATATCCCTACGTCGCAGTTCTGCCGTGAGTTTCGGGATGGTCCAGGCTCTGTAGAGCTGTCCGTCATCGTTGGTTGAACCCGCCCCAGGTGATGACGGGTCGGGGGAAGAGATGTCGCTGCCGGCCAACGACATGGCGTCCGCTAAACAAGAGGGGAAATGCATATGTTTTAAGAAAAGGTTGGGGATACAGGAGGGGACAGAAAGGTATTTTGAGGAAAGCACAAAGTAGGAAAAATCAGGGGGAGTGACAGCCATAGCGACAGTTGGTTTGCGCTTGAGCGCTGTTTGAGTGAAATTTTTTTACAACTCATAAGAATGCGTGACAACCGAGGTGAGCCAGGAGGTGACTGGCTAGGTAACCGATAGCTCTGGTGTGCTCCGACTGTGCTCGGCACAGACTAGTGCACCAGAGTCCCCGGGGCGGACCGGGGAGGGTAACGGAAGTCTGGTGTGCTAAGTAGGAATGTTGCGGTCTGTAGAAACTTGACGTGTGTTCGGTCGGCTAAATGCTTGCACTGCCAGCAAGAATGGGGGTTTAGGCGACCTTGTCTGCGTAGTGGAGGCTTGTGCTCCGAAAACAGAGTGAGATGCGTAGAAGTATGTGACAGTTGCTAACGCCTCGGAACCAAAATAAAATTATGCGTGTGAAGTTAAATATGTCGTGAAAGTGTGTAAGAGAAAGGAAATTTTTAAATCTTATTGTTCCATACCTTCTAACGGTGCACCTGCCTTGAAGCCCTGGTGCTGGCGACTCTGTTGGGGTCAAGGACTGAGTTTGTGTGAAAACCTACAGCGGGGTGACACGGGAGTAGTAATAAGGTGGGTTTACAAGCTGTTTCGGGGCCATAGCCGACCACCTGGTGAAGAAATGCAAAACCTAGCCAGGTTACCCTGTGTTCTACCCCCCCCCCCTTTTTTTTTTTTTTTACCTGAAATGGGTGGTCCGAGCCTGTTGCAGGATGGACCAAATGGCAAACTTACTGACCTAAAAGAGGAAAAGGGATAGAGAAAACGTATGAGTAGCCGTGTTGCTACTGGAGACGTTTGGCTGTTTTGTGAGCCAAATGCAGAAAGACTTGCCGTGGTTGCAAGATGGTTTAGTTTAGAAAGATAAAAGGTAAGAAAAATGATTATGTGGGGTTGACCGTGCGTACTTCGAGCGATTTGGTGCAGAAGTTGTGAATGAACATGCAATTAGGTTCGAGAAAGGTGAAAGAAAGTATCGTAGAGCTTGTGCTGTGACTAGTAGAACCGGGCTGGATGCGAGCCCTAAAAGAACGGTTGGTGAAAGATTTGGCCCGTTGGGTCGATGATGTGATAAGACTCGGTGCGGTATTTTTACAATTGGTTCCGTGTGGATTCGAAACATAGCTGCGACTAGGTGCGAATCCCACGTAACCAGTTGTGAGTCAGTCGATGACAAGGGTTAGGACTGCCTAAGTGTAGATGACTGCCCCCCCCTCTTTTTTTTTTTTTTTTATATATTTAAGGGTATTTGACAAAATGACGAAAATATTCAAATCGTACAGTTTGACGACCGGATTTCGAATCGGCAGTCTGGAGTGCGTATGTGATCTGAACGAAAGAGTAGAAGGCCAACTCGAGGCGGGGTGCATGTTTGAAACCGTGTAAGGGTAGCAACTGGTTTCGGTTTACTTAGCGGCAGGCCGAAAAATTTAACATATATGAAGATGCTGTTAGAAAAAGGGGGGGGTACTAGCTGAGCAATAATTTCGAAAAAGTAAACATGGTAACGAATCGATACGAATTCAGAGTAAAGGAAGCAAGATGACCCTGCCTGTGACGGAAATGCGTGCCGATTTTAACGAAAGCTGTGAACGAGTACAGAATAAGAACGTATGGGTGAATACGGCAGGTAGAAGACAATATACGTGAAAGATAGCGTGAAAGAGATACTAGCCGAAAGTGCGACAATTTAGCAAAGAAAAACAAGCTAACGAACTGATACCAACTTGAGTAAAGAATAACGAGAATAGTCCTACCTGCGACGACGAGGCGTAACGGTCGACGAAAGTTTACGAATGGAGACGGGATAGCGATGGTGTTGTACGCACTTACGAAAACGAAGTAAGAAGCAAAGGTCGGCCCGGTGACGTTGTACCGCGCACTGGAATTGACCTACCGTGCACTGGAATCGACACTGAACGGTGTGCAAGGTCTGGTTATATACCCTCCGGGCTCCTCCCATAATTACGGGCCACCATACTGGCCCTCTTATTTATGGCGACTCAATCACTTATCTGGGAATTCAGCTGCCAGCTGATTTAACCACTCTATACACACGTAACTACTTACCACTTACTGCACTCAATCCAAGGCGATCTTAAGTGTTGGGGAAAACTCTGCTTCTCATGGTTTGGTAGAGCAGCGATCTTAAAAATTAACGTGCTATTCCGTCTATTGTACCCCATGCAGGGGATCCATCTCAGACTCCCGGCTGCTTTTTTTGCATTGCTTAAAAAAACTTTTTAGTGCCTACCTATGGAAGTCACAAAACCCCCAGAATTTGATTTCAAATGCTTTCGCTCCCACGAACCAAGGAAGAAATTTGGGTTGCCGAACATTAAACTGTGGGTTTCCTCCGGGTGCTCCAGTCTCCTCCAACACCCCAAAGACATACTGGTAGGTTAATTGACTCCTGTCTATAATTGGACCTTAGTATGTGTATGTATGAATGTGAGTTAGGGACCTTAAATTCTAAGCTCCTTGAGGGCAGGGACTGGTGTGAATGTAAAATACAGTGACTTGAAAAATTATTTAAATTTTCCACATATTGTCATGTTACAATCAAAAACGTAAATGTTAGACTTGTGCACAATGGAAAATTTAGTTTAGTTTCGATTTGTTGTCATTCGTAAAATACATCATTTCGTTCTGTTATATTCTTTATGTTACTTTAATAAGTTTTCGGATAATTCGTTATTATTCGTAGAGTGTCGACTTCATTCGTTCGTATTCATTGAAATTCGCTATTTATGTATGTATAGACATTCGTGATAATGATTTGTAGTTTGGAAAGTCGTTTGTTTATTGAATCTTTTAACACACAAAATGACAACGTCTCTTCTCCTCGGCTCAAATACAATACAACACCCTTCTCACTCAGTTCTCAGGAATGCACTTTGCCAGTAATCCAACCTCCAGCACAAAATTAATTAGCTGATTGGACTATAAGATTTACTTTGAGCTGACCTTTTGTTTCATTAGATCTTTAACCATTTGGGATCCGCGCTATTGCCAAATGACGGCATTAGCGCGGATCTACTTTTCCGGGACTACGTCTATTGACGTCGTCCCGGGTACGAGCGGCCTGCGCGCGCCCTGAGGGGCGCGCGCGGCGCGCTCTGTGATCGGCGAGTCCGTGAGACTCGCCTGATCACCGATCCGTGCAAGGGGTCGATCCCGACCCCTTATCACGTGATCAGCTGTCAGCCAATGACAGCTGATCATGTGATAGAACGGAGCCGGTAATCGGCTATTATTCCTCCTCGCGCTGACAGCGCGAGGAAAGAAAAAAAAAGCCGATCACCGGCGGCCGTGATCGGGACATCAGTCCCGATCACGGCCAGCAATACAGCTGACCACCTGCCCCCTGCCAGTGCCCACCTGCCCACCGCAGTGCCATCCTGAATAAAAGTAAGTGCCCCCCAGCAGTGCCACCCAGCAGTGCCCATAGTGCCCTCAGTGCCACCCACAGTGCCATCCAGCAGTGCCACCAACAGTGCCACCCACAGTGCCCACAATGTGCCCACAATGTGCCTCAAAGGTGCTGCACCCCAGTGCCGCCCATCAGTGCCCAGCAGTGCCGTCCATCAGTGCCCAGCAGTGCCGCCCATCAGTGCCCAGCAGTGCCACCTATCAGTGCCACCTATCAGTGCCCATCAGTCCCATCTATCAGTGGTACCTATCAGTGCCCATCCGTGCCACCCATCCGTGCCACTTATCCGTGCCACCCATCCATGCCATCTTATCTGTGCCCATCTTTGCCCATCAGTGCCGCCTTATCTGTGCCCATCGGTGCCGCCTTATCTGTGCCTATTAGTGCCGCCTTAACTATGCCTATCAGTGCCCACCAGTGCAGCCTATCAGTGCCCACCAATGCAGCCTATCAGTGCCCACCAATGCAGCCCATCAGTGCCCACCAATGCAGCCATCAGTGCCGCCTAATCAGCGCACACAAAAATGAAGGAGAAAAATGACCCGTTTGCAAAATTTTATAACAAACTATTAAAACATGATTTTTTTTTTTGCATCTTTTTTTGTTTGTTTAGCAAAAAATAAAACTCCGAGCTGTAACTAAATACCACCAAAAGAAAGCTCTATTTGTGGGAAAAAAATGATAAAAATTTCATTTGGGTACAGTGTTGTATGCCCGCGCAATTGTCATTCAAAGTGCATCAGCGCTGAAAGCTGAAAATTGGTCTGGGACTGAGGGGGGTTTAAGTGCCCAGTAAGCAAGTGGTTAAAGAATTACCAAATCCTGTCGAATTCATTCAAATTCATTCGTTATATTTCTTTTGTATTCGTTGTTATTCGTTATTTTTTTATTTGGACATTCGGATGCATCCGAATGTCCGAATTCGGCCGAATTTCGATTCGTTACGAAACTAATTGCACAAGCCTAGTAAATGTATTTTATGTGATATACCAACACAAAGTGGCACATTATCATTTCCCTTTCACTTCACGATTAATGGCGGTTAATTTTTTTTACAAATAAATATGTGAAAAGTATGGTGTGCATTTGTATTCAGCCCCCTTATCTCTGATACCCCTAACTAAAATCTAGTGGAAACAATTGCCTTCAGAAGTCAGATTATTAGTAAATAGAGTCCACCTGTGTGTAATTTAAAGAGGTTGTAAGCCTTTGTGTTTTTTCACCTTAAAGAGGAAGTAAACCCTGATGAGTTTACTTCCTCTTTTTTTCCCTGCAAAGGTAAAGCATAATGGACTACTATGCATCGCATAGTAGCCCATTATGTGTCACTTACCTGACACAGGAGCCAGCGAAGTCACGCTGTCCCCTGTAGTCCGCCGCATCCATCTTGCTGGTGGCGTCTCGCAGCTCCGCCGCTGTCATTCGGCGAAGCCGCGATGACGTCACTCCCGCCCATGCGCACGGGAGTCGACAAATGCGGCAGCTCCATTTTTGGAACTGCCGCGTTCAGTGCGCCTGCGCGCCGCTGTCTACGGCGCATGCGCCGTAGACAGCGGTGCCCGTTTTCAGGCAAATATCTCCTAAACCATATAGGTTTAGGAGATATTGCTTGGACCTACAGGTAAGCCTTAATCTAGGCTTACCTGTAGGTCAAAGTGGTTTGTAAGGGTTTACAACCACTTTAATGCATCCTATGCTTTAAGGTGAGAAAACACCTGGCAGTCACTGGCCCCCCAGCCCCCCATTTTACTTACCTGAGCCCTGAAACTTGACCCGGCAGGGATGCGCTGTCTCTCTGCCTGGGGTTCTTGGCTCTTGATTGGATAGATTGATAGCAGCACAGCCATTGGCTCCCGCTGCTGTCAATCAAATCCAATGACTAGGGAGTGGGGCCAAGTCATACATTTGGCGGCAATGTACGCCGAATGCTGGACTCGGGAGCACGCCTACAAGGTAACCCCCCCGGGAGAGCGCTTCTACTAGGGGATTATCTGATGTGGGGAGGAGCCGCAAAGGACAAGGTTTGGGGCCATTCTGTGCAAAACGAGCTGCACTGTGGAGGTAAATATGATATGTTTGTTATTTTAAAAAAAACCCTTACAGTGACTTTAATCTCAGTATAAATACAGCTGTTCTGTGAAGCCCTCAGAGGTTTGTCAGAGAACATTAGTGAACAAACAGCATCATGAAGGCCAAGGAACACACCAGACAGGTCAGGGGTAAAGTTATGGAGAAGTTTAAAGCAGGGTTAGGTTATTAAAAAAAATATCCCAAGCTTTGAATATCTCATGGAGCACTGTTCAATTCACCATCTTAAAATGGAAAGAGTATGGCACAATTGCAAACCTACCAAGACATGGCTGTCCACCTAAACTGACAGGCCGGGCAAGGAGAGCATTAATTTAGTGAAGCGGCCCAGAGGCCCATAGTAACTCTGGAGGAGCTGCAGAGATCCACAGCTCAGGTAGGAGAATCTGTCCACATGACAACTATTAGTCGTGCACTCCACAAATCTGGCCTTTATGGAAGAGGTGCAAGAAGAAAGCCATTGCTGAAAAAAAGCTATAAGAAGCCCCTTTTGCAGTTTGCGAGAAGCCATGTTGGGGACACAGCAAATATGTGGAAGAAGGTGCTCTGGTCAGATGAGACCAAAATTGAACTATTTGGCCTAAAGCAAAATGCTATGTGTGTCTGAAAACTATCACTGTACATCACCCTGAACACATCATCCCCACCGTGAAACATACTGGTGGCAGCATCATGTCGTGGGGATGTATTTCTTCAACCGGGACCAGAGAAGCTGGTAAGAGTTGATGGGAAGATGGATGGAACCAAATACAGGGCAATCTTAGAAGAAAACCTGTTAGGGTCTGCAAAAGACTTGATACTGGGGTGGAGGTTCACCTTCCAGCAGGGCAACGACCCTAAACATACAGCCAGAGCTACAATGGAATGGTTTAGATCAAAGCATATTTATCTGTTAGAATGGCCCAGTCAAAGTCCAGGCCTATATTCAATTGAGAATCGATGGCAAGACTTGAAAATTGCTGTTCAGACACTCTCCATCCAATCTGAAAGAGCTTGAGCTATTTTAAAAAGAAGAATGGGTAAAAATTCCACTTTCTAGATGTGCAAAGCTGGTAGAGACATACCTAAAAAGACTTGCAGCTGTAATTGCAGTGAAAGGTGGTTCTAAAAAGTATGGACTTAGGGGGGCTGAATACAAATGCACCCCACACTTTTCGCATATTTAATTGTCACTTTGTGTTGTTCTATGTGTTGCGTGTGATATAAAATATGATGTTTTTTTATTATAAGACTAGAACAGCATTCAGACACAGAACTTCTCAAACAAATGCTGTTGGATACAATGGGAACGTAGATACCATTGTTGTATTCAATTGACAGTTTGAATAGGCTATTGTCTCTATGGCTTCCATAAAAAGATAAGAGAGGCTCTCTCAAACTGAAAGAATGACTGTTAGTTGGTTGTTATAGAAAACAACCTGAGCTATATAAAGGTTGCCAGACATAAACTGGGGAGACTTCAACATGGATCAATGGTGGCTGGTGAAGTTTTAGGATGGGGGCGCCAGACCCCACCCTTCCTTTTTGACCACTCCCACTTCCCCATAAGCCCCACCCCTTATAGAATCCACCCACTCCATCCCCTGTATTCCACTTGTTTCCATCCATAGTGTCAGGAGTATACAGCTCAGCATCACAGAACAGAGTATACAGATCATAGATATGGTATATAGCTCAGCATTACAGATACGGTATACAGCTCACCACCACAGCAGGATAATGCACCATGTCACAAAGCTCGAATCATCTCACCGCTGGTTTCTTGAACATGACATTGAGGTCACTGTACTCCAATGGCCTCCACACTCACCAGATCTCAATCCAATAGAGCACCTTTGGGATGTGGTGGAACAGAAGATTTGCATCATGGATGTGCAGCCGACAAATCTGCAGCAACTGTGTGATGCCATCATGTCACTATGGACCAAAATCTCTGAGGAATGTTTCCAAAACCTTGTTAAATCTATACAATGAAGAATTAAGGCAGTTCTGAAGGCAAAAGGGGGACCAACCCGGTACTAGCAAGCTGTACCTAATAAAGTGGCCAGTAAGTGTGTATATGATATGGTAAAGTGAATTTATTAATAGTAAAACAAAGACATCCAAATACCAGCAAACATAAAGATATAAGTGACCAATTAACCAAATATTAAAATACTTATCCACCTAACTAATACAATATACAGTATACAATATGAGGAACACAGGTCACGGGAAATACCCCAAATCCAAGAAAGGGGGGTACCAGGACTGAGATCAGGAAACAGGCTAGCAGATATAAGGTTGCAGAGTACAGGATGCAGGGCAAGAGCAGGAGCAGAAAAAATGGCAAGCAACATCATACTTTTAGATTGTAAGCTCTTCTGAGCAGGGTCCTCTTAATCCTTTTGTATTTAATTGTATTGTAACTGTATTGTCTCCCTTTTATATTGTAAAGCGCTGCGTAAATTGCTGGCGCTATATAAATCCTGAATAATAATAATAATAATAATAATAATACTTAGCACAACAAAGCAATACACTGGTGTGAAGTGTACTAGCAGAGGAGAACCTAAACACTCTCCCAGCAACCAGTATCAGGTAGAGACTGATTACTAGAAACTGCTGGCTGCTGGGAGACACTCGCTGGTGGACACTGGAACTACAACTTTCTACTCTAATGCCGCGTACACACGATCAAACAATCGGGTGGAAAAGTCCGGCAAACTCAAGTCCGCCGGACAATCCCCCCGTGTGTAGCCTCCGGCATGCTTTTTTGACCCGAAAGTATGGCGGACTTAGAAAGTAGTTTTGCACTCCAATCTTCCCGCCGGACTCTCATTTCGGCCATGCGTATGCCAGTCCGCCGTACTTTTGAAATGAACGGACTTTTCCCGCCCGGAGAAAAGTCTGCTCATTTCAAGCGGGTCTCCAGGTAGGCGGGGGCCGCGAAGGAGACGTCGCTGGCCCCGCCACCTGGTATGGACTTAAAGGGGAACCCCAACGCCGGAAAAAATCGGCGTGGGAATTCCCCCCAGGTCCAAATCAGACCCTTGTACGAGCAGGCTACCCGGCCGGCCAGGAAAGGGGGGGACGAGCGAGCGCCCCCCCCCCTCCTGAGCCGTTCCAGGCCGTGTGCCCTCAACATGGGGGGTGCCTTGGGGAAGGGGGGCCGTGCGGCCGTGCGGCCCCCCCACCCCAAAGCACCTTGTCCCCATGTTGATGAGGACAAGGGCCTCTTCCCGACAACCCTGGCCGTTGGTTGTCGGGGTCTGCGGGCGGGGGGCTTATCGGAATCTGGGAGCCCCCTTTAATAAGGGGGCCCCCGGATACCGGCCCCCCACCCTATGTGAATGAGTATGGGGTACAATGTACCCCTACCCATTAACCTGTGAAAAAAAGTACAAAAAAAACACAACACAGGGTAAAAATAGTTTATTGCACAGCTCTGGGGGTCTTCCATCTTCGGGGGTCTTCTCGCCGGACTCCGCTATCTTCTGCTAGCTCTTTTGCTAGCAGAGGAGCCCGGCTTTCTTCCACGCCGCCGCCCTTCTTCTGACTTCGGGGGTCTTGTCCCCCTCTTCTGCTCTTCTGGGGTCTTGCCCCCCTCTTCGGTTCTTCTGCCGGGCCACCGCGCCTTCTTATAGCTCTTTTACAGGCGGGTCTTCTGTTGCCGCTGACGTCGCCGCTGCCTTCTGGCCTTCTGTTCTTCTCTTCAGATGTTGACTCGTCGCATGCTTCGCTCACAATGGCTCCAACGCGATGCGCGGCGACTTATATAGGGACATCACTGGATGATGTCCCCGCCCATTATGGTGTCACAGTCCCAGAGGATGCTGGGACTGTGACATCATAATAGGCGGGGACATCATCTGGTGATGTCCCTATATAAGTCGCCGCGCGCCCGGTCCCCATCAGGAGAAGAGAAGAACAGAAGGCGGCGGCGGCGACAGAAGACCGGGCAACCGCCTGTAAAAGAGCTATAAGAAGGCGCGGTGGCCCGGCAGAAGAACCGAAGAGGGGCACAAGACCCCAGAAGAGGAGGACAAGACCCCCGAAGTCGGAAAAAGGGCGGTGGCGAGGAAGAAAGCCAGGCTCCTCCGCTAGCAAAAGAGCTAGCAGAAGATAGCAGAGGAGTCCGGCGAGAAGACCCCCGAAGACGGAAGACCCCCGGAGCTGTGAAATAAACTATTTTTACCCTGTGTTGTGTTTTTTTTGTACTTTTTTTCACAGGTGAATGGGTAGGGGTACATTGTACCCCATACTCATTCACATTATTAAAGGGGGCTCCCGGATTCCCATAAGCCCCCCGCCCGCAGACCCCGACAACCAACGGCCAGGGTTGTCGGGAAGAGGCCCTTGTCCTCATCAACATGGGGACAAGGTGCTTTGGGGTGGGGGGCCTGGTACGGCTCAGGAGGGGGGGGGGGCGCTCGGTCGTCCCCCCCTTTCCTGGCCGGCCGGGTAGCGTGCTCGGACAAGGGTCTGATGTGGACTTGGGGGGAACCCCCACGCCGATTTTTTCGGCGTTGGGGTTCCCCTTTAAGTCCATACCAGGTGGCGGGGCCAGCGACGTCTCCTTCGCGAGCCCCGTCTACCTGGAGACCTGCTCCAAATGAACAGACTTTCCTCCGCGTGTGTGGGCGAGTCCGTTCATTTCAAAAGTAGGGCGGATAGTACGGCGGACTTAGTACGCCGTATTAGTCCGCTGAAAAAGTGCCGTGTGTGGGCAAGTAGCCCGTTCGGAAAGTCGGACGGACAGTCTGGCGGGAAGTCCGCCAGACTAAGTCCGTCGGATAGTCCGCTACGTGTGTACGCGGCATAAGAAGCATAGTGCCAGCAGCACTTGACTCAAGTCCTGACAACCACCCACCTAATGGGCACTGTGGTGCAGATTTTTAAGGGTTAAAGGAAGCAATGAGCTGGGGTCATAACACCTTCTCACTGTCTGTCAAATGTCCTCTGAAAGTGATCCACCGCAGATTGTTTTTCAGGGTGCACTGCTAGAATAAATCAGCCCTTAGGAAGCGCTGCGTAAATTGATGGCGCTTTATAAAGACCTGAAATAAATAAAATAAAAAAATAAATGTTGTAAGACGACATAAAACAACAATCCGGCTGTAAAAGGCACAGGTGTGTCCAATCTTTGTAGATGGAATGAGGAAATGAGAACTGGCCAGTCTTACATGGCAGGTGTATGATCACTGGGCTGTATCGGGGTGAGAGAGAAGTCAGTGACTTACCAAAAAAAAATGATGAATTTACTCTGCTGCACAAAAAATGACATTTATAGAATTCTTGGTCACGTAGGAGTTATCCTGTACTAAACACAAAGACAATATGGAATTCACAAAATTTATACAAACATGACCTTATACGTATAAGGTGAAGTGGAAAATCACAGAAAAAAAGAACAGAAAAAGCTAGTACGGTATTTAAAATGTTTACCTAATGTTTAACTTTCCATAAATTATTCACTTGCAATGTGCCTCTTTCGAAATATTAGATTTTTTTCAGGTTCCCTAAAATGACCCCCTCCTTTCTGGCACATCAAAGCCCTCATCTGTTCTGAGGGGGTCAAATTACTCTCTGTGCTGCTGGCCTAGCTCCTCCATGCTCACCTCCATACAAGTGGTTCAACAATAGGTCATAGTAGCCCACACAGCTATTATGGAGCCTGGAGGTGGAAAGAGGTCCTATTAGGGAGGCCGTTGAGACAATTTAAACAGAAAATCTGTGAACATGTGAGGATAACACATATCTATCCCTGTATTATTAGAGGAAGAGGAATTCCAGGTATGGATATTTTATTTATATGTAGCAAGGTCCCAGGCCTCCTTTAGTCTAATGAGAATCTTCAGAGCCAGGGACAGCTGACATCCTTCCGTATAGAGTGGGTTGCAAGGCATAGTGGGTGTAATGTGAGGTAGATTCATGGGCGTCAGACACTTCTTGAATGCAAAGAGATTTATTTTCACTTGAACAGAACAGTGGGGGAGAGGGTTTGGGGCCAGGACACCCTTATGTAGTTCAATGTCAATTAGCAGACTCTGAGACTTCTATAGGTAGACAACCATTCAGGGAAAGGCATCCAGCAAGACACTACATCTGTATGTGTAGGAATGCTGTCTCCTATGGCAACAGTCTTAGAACAATTCCTAACACAGATTGTAAGGAATTCCTTAACTTTCATACAGTCACTTCTTGTAGACTCTCAGCCCACTGAGCCCTCAGTCTCTCTCACTAGACTTGCTGATTCACTGCCACTGAATCTCATGAACTCTTCTATTCTTCTTACTTTAGTATCTTGCTCAAGCGTCACCCCCGCTTCCCTGCTGGGACCCTGGCTTGGCACTCCAGATATTCCTCAAGCATCACCCCACTGACTGGCTTTGTACCTGCTGAAGTTTCCCGATTCTTCACCGTCCCCAGTTGGTGAGAATACGGCTCTGGTACTTGTTTCAGCTACTCACAGTGGTCCCTGGTACAAGGTGATTGATCCCTTAACTTCCCCTCTACCTCTGACCACAACAGGTTCTCCGGCTGGCAGAACCATCACTTCTGGTTGGACTGCAAGCCGCAATCCCAACCCTACGCTGCTCTCTTGCTTCTAGATAGGCCCTCAGACAACCTAGCAGCCAGATGTGCCCGGATTAGGTCCAAACTCTGGCCTAGCAGCCCAGGCAATACAACACACATCCACCCAGACAGCAAGGTGGCACAGAAACCTGACCTCACCGAAATAAATAGGCTCTCCCAGCAGGCCAAGGTACCCAAGAAAATCCCTGCCCATTGGCTGAGATACTCTATCTATTCCTAATCTGTCCTTGATACCCGGCCATCTAGTAACTGAAGAGAGAAGTGCAGCAATTCCAGACTTAGGCTGAAATCAATTGATCCCTAGCAATTAGCCAAGGCAACTATACCTGGCAGGTAAATATAAGAGCAACATTGCCTAAACATCAGGGTGCTACACATGGTTACATTGATCCAGCTTGGTCTATGTATATGCTATACCTGGCTGGTCTGTCTGGAAACTGGAAATTACTGTAGTAGAGACTGCTACTCCAGTGACCTCCACTTACGTCCAGGTCTGGTGCTGAGTGGCTGCTCTGCTGCATTCTGAATACAGGTCAAGGTCAGCCACTCATCACTAGTGCCATTCAGAGAATGATTAGAATTTACTGAATGAGTGCAAAGTGTTCTCTGATTGGATGATGTGGAGAAGCAGGATGGTGATGTCATGTTCTACACCTCAGAGTGTGCAGGTCCTCCTCCTTGTTGTAGGTGGCGCTGGTTGCTGTGCCACTGTGCAGGAGGAATGGAGGCTGAGGCCGCGTACACACGGGCGGACTGTCTGCCCAACTTAGTCCGCTGAACAGTGTTTCAGCGGACAATCCGCTCGTGTGTGGGCTTCAGCTGACTTTTTCAGCGGACAGTCTGACGAACAAAGTCTTACGGAATTTCCGTAAGACAGTCCGTTCAAACTTGGTTTTGTCCGTCCAAACTTGGTTTCAGCGGACAGTCCGCTCGTGTGTAGGCAAGTTGGACGGACTAAGTATGGCGCATGCTCATAAAGGGTTTACACGGCCGAAGGTTGCATTGCAGTGTATAGGACGTCGTTTTTCTAGTCCCGTCGTACGTGCCGTACACGTCATCACGCACGCTTTCAGCGGACTGTCTGCTCATCGTGTGTGGTCAAGTCCGTTCATGCTAATTTTGAACGGACTGTCTGTCGGATTGTCTGCTGAACTTAGTTGGGCAGACAATCCGCCCGTGTGTACGCGGCCTGAGAGGAACATTGTTCCTCTGCAGGCTCTGTAGGTGTCATCAGGGGGAACTGTGGTCCAATTGGACACTGTAACATTGGCTGACCTTGCCGGCCATCTTTAGTGTGGTCAATGCTAAAACAAAGCAGTGCCCTGCTGTAGTTGGTTGCATTCTGTAAGTAGCTAGTGTAAGGAGAGGAACCACACCTGTCAGGGACAGTGAGCCTCAGGGAAAGCTTCCTGCTAGAGGAGGGGAGACACCACTGTCAGCTTTATAGTCTACCACTTAATACCTCAGCTCTGCCGAGTCACCTCTGGTATGGGTCTGGTATGGATTTGGGGGGGGGGACTCCATACCATTTAAAAAAAAATGGCGTGGGGTTCCCCTTTAAATCCATACCAGACCCGAATTGTGGGGGGGATGCCATTTATTTATTTTTTCATTGCCAATTTTTTTTTTTTACATTCAGCCGTCAGTGGGTTACCCTGTTGACAGCTGATGACTTATCGGTTGTTAAGGTCTTGGTGGCCGCCCACTCCTTAACAACTGGCTATTCACAGTTTAAGGAGAAACAAAAATGCAAAACGCATGAAAAATGCATGCAAAAAGCATTAAAAATGCATGTTAAAAAACGTAAAACACGCTGGAAAACCGCATCAGCTGCAACCACATAGATGTGAACCTAGCCTAACAGATGCAGTGCCTGGTTATGTAGGCCAGCTTTGTGTGACATGTGCAGTACTGAGAGATACTGTTTTTGGAACTGTTTCTGCAAGTGTGTGCCGCAGTTACTATAGCCATTGTACCTGAGCTAGTGATTGCAGATCTCTGTGCCTTATCAGCACTCCATTTATGATACAAAAATACAAGAATTGTTTAACCCTTTCCTGACTCTATTTACCATTCCTCCAATTTGGGTACCCAATTCCTGGCCCCCGTCCACAGATGTATCCAGCTACCAGGGAGATTGACCAGGTATGATACATACATAGTTATTTTGGTCAAATCTTTTACCCCCTGTTACATTTACAGTCAAGAAGAGCTAACATCCAGTGTACAGGGGGAGACTTCAGAATTATTGTCACTAGTCCCAGATCCCCATCGCAGGCTGCGCAGTAAGGAGAATTTGTTTAGCTGTCTTAGTAGTGTAGATATATTACCCTCAGAGGTTTCGTCATCCTGACCAGCGTTCAAATTAGCCCTGTATGCTGAACACAGTCTTCCTCCGTCTGTAAAAATTGACAGCTTTTGTTGTTCGGCAAAAATTCCACATTTTAAAGAAATTTGTTTTAGCCTTTGTACACACGGTCGGACATTCTAACAACCAAATCCGTATTTTGTCAGACGGATTTTGTCCGAAACTGTTGCATACATACGGTCGGACAAAGTTGTCGGAAAATCCGATTGTACATAACGTGATGACGTTATTTCATTACGACGGGACTACGTTCAGGCTAGTAGCCAATAGCTTTGGTCTAGGAATTTGATCTGAGCATGCGTGGCACTTTGTCCGTCGGAGTAGGCTACACATGATCGGAGTATGTCTGATCGGAGCATGTTGTCGGAAAATTTTATAGACAAGTTGGAAAACTTGGTCTGTCGGATATTCCGACAGAAACAGTCCGATGGAGACCACACACAGTCGGATTATCCGACAATACGGTCCGATCGGACACATTCCATCGGAATCTCCAACCGTGTGTACAAGGGCTTAGAGTTGAAACAGTGGTCTCCAAACTGCAGCCAGATGCAGCCCTTTGCTTGACTTTATCCAGACCTTGGGGCGCTATTCCTCCCACTGATACTGGCCACTATTCCTCCCACTAACACCAACAATTAGGCACTATTCTGCCCACATATACCAATTATGGGGCACTATTCCGCCCACTAATACCAATGATGGGGCACTATTCCGCCCATTAATACCAATGATGGGACACTATTTATCCCACTAACACCAACAAGTAGACGCTATTCCGCCCACTGATACCAATAATGGGGCACTATTCCTCCCACTAACACCAACACATAGACACTATTCCACCCACTGATACCAATAATGGGGTACTATTGCTCCCACTAGCACCAACAATGAGACACTATTACTCCCACTAATACCAATGATGAGGCGCTATTCCTCCCACTAATACCAATGATGAGGCGCTATTTCTCCCACTAATACCAATGATGAGGCACTATTCCTCCCACTAATATCAATGATGAGGCACTATTCCTCCCACTAATACCAATGATGAGGCTCTATTCCTCCCACTAATACCAATGATGAGGCACTATTCCTCCCACTAATAGCAATGATGAGGCACTATTCCTCCCACTAATACCAATGATGGGGGACTATTCCTTCCACTGACACCAACGAAGGGCACAATTTCTTCAACTGACACCAATGAAGGGGCACTATACCGCCCACTAGAACCAGTAATGGTTTACATTTTTCTTTTTTTTTTTAAATGGCGTGGAGTCCCCCCCAAAATCCATACCAGACCCTTATCCAAGCATGCAGCCTGGCAGGTCGGGAAAGGGAGAGGACGAGTGAGCGCCCCCCCCTCCTGAACCATATCAGACTGCATGCCCAACATGGGGGGGATGAGTGCTTTGGGGCAGGGGGGGATGAGTGCCCTCCACCCCATAGCACCTTACCCCCCATTTAATGGGGACAAGGGCCTCATCCCAACAACCCTGGCCAGTGGTTGCAGGGTCTGCGGGTGGAGGCTTATCAGCAGTGTTAATTTTGGCAGAAAATTTCGATTTAGTTTTAGTCTTAGGGCTAAAATCCCATTTTAGTTTTAGTCCCATCATATTTTAGTTGATTAAAATCTCCAGTACATTTTAGTTGAAATAAAATAATTTTAGTCAACTAAAATTGAACGTGCACAATACACAGTTCCCTACCCTCTGCACAATACACAGCCCCCCACAGTACACAGCACACAGCCCCCCACAGTACACAGCACACAACACACAGCCCCCCACCCTCTGCACAATACACAGCCCCCCACAGTATACACCACACAGCCAAACACCCTCTGCACAATACACAGCCCCCCCTGCATTCCCAGGAGACCCCTAGTCTCCTTGGACAGCACTGCTAGTGTACTCTAGAGTTAAGAATAAATCACTGCCAGCCCTTTCTCATACACAGCTCCTCCTGTGTCACTCTTATTGTAAATCAAAGTCTCTAAATAGACCTCAATATATTCGTTCTTGCATGGACCCGGTCACATGACTGCTCTCCTCTGACATTTCATGGATGGTCATGTGACCGCTCTCCTCCTCCAATCTAAAGCAACACTCAGAGGAGGAGCAGGAGGAGGAGAGTGGCCAACGAGAACGAAGCTATCGAATTATTTAGAAGCTTCAACTTACAATGAGAAGGATGAGAAGTGGTGTAGGAGAAGGGCCTGGCAGTGATTTTTATCTAACTTTAGACTGCTAGCAGTGCTGTCCAAGTGTCAGGAGAGAAGCAGGGTGGCCGGTTTGACCACCCCCCCCAATGTGTGGCACCCGGGGCGGACCGCCCGATCCCCGCCCCCTGTTGGTAAAAAACAAATACCTGTGTTAGGCCTCATTCACACGAGGCGGATCCGCTCAGCTCTGTTCGCCAGCTCAGCTGGAGATCTCTCCGTTGATCTCGGCTGAGCCGGCGGATGACAGGTCCGTCTCTGCTCACTGACTGGGGAGGGGCCTGTCAGAAAGACGCTGATTCCTATGGAGGGATCAGACGAAAATGGACAGCATGTCCGTTTTCATCAGATCTCATCCGATCCAATCCGCCAGGACGGATGCAAACGTTTTGCCATACGTCTGATTTTAGCAGATCGGATCGGATGTCAGCGGACTTGGTAACCGCTGACATCTGTCTATCCCTAAACCTGCATGGAGCGTCCATTCAGGTCCGCCTAAAAAACTGACAGGCGGACCTGAGCGGTCCGTTAGTGTGAAAGGGGTCTTATACGTCGATAAATACAGTAGTTCATGAGGGTAAACGTCCCTCCTTGCCATTAACGTCCTGTTTTAGTTCCTTAACGAAAACGGATTCGATTTTTGTCATAGTTTTTGTCAGTTGATGAAAAAATGCTGTACTTTTAGTTTCGTTTTCATCGCTGTAAAAAAGCCACTGATGAAGATTATGAGGAAGATGTTTTCGTTGGCAAAATTAACACTTTTTTTACAATGCAGCTCTTCAGTTGTTAAGGACAAGGCGGCCAGTTTCCTGGCCCTCTCCTTAGCAACCAGCTATATAGTGTAAAAAAAAATCACAAAAACTTGGTACTTGAGTTTTGGATGTGGGTCCATTGAAGTTTTTTACATGCAAAACGCTGCATTTTGCAGGAAAAAAAGTCCCCGACCCTTTCCAAAAATGCAGAGGCACAAAAATGCATTAATGTGAATGTGGAACCCATGTTAAAAAAATGTGCATTAGTGTGAATCAAGCCTCGGTCACACTCACCACATACCATTTGCAGAACATTTCCTTGTCGACTCTTTCCCAGCTACCATTGTTAGGAAACTTGTGATAGTCAGAATTTTACGCCATTAAAAACCCCAATATGAAATACGTCACAGAGACTCTGCTATAAATGTGAGAAATTCTATTTTGTGAGTCATGTGTTCTTTTTCTTTTGTTAGTACTAATGTCATTTCACAAAATTACATATGCTTACTAGAAAAAGGAAGGACTGAGGAACAAAGAGTCGTAGTGAGTATACTTTGATTACTAATAGATTTACTCATAGAATATGTCATCTCATTCTACCCATCATCAGAATTAACAGAAAGAGTACATGAACAGCAAAAAGATGTATGCACAAATGCATGTTTTATCATTTTTTTTTTAGAAAAAGTCCTGCAAGCAGCATCTTTGGGGTGGTTTGGAAGCTCTGTATACAGGGCTCCCAAAACACCCCTGCCCATTGCAATGAATTGGGCAGCGCTTCTGAATCACCTGAAAATCTCTTCGGAAGCGAAGCAACATGAGTGTTTTTAACCCCTTCTTTGGGGTTAAAAGTGCCCTGCTAGCGGCCGAAATGCGCGGATTAAACCTCGGTAAAGTGCCGCTAAAACCAGTGATGCTTTACTGCTAACGTACAGACGGCCCCAGTGTGAAAGGGGTCTAACTTCTCTTATTTGCTACCCTTTGTTAAATATAGCATTGGAAATGTTTTGTTATATCTGTTCAAGTACAAAAAAACACCAGTTGATCCTGCCAGAAATCTTGTGAGCTGATAACCTCCTATGCTCTCTGCCTGTGGTATCAGTTGTGTTGTTCTCAGTAGAGATGGACGAACTTCCAACGGGACGTTTCGTGAAAGCGCGAACCGCGAACGCGGACAAAAGTTTGAGAACCGCAAAGTTTGCGGCGGGCCCCATTGACCTCAATGGCAGGCGAACCTTAAAGACCTACAAGTCATATTTTCAGCCACAAAATACTTACTAGCTGTGCACACATAGTCCCACCACATGGCCACTGACATAACAAATGTATGAAGTGAATCTGGGATCAACAACTACAAGCCTGCTGCAGAATAGGGCAGCAGTCAGCAGCAGTGCACCAGCACCCTATATACTGTACACCTATACCAGCCCATAAAAGGACCTTTGTGGACCTAGTAGCTAGTGATTTGCAGACTGTCCCTCAGTCCCTACACTGATAAAAGACTGCTGCAGAATAGGACAGCAGTCAGAAGCAATGCACCAGCACCCTATATATTGTACACCTATACCAGTGCTTAAAAGGACCTTTGTGGACCTAGTAGCTAGTGATTTGCAGACAGTCCCTACACTGATAAAAGACTGCTGCAGAATAGGGCAGCAGTCAGCAGCAGTGCACCAGCACCCTATATACTGTACACCTATACCAGTCCATAAAAGGACCTTTGTGGACCTAGTAGCTAGTGATTTGCAGACAGTCCCTGGGTCCCTACACTGTTAAAAGACTGCTGCAGAATAGGGCAGCAGTCAGCAGCAGTGCACCAGCACCCTATATACTGTACACCTATACCAGTCCTTAAAAGGACCTTTGTGGACCTAGTAGCTAGTGATTTGCAGACAGTCCCTCAGTCCCTACACTGATAAAAGACAGCTGCAGAAACTAGCAGTAATCTGCAGTACAGCAGTGCACCAGCACCCTATATATTGTACACCTATACCAGTCCTTAAAAGGACCTTTGTGGACATATTAGCTAGTGATTTGCAGACTGCCCCTCAGTCCCTACACTGATAAAAGACTGCTGTAGAATAGGGCAGCAGTCAGCAGCAGTGCACCAGCACCCTATATACTGTACACCTATACCAGTCCATAAAAGGACCTTTGTGGACCTAGTAGCTAGTGATTTGCAGACAGTCCCTCAGTCCCTACACTGATAAAAGACTGCTGCAGAATAGGGCAGCAGTCAGCAGCAGTGCACAGCACCCTATATACTGTACACCTATACCAGTCCTTAAAAGGACCTTTGTGGACCTAGTAGCTAGTGATTTGCAGACAGTCTCTCAGTCCCTACACTGATAAAAGACAGCTGCAGAAACTAGCAGTAATCTGCAGTACAGCAGTGTACCAGCACCCTATATATTGTAAACCTATACCAGTCCTTAAAAGGACCTTTGTGTACATATTAGCTAGTGATTTGCAGACTGCCCCTCAGTCCCTACACTGATAAAAGACTGCTGTAGAATAGGGCAGCAGTCAGCAGCAGTGCACCAGCACCCTATATATTGTACACCTATACCAGTCCTTAAAAGGACCTCTGTGGACCTAGTAGCTAGTGATTTGCAGACAGTCCCTCAGTCCCTACACTGATAAAAGACTGCTGCAGAATAGGGCAGCAGTCAGCAGCAGTGCACCAGCACCCTATATATTGTACACCTATACCAGTCCTTAAAAGGACCTTTGTGGACCTAGTAGCTAGTGATTTGCAGACAGTCCCTACACTGATAAAAGACTGCTGCAGAATAGGGCAGCAGTCAGCAGCAGTGCACCAGCACCCTATATATTGTACACCTATACCAGTCCTTAAAAGGACCTTTGTGGACCTAGTAGCTAGTGATTTGCAGACTGTCCTTCAGTCCCTACACTGATAAAAGACTACTGCAGAATAGGGCAGCAGTCAACAGCAGTGCACCAGCACCCTATATACTGTACACCTATACCAGTCCTTAAAAGGACCTTTGTGGACCTAGTAGCTAGTGATTTGCAGACAGTGCATATAAAACTATATCTCCCTTGGGGGGAACACAAGGAAGGTTCGCCTCCAAAGAAAACAAGGGAGAAAGGCAGATAGCTACTTTGGGCTGCAATAAATAGATATAAATAAGTAAAAATCATTCTTTATTTAATTCGCGAAAAATATCATAATTGCAAGAATTCATGAAGTGTAATGACTAGTTCATAAATAATCCTAAAAATGTTTGATATACAATATTGACTTCACACCACCTATGTGACTATTCAAAAAATATTTCCATAAACCTGCAACCTATATAAAAAAGCGACACATAAAAAACAATAGACCAACATAAAACATATACACAGACAGAGGTACCTCACACACCAACCATATCCTGGGACTCCAAGAGGGACAGTAGTCCCTTTATAAATAATTAAATAATAAATAATTCAACATAATTAGAGTCTCAGCGCATGGATTTCCCTGGGATAGTGGATGTCTAGACTTATATCTATAAATTCCCTGAGTTAGATCAAGTAGTCTATTTCTTCTTAAAATTTTTCAGAACGTTGAGTGCACTTTAAGGTAATCCTCAATTTAACCAAAGTCCGCTGCTCAAGGCTAATGCCAGTTTTCCATTGCACAATTACACAGTGAGTCAATATTTTCTTTAGTTATCAAGATAACACACTGAAGTACTTCTGAGGAAACCTTTTGCACCACTAACGAGCATGTAACACAATGTTTCATTTCGCATACAGTACACAACTGAATGTATCAATGTTCATCGATTTTTTATACTTTGCTTTCAGATGGTTTTCAAGAGACTGCTAGCAGATTTCAATAATATCCAAGGTCCTCACAGACCGCTTCATCAGTCGGTGATATCCCGATAGCCAACCTTTCTCGTGTACGATATCAGTTATAGTCCATGGTCATACACAGATCCACTTATCGGCCGATTCAATCAGCGCCCCACTCTTTAAACAAGATGTATGTTAGGCTGGCTCGTGGTTCAAGTGGCGATGTCTAGGTCGGTCATTATCGGGATCGGTATAGCCTGTTTTTAAGGCTGTGTCATTCTGCAATCAAGTAGCCTCTGTTGTTCCAATGTGAGCACCAGGCATAGTAGAGAGCTAACTCAGCAATTCAAAGGCCAAATGGTCTCCCAGTCAAGTAGACCTTCACTCTCCCTGATGGCAGTGGTATAGTGAGAGCATACCTGCCGTTGTTACGTCGACGCGTTTTGCAACGTCATTGTCACGTAGCTTCAACTGGATGTGAGGGATCCCACATAGCACCTTTCCTTTTATATTATATCAAGGTGTTTGCGTCCTTCTCCTTTTCATTTTACTTTAAGGACAAGCTTACATTTTCAGCTCGGATACATGTCATACTTCTGGTTGATGTTTACATAAAATAAGTCCACTAAAGAAGAGCAGATAGTTCTATTTTATCCTTTTTTTGAATTTTCGATGTATATATATATATATATATATATATATATATATATATATATACATACTTAGCACAAGGGGGACATAATCATTACCTTCCGATCACTTCGATTTAAAGGGGTGCCCTAACAAAGACATAAGATGACACACACATAACACTGACAGTACACATTTTAAAGATACACCGACACATCATAGCTTTTTAAACTTGAAAGAGGACGTAGACCCGCTTCAATACTTAGGTATCTTTACACTCCTCTTTTTATTTACAATCACTCTAAAAATGGTTGCAAATTTAGTTCTGTATTCATTCTGACGGGGACAAGGGACCTCAAAGTATATATCCACCATTTTTCCTTTTGCAGCAAGATGCGGTCGAAGTCCCCCCTCCTCGTCGGTAATTTCAAGGCATATATGCCTTTGACCTTCAAGCCATCAGTTAATCCTTGATGGTATTGAACAAAATGTTTAGCTATGGGTCTTTCCACCTTTTTTTCCCTGTTTTCCGTTGGTTTTTCCTTCTCCTTTTTTATGTTACGTAAATGTTCACCTATAAGTATTCTTAAAGCCCTCTTTGTTTTTCCTATATAGATCTTAGGACAGGGACAGGTAATCATATAGATTACCCGTGTAGTGGAATAGTTTATCAAGTCCCTGATCTCATACTTCGTTTGTTCCATTGCGTCCCAGAACTCATTTGTTCTTTCCACAAAGGGGCAGATCTGACATCTAGTACATGGAAACATTCCTTTACATCGTGGGTATTCAGAGAGCCAATTAGGATTCTTTGGTCTTGTATATTCAGAATGGATGAGGATGTCTCCCAAATTTTTAGACCTCTGGGCCATCTTTGGTCCATCACCCACTATTGCAGATACATTTTTATTGCCTCTCAGGATACCCCAATGTTTCTCAAGGATTTTACGCAGTGAATTCCATTGAGGTCCGTAGGTTGTAATTAATCTTACAGGGTCTCGTGCAGATGAGTCCCGGCTTATTGTTTTTTTTTGCAGTAGATAACAGGTTCTCTCTTGTGCGTTTTGCTGCCTTTAATTTAGCCTTACGGATCTGTTTATGGGAGTATCCGTGTTCACGGAACCTTCCATATAGGTCCTTACTTTCCCTACGGAGATCTACCCCGTCGGAACAGTTCCATTTTATTCTCATGAACTGTCCCGTGGGGATCCCATTTTTTAACCAAGGGGGATGATGACTTCCTGCCTGAAGTAAGGTGTTTGCCGCCGCTTTCTTGCGGTAAGTACTTGTTTTAATTTTCCCGTTCTCAAGTCTAATCATCAGATCTAAGAATGGCAGTTCAGTCCTATCAGCAACATACGTCAAATGTATGTTCCGATCATTAATATTCAACTGGTCTATGAATGGATGAATGTCACCCATTTCACCCCTCCATAAAACCAGGACATCATCGATGTACCTTAGCCATGTATGGACATAGCCAAGGTACATCGGATGATCAAACACCACCTCCTCCTCCCAATTTCCCAGATGGAGGCATGCATATGCCGGTGCCCAGGCCGCCCCCATCGAGGTACCACGGATTTTATGGTAGAAGGCCGAGGAAAACTGAAAGAAATTATTGAGGAGGGCAAAAAGTAAGAGTTCAACGATTAATTCATTCCGTGGACCATAGTTTGTGTAACATTTTTCTAAAAACCTCTGCACCGCTGCAATTCCGCAAGCATGCGGAATGGATGTATATAAGGACTCAACGTCAATACTCAACAAGCAAACATTGCCCTCTATATTTAAATCATTAATTTTAGATAATACATGGCGAGTATCTTGTACATAGGACCTCAGGTCTGTTACCATTTCTTTAAGCAAGGAATCTAAATAGTTTCCTATTCTATCTAATGGACCATGAATGGCAGACACAATTGGCCTCCCTGGAGGTTTTTCTAGTGACTTATGGACTTTTGGAATATAATAAAAAGTGGGAATATTATAATCCTCAACTGAAAGGTGCCCAAATTCCCGTTTTGAGATAAGTCCAGCTTCCACTGCATCATCCAGTCTGCTATTGAGTTCTCTGACCACTCTAGGGAATGGATCATTTTCTAACTTGCGATACGTCTCAGCATCCCCCAATAGGCGTTCTACTTCAAATTCATAGTCTTTGTTGTCTAATAAGACAACATTACCACCTATGTCACTTCTCTTTATTATAATTCCTTTTGCCTCTTTTAATTCCTTACGTTCATGGCTAGATAAGTTATCTTCCCCCAAATGTTTCCATGGTAATTCACAAAGATCGGCCTGGACCATTTCCAGGAAGATGCTTAACCACTGATTTTTATTAAGTGGTGGCATCTTCCTGGATTTAATATTCAATTTCTGGGTCCTTCTTGTAGGTGTATCTTTCATTTGACTATCCTCACTTTCCTCCAATAAAGAGTTAAGTATATCTATCGCTTTTTGATCATCGACATCTATAAGAGTAGTTTTTCCACTAACTTGGGTATCTTTTTGTTCATATAAAGATTTAAAAAAAACTTTTCTTAAATATAAGACAACGTCCTTATAGACCGTAAATTCGTCCATACAGACTGTTGGAGAAAAGGACATCCCATGTTTCAATAGTTGAATATGTCGTTCCTCAATAGGAAATGAGGACAATTTAATGACCATCATATCTAAGCAGGAATCATGATTTTCCATTTCAAGAACTAATGATTTTGACTTCTTGTACGTGATCCTCTCGTTTGATTCCTTACTGTTTTCTCTTTCTGTTTGTCATTCCCTTGTTGAGATGACTTCTTCGTTTGAGAGGGGATGCAGTCCACCTCGTCCTCCAACCCCTCTTTTTCCAAAAAAGTCACTGTTTTTTGATTATTTCCAATTTCATTATTTGTGGGGGAACCCCCCTGTCTATTTCTAGATTGTGATCTATTCCCGCTACGTGAAGAACCACTTCTCCCTCTCCGTATGGTTAGGTCAAATCAGTTTCAAAATCTATTGTGTCCCTTCTGTATTTAGATTGGTCAGTTTTAAATTTTGTTGAATCTAGGGATGCACCGAATGGGTTTTTTGGTGCCGAAACCGATACCGAAAATGAAAAATACACTAGGCCGAAAACCGAAACCGATACCGAAACAGCACCGAAAACCGAAAATGGCTTTTTTTATATATTAAAAAAAAAAAAAAAAACGCTGACTCCGTTCGAAACCCTGTGCACTCAATCTACCCCCCAAAGACATCTAATAGCGCTCACACACAACTTACTTTTTGATGGAGAACGTCCCGGTTCCACCACTGCATGTAAACATTGGGAGGAAGACCTTGCATTGCCAATCAATGACGAGCAATGGGAGGCTATCTTCCATACAATTCACAGGGGCTCTCTAAACGTCAGCGTTCAAGAGAACGGTTATAAAATTCAATCGAGATGGTACCGCACACCCTCCCTTCTTCACAAATTTGCCCCCAACGCCACTGACATTTGCTGGAGATGTAACCAAGACAGAGGAACTCCACTCCACATCTGGTGGTCGTGTCCCTCACTGCAGAATTATTGGAGAGAAGTTTGCAGACTCACCTCCCAAATTACCACTTATGATATTGATCCAACCCCATCCCAGTGCCTCCTTCACCTCTCGCCCTTGCCGAGACGAACTTACCATGGCTCCTTAGCTATGCATATGCTCAACGCAGCTAAACAGTGCATCCCTGTTCACTGGGGCTCATCCACGATTCCCTCCATCAAAGAATGGTTCACCAGAATCAGCAAAACGGCTGAAATGGAAGAACTGATTCACATATCCAGAGATACCCCCTCTAAATTCAGCACAAAATGGGCCTGCTGGAAACACTTCCAGACTACTGCTGATTATCTGGACGCAAACAAATAGGGACCTCATGAATTAAGGATTGGCTATGAAGAGTTACTTTTCATGATATTGATTTACTTTGGAGATCATCAGGCCAGAAGGGCAAACAGGTTATCTAACTATGTGTCAGCTTCCCTGCTCCGGGGGGTCCTGGGGAAGGGGACCCCAAACGTCCCCAGTCTCTCCTGTACCTTTACATCCCACTGCTGCTGCTTCCCTTCCCCATCACTCCCCCTCCCCCCCCCTCCCTCTCTTTTTCTCTTTCTCCCCTCTTTTCTACTCCCACTCCCCTCTGCCCCTTCTCCTCCAACCCAGGCACACAGACATACCACTGTACTTCATGTCACAGACCCCCAACATGACGTCATTCCAGCCTTGATCCACAGCGTTTTCCAGGAACCTACAAGAAGCGACTTGGAAACCTATTACCTACCCTGCCCTACCATTTACCCATGGACACCTCTGAAACAGACCCAACCCCTCTTGCATAGAGCTCCGACCCCATCCCCCAGATGGGCCCGCACACCTCACGGGGACATATATCTCCTTAGCTCCCTGCTGCAGATCAAACCAAGTTCCCCTTATACTCCTCCCCATCTCAACTCCCCCTTTTTTTCCCATTCTTAGTAGTTGCCTTATGCCTAGCAGTCTATACCCTCACATCCCACACCTTTTTGGTCCCATTAATCCAAGAATGTTCTTGTATACAATCTTACTGAACTTTTTGTACGTTTAATTTGCAATTTTGTTAACATCTTACTCCCCCCGATTGTTGGGGATCTCACTGTATATCTGAACCTTTGTGCCTATTATCTCTTTTCAATAAAATCTATTTAAAAAAAAAAAAAAAAAAAAGATATATAAAATCGCCTTATATAGTATTATTCATTATAGTATTCATATTCAACTGAATCATTAATTTTATGAATAAAAGAATAGTCCAGTAATGGAAAATAACAGTACTTTAATAAAGCAACCCAAATAAATTGGACAGTGGACACAGAAGATAAAATCATAAAATCAAATAAAATACAAAATTAAATGATAAATTACTACCGCATATCCTACAGTGTAGACTGCAGTCAGTGCACATTGAACCATAACAAAATAAATAAAAAAAATGAAATAAAATAATATAAAAATAAAACGACTAAGACTAAGTCTAAGAAGACTTAATGTCTTAGACTTTATTAATTTTCAACTTAAACCAGAAGAACTAGTAGTAATTCAGTTATCTCTCCCTAAGGTGTCAGCGGCTGCATGTGCGATAAAAGTGTATGTATGTAGCTGCGGGTTACACACACAGTCATACAGTAGACCACACTGTTTTCCGGCCCCCGGGTATGAGCAGAGACATCCTGGAACACAGTCTACAGTCTGGTCTACAGCAGCGGTGTTCGGGCAATCACAGCAAGCAATGTAGACTAGTCTGTTTCTGGAAGTCTCTGCCCATATCTGGAACACAGTGTGGTATAGTGTATAGTACTGGAATATGTAGACAGCCACAGATACAGGACATACAGTTTTGCACATGCAGCGGGCTGAAAGCTTAGGGAGAGACAATCAATGACTGACAGTTTTGTCCCAACAACAAACTATAAAGAATAACAATGGCAGAAGGCTGTTATTCTGTTTCACAGTAATATATAAGTATGCTAAATGCAATAAATATTTTCCAACCTGAGAGAACTGTAGTAATTTATTTTTTCCCCCCTAAGTTCTCTCCCTAAGGTGTCAGCGGCTGCATGTGCGATAAAAGTGTATGTATGTAGCTGCGGGTTACACACACAGTCATACAGTAGACCACACTGTTTTCCGGCCCCCGGGTATGGGCAGAGACATCCTGGAACACAGTCTACAGCAGCGGTGCTCGGGCAATCACAGCAAGCAATGTAGACTAGTCTGTTTCTGGAAGTCTCTGCCCATATCTGGAATACAGTGTGTTATAGTGTATAGTACTGGAATATGTAGGCAGCCACAGATACAGGACATACAGTTTTGCACATGCAGCGGGCTGAAAGCTTAGGGAGGGACAATCAATGACTGACAGTTTTGTCCCAACAACAAACTATGAAGAATAACAATAGCAGAAGGCTGTTATTCTGTTTCACAGTAATGTATAAGTATGCTAAATGCAATAATATTTTCAACCTGAGAGAACTGTAGTAATTTATTTTTTCCCCCCTAAGTTCTCTCCCTAAGGTGTCAGCGGCTGCATGTGCGATAAAAGTGTATGTATGTAGCTGCGGGTTACATACACAGTCATACAGTAGACCACACTGTTTTCCGGCCCCCGGGTATGAGCAGAGACATTCTGGAACACAGTCTACAGTCTGGTCTACAGCAGCGGTGCTCGGGCAATCACAGCAAGCAATGTAGACTAGTCTGTTTCTGGAAGTCTCTGCCCATATCTGGAACACAGTGTGGTATAGTGTATAGTACTGGAATATGTGGACAGCCACAAATACAGGACATACAGTTTTGCACATGCAGCGGGCTGAAAGCTTAGGGAGAGAGAGATATAGTTTGGCCCAACAGCAACAAACTATGTATGATGTGTGTGACTGTGTACAGTACTAAAACTGGAGATCTCTTAAATTGAAGAAGTGCAAAAACTGTAGAACTACTACAATGAACAAACAACTAATGGCAGTATGGCACAACTAGACAACTGGAACATACTGGTAGTCAGTCATACTATGTTGTATGTTCCAATTGTCCAAATAGCACAGTCCAATGCCAATTCATTTACTATGTTCAACAACATGGTAAAGGAATTGGTCTATGCTACGGATTTATAAATCTATTTCAGTATAAGTGGCAGATTTAGCTTTAAGAACAAAAGTTGCTCCGCTTTCTCACAGGAGAGACGGTTTCTCTTCTCGTCAAGAATATGAGATGCTAGACTGAATAGTCTCTCACTCTCTGTACTGGTGCTTGGGGCAGATAAATATCTGCGTGCAATCTGTGCAAGCAAAGGAAAACGTTGTTTGTTGATGCGCCAGTACACAAGGGGATTGTCACTTCTGGCGATAGGCTGTTCAGCTAAATAAATGTCCAGCTGTTGGGTAGCTGCACTTGTTGTTGCACTGCTATGGACCGGGGTGCATTCATGTAAAATTTCTTCAAACATATCAGATATGGAGGGAGCGTGTTCCTCTTCACTTGTATGCAACCGTTTCTTCTCACGTTCCTCTGTGGTACACCTCAAAACTCCTTCACCGGATGCTTCCACCACCTCCATTTGTGCCTGTATCATTTCCCGTGCACGCTGCTTTTTCTCAACATTAAAATAATGCTCTTTAAATCGAGGATCTAGAACTGTTGCAATGCAGTACAGAGGGTTGGACTCAGTGTCTTGAAACCGGTTGGTAACAGCCTCCAGTAGAGTGGTTTTAGCCGTTTTTACGCCATGGTCTGTTTCTATCTCTTTTCCTAGCAGACGCTTCAGTGCGGCAATCAAGGGAATAACTTCAGAAATGGAAGCATTAGTTGAGCTTATTTCTTTTGTTAACTGTTCAAATGAAGATAGAAGAGACAAACTATTTTCAACTAACATCCACTGATGTGCACTCAGTGTTGCCGGCAGCTCGTAATCTGCAATGTATGCAGCTAAAACACACTTTTGTTCAAAAAGACTTTGCAGCATATAGTAGGTGCTGTTCCAACGAGTGGCTACATCTTGCTGCAGTCGTTTCGTGGCATTCCAAACTGTATCTGCAAAGCTTGTAATCTGGAATAAGCAAGTGGAGAATGCTTAAAGTGACCCACAATTTTTCTTCCTTTTGATACAATATCAGATATGGTGCGCTGACTCAGCAATCCTTCATTCACAGCCAATTGCAGCGTGTGTGCCATACACGGTATGCTTTTAAGTTCACTGTCCTCCATTGCCTTTGCCATGTTCCGCGCATTATCTCGTACAATCAAATGCACTTTAGACTTCTCAATGTGCCAAGTGTCAAGCATGGATTTTAAAGTGTCAGCTATTGCTGCTGCAGTATGTGATCCAACAAACTCACGTGCGTTAAGTAGGATGTTTTGCAATTGAAATTTGTCATCTATCCACTGCGCTGTCAGGCTAAGCATGCTCGTTGGACTGACGTCTGAACTCCAAATGTCGGTAGTAAAACTGATTGCTATGATGTCGGTAGTCATGAGCTCTTGAATGTGTTTTCTAACACTGCAAAACAATTCAGGTAGACAGGTATCTGCAAAGTAGCGTCTGCTTGGTAGTGAGTAACGCGGCTCAATATGTTGCATAAGCCTACGGAATCCAATGTCCTCAACAACAGAGAATGGCTGGTCGTCTAATGCAATAAATTCCATAATTTTATCTGTTATGGCACGAGCTTTGGGACTGTCACTTGCAAATTTTTTAACCTTTTCAAAGACCGTGGCCACAGATGGTGTTGAGCCTGAGTCACTTTTTGGAAGTGGCACTGTTTTCTTGTAATCTGAATGCTGAACTGGATGTCGTGTTTTCAGATGGTGTATCAAACCTGTTGTTGAAAAATGCCTTGGCACTGTACCCCCTCTTGAAATTTCTGCTGAGCAAAGACTACAGATTGCAAATTTGGGGTCTTTATCAGAAACTTTAAAATATCTCCACACTGCAGACATGGTCCACCTTTGCTGGTAGCGCAGAATAATAGCATAGAATGATCTATAGTGGGAGTGAAATCTGAGGGGGAAAAGAAAAAAAAAGGACGAAATTAATTTTAAAGCTAAACCCCAGGAGGCAGCTTTAAAAAATAATAACAAACTATCACTTTTTTTTTTAAACGCTGCAGCTTTTGCCATGCAAGGTAGTTAATATGTCTGCACTGCAGTATATATCCTGACTTGTACCAAAAGATAATATAATTGCACTGATTAAATTTCATTGCAAATGGAATGGATTGCTTGCATGCAAATTGCAATTGCAATTTCATGCTATATTTAATTTTTTGGGCGCTATTCTGCAGTATAATATAATACTATAACTTCATGTGCTTGTTGTACAATAAAATATATAATATATATATAGTTGTTAAATATAATATATTATATTGCGTACTGTCTGTCATGTTTTAAAAAAATGATAAATCATGTCATGTCAGTGTGCTATACTATACCAAATGACAAATTCAATGACAACAAGGGCATACATTTTATAGTATACTAGTACTACAGAATAATAAATAGCATGCCATTCCATTTCAAATCAGTTTACATTTTTTTTTTTTTTTTTTTTGCTACATCACGATGTACTGTAAGACATTTAATTAATACCATACTGCATGGCACAAAAGTAATACATGTTGTTTGACTGCTATGACAGTTTCAGTAGTATAGTAAAATAAATTAGTTGGATTGTTTGGCAGTTTAAGGCAAAAAGGCAATGCATTGCTCACCGGCGAATAGTAGTAATGGTAGCCATCCAGGAGGGACAGTGCCCAGTGCCCACTGTTGTACTTCAGTATGTGCAGCCCTCTATGAAGCCGTCTCGGGTCCCAGCAGCGTCTCTCGGGTCCCAGCAGCGTCTCTCGGGTCCCAGCAGCGTCTCACAAGCACGAGGAGCGTCCGCGGGGAAGGTGCCAGCGTCTCAGCAGGGAACGTGCTTACGAGTGCGGCGTCTTATCCGCGAGGAACGTGCAAGCCGCCCACAGAACGAGTGATGTCATCCGAAGTTTCTCCCACCGCTACTGCGCATGCGTGATTTTCGGCACCATTATCGTTAAGAATTCTCTTTCGGCAAAATGCCGAAAAGGCCATTTTCGGCCGATATGTTTCGGCGGCCGAAATTTCGGTGCATCCCTAGTTGAATCTTTTCGATTTCTTTTTTCAAAAGGTCATTTTGTTTCACAAACTCCTCACTATCTTTCAATAGATCTAATCCCTTAGCACTTTCCGCTATCTGATTCCTCAATTCTGACATTTGAATTTTTTCCTCTTCCACAATCAAAGCCATGACTGCTATTCCATGATCTCTACATAGTTCCTTCCATTTAGGGACGAATCGATCATTATGAAGATTTTCTGCTGGTATAGTTTTATCTCGCAAACCTCGAGGGACTATTTTATGTTGAATATAGGTCTCTAAAAAGGTGACATACCATTTCCTATTAAGGTGCTTGATTAACAAAGTTTTATGTTCTTTAAATCCATTTTTTATTTCCTCTTCCTTATCTAGGAGTTGGGATGCACCTTCCTCGAAGGCTTCCTTAATTTCCATATCGATTTCCTCTCCTAAAATAAATGCCATGATCGTTGTACAGGCCACACTAATATATCCCCCAAAAAGGAAAAAAAAAAAACACACCAAAGCAATCTAATTACATATAATCTGCTCATCTTAATAAACTACGCTTAAACGGTAATCAAACACACTAGGATTAACACGTGAGTACAATTGGAAGAGAATCATAAAGGATCAACTGGAATCTGAAAACTTAAACAAAAGAAAAAAACAATCTCTTCGCCTTAAATTGACTCCATATGTAGGTATTGATCTAATTGCCTAATATCACTTCTCCTTATACCAAGGCTGCTGCCGTAGCCAAAAAACGATGCATATAAAACTATATCTCCCTTGGGGGGAACACAAGGAAGGTTCACCTCCAAAGAAAACAAGGGAGAAAGGCAGATAGCTACTTTGGGCTGCAATAAATAGATATAAATAAATAAATAAAAAACGTTCTTTATTTAATTAGCGAAAAATACCATAATTGCAAGAATTCATAAAGTGCAATGACTAGTTCATAAATAATCCTAAAAATGTTTGATATACAATATTGACTTCACACCACCTATGTGACTATTCAAAAAATATTTCCATAAACCTGCAACCTATATAAAAAAGCGACACATAAAAAACAATAGACCAACATAAAACATATACACAGACAGAGGTACCTCACACACCAACCATATCCTGGGACTCCAAGAGGGACAGTAGTCCCTTTATAAATAATTAAATAATAAATAATTCAACATAATTGGAGTCTCAGGGCATGGATTTCCCTGGGATAGTGGATGTCTAGACTTATATCTATAAATTCCCTGAGTTAGATTGAGTAGTCTATTTCTTCCTCAAAGAAAAAGATTTATGCTCAATTGAAAGCTAGTTTTTTATTTTATCTTAAATTTAGATACTCTTCAGGTGTCAGTTAATTTCCAATTTTTCAGAACGTTGAGTGCACTTTAAGGAAATCCTCAATTTCTCAATTATATTTATTTATTTATATCTATAGTTTTATATGCATCGTTTTTTGGCTACGGCAGCAGCCTTGGTATAAGGAGAAGTGATATTAGGCAATTAGATCAATACCTACATATGGAGTCAATTTATGGTGAAGAGATTGTTTTTTTCTTTTGTTTAAGATTTGCAGACAGTCCCTACACTGATAAAAGACTGCTGCAGAATAGGGCAGCAGTCAACAGCAGTGCACCAGCACCCTATGTATACTGTACACCTATACCAGTCCTTAAAAGGACCTTTGTGGACCTAGTAGTAATAGCTAGCTAGTGATTAAACTGACTGTCCCTGCTCCACACAGCGTCCTGTCCCTACACTGACAAAAGACAGCTGCAATCACCAGCACAGCAGTGCATTGAAACCCTATATACTGTACTACACCTATACTAGTCCTTAAAAGGACTTTTGTGGACCTAATAGCTAGTGATTTGTGTCACTACAGTCTCTCCCTGCTGCACACAGCATCCTGTCCCTACACTGACATAAGACAGAATGTAAAATGGCCGCCAGATCAGGTCTATTTATAAAGTAGGGGGTATGTCCAATTGTCCATGTGCTGAAATGTCTCAATTGGCTGTCCTGTACCCCATGATGGATGTGTCCTCATGGGTCAAAGTTCTTTCCCACTGTAAACACATATGTCCGCTGGGTGAACAGCGGCAATAGTCCGCCGGTTTGGCGAATCGTGAACGCGGAAAATTCACCGGGAACCCACCGCCAGGAGAACAGTTCGGCCATCCCTAGTTCTCAGTTCTCTTTTTTGGATCCCTTCTGTTGCCCTAACATGCTTCCTTTTCTAGGGTGACATTGCTGCACCTCTATAGATACAATGGTCATGTGAAAAGTCAAACATTATGGCAGTTTCCTGACTTAGAGTTGAGCCTCACTGTGTGTAGTGATGAAGTGCAGAGTTCCTCTGACAGGCTATTTTTACCATGCTGCTACACACTGTGCTTGTATGTTTTGTTTAGGAGGGACATAGCTTACCAAAGAAGCACAGAGTTGAATTATGTACACAGGGTGCAGAGTTCAGGGGTGCACTATGTACATAGTGCAGGACCAAGTCCGCCGGAAAGTCCGATCGGCATTAGACTCACTGGGAAATGATCCGTCTGCCTCTTGTACCCCATCTTCCATAGCAGGCTGTGTTCTCTCAACTCCTATCCTGATCCCCCCCCCCCCACCTTCAATATGCTGGCACCTCCTCCTGATACAGCTTAGCTCAGAGGTCAAATCAAGCGGGCTGAGGAAGGGGGCAGGTACAATGCTTTTTCTGCTTTTTTTGGCTGAGGAAGCAGCAGAGAGGCTGTGGGGTTGATTTACTAAAGGCAAATAGACTTGCCCCAGAGCTTAGTAAATGAAGTAAAGCTTCACTTTGCAAAGAGTACCCAATCACCTACAAGGAAAATTAAAAAAAAACTGCATTTTTGCTTGCACATGATTGGATAATAGAAGTCAACAGAGCTTCTGCTCATTTACTGAGCTCTGGAGCAACTGCACTTTGGAAAAGTCTATTTGACTTTAGTAAATCCACCCCTGTATATCAACATACCATTTTAACAGGTAATAGTCTTTTTCCTAACTAACCCTAACTGTGGCTGCCCCAACATACCTGCATAGGAAGAGTCCATATATGGCAAATCAAGAGTGGCAGTAGTACATAACAATGGTATCCCGATGAGTCGGTGTTCCTTGGAGCAGACTGCATTCCTTGGAGCAGACTGCAAGTCCCAGCAGCCCTTCTACATAATGGCTGAGTGAGAACGGTGCAAATCTTCAAAGGGATTCATCTGTGTCTCTATGGCCCTTATGGCCCTCGGGATCTGGACCCCTCTCCCTTTTATACCACACGGGATGGGAGGCCGGACCCCAAAAAAGCCTGCCAACTTATCCCTGTGGAGGCAGAAAAACCATTAAACCCTTCCCCCTGGCTAGGGCAGTCAAAGCTGACTAACTTAAAGTAGTCAACCTGCCTACGAGCAGGATCCCTAGGTGAAAATTATGGATAAAAATAAAACGAATGAAGCCACCACATTTGACTGGTCATTTTGGTTCCTGGGTTTGGATACATTTTTGGGGATTTTGTGACTCTCCATTAAGGAGTTTTCTATGTGGTCTGCCCTTTTTGTGATTGATTGATATTCCTGGCCAAGTAATAGCACAAGAGCACGGTGTGGGGTGTCATGGTGCTGTAGAGACTTGGAAGGTGAGAGGTCATATGCTTAGCCTTCCTGCTGGGACTGGTTAATTAGTAGATACCATATAGTTGGGTTCCCCCAGACCTGGGATGTGTAGTTAACAAGCATGCATTCTCCATGGAGTTGAAGCAGGGAATAAGAGTCCATGGTCCTCAATGTGGTGTGAGCAGCCTGTGGGAAAGGGATGCTGTGGAAACTCTGATTATGATGTGAGATGAGATTACAATTTGGGTTTGAGAATAAAAAGACTTTGATATATTCAGAGCAGAATGATATTAAGCATTAGGAAAGTTATATCATTAGCCAAATCTGTGTGGACATTGACCCCCCCCCCCCTAAAATATTGAGCAACAGCCGCCACTGATGTGCATTATAATGTACCTCAACGGACATTAGCATTCATTGACGCACATCTTAATGCATGTTTTGAGCTGCATTTTGATGCACTTTTAATGGAAATCAATGGAAAAATATAAAGAAAAAATATAAGGGTGTGAATCCAGCCTAATGCCTCTTACACACGACCGGATTGTTGGCCAACAAATCCGTGGAATTTTGTCTGAAGGGCGTTGGCTCAAACTTGTCTTGCATACACATGGCACTCAATTTTTGGCCCACAATTACGAACATAGTGACGTGCTACATGTTTTTTCAGATCTTTAGTGCCACCCTTTGAGTTCCTTCTGCTTATTTTGCGTTAGTAGTCTGGTGAGTGTTGATTCGCACTTTTCATTTCGCACTTTTCGTTTCACACTTTTCAGTTTGCGCTTTTCAGTTCATTTCTGAACGGCTGTTCATCAACCAGCCATGTTGTGGAATCGGAGGAGATAACGTGTTATTTATTATTGGCCTTGGAGTTATTGCTTTGGCCATATATTTTTGGTTGAATAAAGATTTGATTTGGTAAATTTTCTATATTTTTGGATGCATAAAATGCACTTTTTGGTTAAGTTCTATTGGCAGATAGCATATCTAATTTTATTTTTTTAATGCACAATAAAAACATTGTGTAGAATACTACTTGGCTATGTGTTTTACTTCAAATGACAGTTTGGGAGAAGGCAGTTACATTTAAAAAAATACAATGTAAAATTGACAAGGGACACCAACATAGTTGGATCCTTGATCTTAAAAACTACGGGTTAATGATGTTGTGGTAACTTGCCCAAATAAAAAAAAAAATTAATTATATTATTGTTGATATCACTAGAAAAAAAGCCTTTGAAAATATGTTTGCAATAACTCCATCAATATCACCAGCAAAGCAGCTTTATTATTATCCCATTAAAGAAGAAGAGAATTGTGCGCTGCATTTGGAGATTTCATAATTTGCCACGTCATGAATGTTAATTCTCCATTACGAACGCTAGTTTACAAGACCAACCGCTTCTGCTTCCGAGCATGCGTGTTTGTACTTTGGCCTTTTGTCCAACGGACTTGTGTACACACGATCGGAAAATCAGACAACACACATTTGTCCGCAGAAAATTTGAGAACCTGCTAGCCAACATTTGTTGGCGCAAAGTCCGACAACAATTGTCCGATGGAGCATACACACGGTTGGACTTACCGCCAACAGCCTGTCATCGAACATTTCCCGTCTACATCAGTAGAATTTAATTTAAACTTTTTGTTTTTAGGAACGTTCGATTGATTTTCTAATTTTTAGTGGAATGTACTGAGAATTGTCATACGAATATTTGTATGAATTTAGGTATGAACATTCATTTAAAAATATACTTAAAGTGGACCTTTAGTAATTTTTACATCTTTCCATCTATTAAATCTTCTGCCCTTGTTGTTTTAACTTTGGATAGTAAAACATTTTTTTTTCTGCCATTAAATACTTTATACAGCCCACTTCTTGTTTCTTGTCTGGTCATTAGCCTAGGCTTATGACATCATGCACAGCTCTCTCCCTCTCTCTCACTCTTGTGAGAGTTTGCTAGGAAGGGAAGGTGGAATGAGTTATAAGAGGGCCAATGAGAGCTGTAGAGCTGGAGGTGTGCCTAGGTGTATCTGTGTAAATCCAGGAAGTGAACAGGCAGCAGCTTGAGCTGCCCACAGTTAAAATGTTTGCAGCCAAACTTAGTGGAGGGAGATTTCTGCAGCATATTTGGCAAGTATAGAATCACAGTATATATATAAAATAATATGCAAAGTGGTTAGAGGGAAGCTTCAGAATGTAAAAGATGTTTTTATTACAAATTATGTGAGCAGACTGCAGTTCCTCTTTAAGTGTATGGCCAGGTTACAAAAGAAAAAGTCACTACCAACGCCAATAGGTCTTCCAAGGCGTGGCTTAACAGATATCAAATAAAATGGTGGTGTGAAAGGTATATAATGGTATCCGAAACTGGGTGGATGCTGCCTTCCTCAGGTGGGATAATCTGAAAGGAACTACAAGAAAAACAGAAATGGAAGGCTTGCACACCTAGTGCATTACCAAAGATAATTTAATAATAAAAATGTTTTATATAAAAGTGGGTACTCACAAAATGCAACTGACAAAAGGCCATAAAAACAATGCATGGACATGCATAGAATACGGGGTACAGCTAACACGTTTTGGGGGTGCACCCCCTTCCTCAGAGCTACGTGCACGCCCCAGAGCCGAAGAGAAAAATGATGTACAGGTACGTGATTTTGCACTTAAGGGCCTCCCTGCTGCAGTATATGTACGTGGGGCGGTCCTTATATATGTTTTCCCCTGAACACATATGGATGTTATAGGAGTCATAGTGAAGCTGTCAGCTTTCGGATATGTACAACCAAAAACAATCTCATTCAGATCATAAAAAAAAAAACTGTAAACATTTTTTTTATTTAGAAACATGTTTTTTGAAAGCAGTAAAATACCACACGTTGGATGGAATGAAATATAAGATCTCAATTTATTGCAATTATACATTTTATCTTAAAAAAAAAATACTTAATTACAAAAAACAAATGTCCAACATCGAAATGACATTAAAACATTACCTTCTAGTTCTAAAATCTCCACTTGCCTATTCTAATGAAATGAAGGGATGTCCACCTGAAATGGAATCTAACAAAATTGAAATGGATGCTCCACTTTGCGTATACATAAGATTATAAACTACTGTGCTAATAGAAAATTAAAAGAGCAAAAAATGCCAATCTGTGTCACATAAAGTGCATAACAGAACACATATGGAAAAGTTGTAACTATACATACAACTACAGATTAAGGACTTCAATAAACATGAAGGTCCAAAATATCTGTTATGTATACTGTGCATGTATTTTTATGCTTTCTATAAAAAAGAAATCTATAAAAATCATTAATGATAAAAATAACCCCTGGCATCCCTGTCATACAGAACATCAGTGTTAGTGACACCAAACATTTCCACAACCTAACCTGCTTTACAGATATGTAGCCCATTGGTTGAGCCGCTCCCTTTCGTAGAATACTGACTGGTCTGCGAAGGTGATCCCAATGTTCTATCAAAAAATATGATATTTAAATTGATTTTATGTTTATTTCACCAACTCAGACTAAAAAGTTAATAATTAGTTAATAAAGTTAATAATTATTTAAATAAGCTAAAAAATGTCCCCAGATATTCATATATTTGTTAAACCCCTATCAAGTATTTTCTTAGAAAAGTTCAGGGCACTGAAATAACTGGGGTCAGTGTACAATGAAATGTAACAAAATGCAATAAAAAAACAATACAAAAGAATAATAATGGGCAGTTATTCATAGCAACCAATCAGATGTCAGTAATGTAATGTAATGAGAAGATTTATGATGGGTTGTTAATACTGTAATCCAAGGGAACCTATCTAATTCCTGCAGTTTATTGTACTTAGACCAATGATAGTGGATTTCTACACGGTTGCTATGAGTGTTGAACTCTGCTCTTTGTCTTAAAAGTCACTTTCTCCCGGAATTTTTTTTTTCAGATTTGCAGAGTTGCTAAAAAATGTAGTCAAATTATGTTTCCCCTTTTTATTATATACACTTGCCAGTCCTGACCAAGTGTTACAGCCTTTACAATTATAACTTCCTTCGAACTTTCTAACACTTTCATTCTGGCCTTGTTGGAAGTAGGCGGAAACACAGAGTCCACAAGGTTAGTAGGGGATTGCACATCCCTTCAATACCTATTTAAATCAATTTTGGGTGGAATTAATCTCTAAAGGTTATACAAAACTGCCCACACATATACAATATTGATGCATACAATGAACCACTATTTGCTGCATCTAACATAGGTAGAAAAAATTCTACTACAGGTATAGCCTTACCGCTAGGAAATCATGTGCCTCGATGGCACACTTTTCAGGCAAACTTTGCCCAAAATATTGTAACAACTCCATAATGAATAGAGAATGCTGCTGCTAGTACTCAATGGCATCCTACTGATTTGTGCTCAGAGTCTCGGTGAGTAAATACATGGTGCTGCATGGTCTCCAACAATCCTTGGAGGGGTTATCCAAGTTTTTTGCTATTTTGTCTTTCATGTCTATAATATACTAACCACAGAGTTTATTGTACTGCCTCAGAGTAGGGTCGCTGTAAGATATAGTGGGCCAAGCCAAGAATAAAACTTGAGGGCCAGCCAAAATATACTTTAATAGTAAGGGTTATGCCGTGTACACACAATCGTAATTCTCGTTGGAAAAAGCTCTGATGGTTTTCAAGACGGAATTCCGACAGAATTCGGCTCAAGCTGTCTTGCCTACATACGGTCACACCAAATTCCAATCGTTTATAACGCGGTGACGTACAACACGACTAGAAAAAGGAAGTTCAATAGCCAGTAGCCAATAGCTTCTGTCTCGTAGTTGAATCTGAGCATGTGTGATTTTTGGCATGTCGGAATTGCATACACACAATCGGAATTACCGATAGAAAGTTTTTCCGAAAATTTAGAACATGCTATCAATTTTTGGCTGGTGGGAATTCGGACAGCTAAATTCCGATGGAGCATACACACGGTCGCATTTTCCGATGAAAAGCTCTCATCGGACTTTTTCTGGCCCGGAATTCCAATCGTGTGTACGCGGCATGAGAGTAAGTTAAAACCAACACATATTAAAACAGCCATAGACTAGGCCAGATGGGCCAAAAAGAATAAGGGGACACAAGTGCCACTGTCAATTTATGGACATTGGATCTAGAAAATCCTTGGCATCTACCTTCTAGAAATAAGACTGAAAAGATGGCACCTAGGGCGAGAGATCCTAGGGCACAACATTTATCCATTCTCCAGTAGGAAGGGCTATACTTCAATGATTATACCACCTGCCCAATTCAAAAATAAGAACAATTATAATTTTTGGAATCTGGTAAGAAAATGTAAGCTAATATCCTAACATAGAGGCAGGTACCTGTGATTCTTTAAAGCAGCATCAGATGCTCAGACAAGATGGGTGACAGTGACACTGCATGGAAACAGAATATCTGCCTCGTTTTGTTTAATATTGAGTCCACATTTACCCTTTCTTGCCTTTTTTGAATGTGAAGAATGAGGTAAGGGGAGAGCTTCAGATTTGTTTGTGTAATCCTTCATATTCACTACAGTCACACTCAAGAACATGCGCAAAATCGTGTGCTTCCCCAACATATATTGAAACATGCAGTGGTGCCACTAATTCCTAATGGCACCCCCATGCATCTGCTAAAATGGGCATTTTAGCTTGTGCCAATGCATAGTGCCACAGCACCTTTGCAATTTGGTGCGCCGCGATTTTGCAAAAGGGTCAGGAACTTCTTTAGAAGTTAGACACGTTAGCTACAAACTGGAAAAACCCTTTACAGCATGTGGATTACAGTCTGGTCCCAGGAGAGCCAGAATTTTCCAGACTTGCTAGCGACATCTGTAGCCTCTTCTTGGTGACAGTGCTGCACTTCTGTATGATTTGGTTTGGGTTAGGTCTAGGAGGTACTTTGGGAAGAACAGATGATGAGGTTGACTCTGCTAAGGATGGGTTGGAGTTGTTCAGAGATGAGCTCTCGCTATATGAAGAATTCCGTCTGCTCCCTGTCATGCTGTCTATTTCGGAATCTGCATCAGATCTGGCCTCAGAGTCCAGTGACTGGCTCCTTAATCTCTCCTCTAAGGTGATTCCAATCAGCCTCTGGTCACCCACTGATGATTTTTGGTGGAGGAACGAATACATATCTCCATATAGGTTGGGTGTAGATTTATGGCGCTCCTTGCTAAGGAAAGTCTGGATCTTCTCACAGGGGTTTGTGTAAGACTTCAGATAAAGAGATGGGACATATCCTGTCCTTCTGTTATAGCTGCAGCAAAAACAAATCAGATATTGTATATCAGTATGCTTAAAGTCACTAAAATAGATATTCACTCAGATAGACATTGTACTAACTAAGGCTCCATTTCCATAGTCTTTTCTCCACCTTCCTGCTATAGCAGCTGTGCAGTGTAAATATGAATGTGCAGCCCAATAGGCCCCAGTCTGACCACACTGCCCAGTGTACTCTTTAAAGAGGAAGTAAACCCATCAGGGTTTACTTCCTCTTTCATTCCCTGCAAAGGTAAAGCATAATGGACTACTATGCATCGCATAGTAGTCCATTATGTGTCACTTACCTGACACAGGAGCCAGCGAAGTCACCGCTGTCCCCTGTAGTATGGCGCATCCATCTTCTCGGTGGGTCTCGCCGCTCCACCGCATTCATTCGGGAGCCGCCACTCGCGGCATATCGCCGTTGACTGCGGCGCGCTCAGTGCGCCTGCGCGCCGCTGTCTACGGCGCATGCGCCGTAGACAGCGGTGCCTGTCTTTCGGCAAATATCTCCTAAACCGTGTAGGTTTAGGAGATATTTCTTGGACCTACAGGTAAGCCTTAATCTAGGCTTACCTGTAGGTCAAAGTGTGTTGTAAGGGTTTACAACCACTTTAATCAAACAGACTTGGTCAGACAAACCCTCAGCCTCAGCCCTACAAGTCTCTGTGAGGACACTTGTGAGGAGTGAGGAGTAAGAACCCATGTTCAGCAGAACCTAGAAGGAAGCCATCATTGCCAGCCCAATCAACTGTGAAGAGGGCATTCCCCACCCCAATGCTGCATGTACACAAAGAGTAGGGGAGGCTCATGACATCACTGACATAATATGGCCACATTTCCATCCACTGATGGCGGAAGGTAATAAAATCAGGTAATTTATGAACTGCTTAAAACAAGCATGTACATTAGAATAAACATGAAGTCAGATCACATGGTCTGCAGTGAATCAGTAAGGTGGACAGGCAACCCGCATTTGCAGGAGCTCTGCAATGGCAGGCCCCATATTCTCTCACTCCAGGTCTTCAGTTTTTATAATTCATGGTCTTTATAGTTTAGAACTAATAGAAGATCTCACCTGACCAGCCACCAACCGTTGTCTGACTTTTTCAAGACTTTCACCACCACGCCGACCATGACGGTGAGCTCATCTGAATTCTGAGCCTCATAGCCCTTTGTCACCACACACATACCTGAGAGGGATAAATACAGAGTGAGGAATGGTCAGGGATCCCTAAATTGTAACTTCTTCCCCTTTATGATAGATCGCTCACACTCATCAAATAAGTGACAATATATTGATCGCCTTCAACACTGGGGCAACTATAGACAATAGGGGAGGGCTGCAATTAGAAAATGACACACTCATTTTCCTGCTCTCCTCCTTTTATTTACCTGTTGCAGCACTCACAAAATGAGCCCTATCAATGTCTGACTGTTTGGAAATGACAGCTCTCTTTAGTCTCATGCAATAAGGCCAACAGCTATTTACAAACTGCAGAAATTTTCAGCATCCAATCTAATTTTTACATGTGATAAAGTTATACAAAACAAACATGAAGGTGTCTTTTTTTGTGCATTCCATTGGTTAGGGAGCCACAAACATTCTGGCCCTGTCCTAATTTGATGTTGTGACACACTATTGTAAAGATCCCATCTAGGGACACAAATATGCACTCCCAGTGTCAGATGCTTATGGTATTGCACACAGATTTCTACAACTTGTTAGGCAGGTTCAATACACAAGCACCTTCAACCAATTTGTAGAGTTTGGAGTGTTCTGGAGCTTCCTGTGAGAGACCAATGTTGTCCTTCCCTTGGTTCCTGGATAGGTATTTGCATGTCTATAGTCAGATTTAATGTAGGTAACAATACCATTTACTTTTACTGCAGTTCTTAAAGAAAATCTATTTTGTAAACTGTTGTGAGTCTGGTTTCTAAGTCATTAGACACAAGACTAGGTCAATGTTCACCTTCTTGGCATTCCATGGTGTTGTCACCTGCTTCACAGTTTGTTTCTTCCTGAAAATAAGGTGCAGGGAACCAAGCTATTTGGCGATCTTCGTTCTCCACCAGCCACCAGCCTGCATTACAGAGAACAGCTGTGTAAGACAAATATGCAAACACTGGGCAACAATTTAGATCTTGCATAGAGTTTTGAAGGGTCAGGTTTTAATTGATTCTATGCCCCTACTGTTGAGATTTACCTATCCAATTGTCCTGGGGATCACCAAAATTGATGTAAAAATTCAAATTTATAGTTGTCATCGGAATAAGTTGTCTAAGCCCTTGTACACACGTCGGAGAATCCGTCGGAATGTGTCCTATCGGATCATGTTGTTGGATAATCCGACTGTGTGGTATGCATCGGACTGATTCTGTCGGAATATCCGTCGGACCAAGTTTTCAAACATGTTGGAAATATTTTCCGACCAACTGGTCCGATCGGACATACTCCGATCATGTGTAGAGAATTTTGATTGGACAAAGTGCCACGCATGCTCAGATCAAATTCCTACATCAAAGCTATTGGCTACTAGCCTGAACGTAGTCCCGTCGCAACGAAATAACGTCTTCACGTTCTGAACGATCGGATTTTCTGACAACTTGGTCCAACCGTGTATATGCAACAGTTTCGGACACAATCCGTCGGACAAAATCCATCGGACAAAATCCAACAGATTTGGTTGGCAGAATGTCCAACCGTGTGCATGGGGGCTTAGAGGGATATTGTCCTCATTTTAAAGGTTTCCTTACTTCTTGTTGCACCTCTATCACATGAAGTGGTGGTTTTATTTATTTATATATATACACTTCATTACATAGAGCAATTGGACATGCAGTAGTCCAAGGTTGATTGTGCCAAAATTAACAGCATTGAGATCTAACAGATCTGTACAGCTGGTCCTTGGAGCACATATGTATCATCTGTCTGACTCTGGCCTCTATCCCTAAGGCAACTTAGGCAAAAAGTACTGAATATTTTTCCTTCGGAATGGCTACCAGAAGTCATTATCTTCCTCCTATTTGCCGATGGGGCAGCCCCATGTGCCTGCACTACCTAACAGCAGTCCTACCCAATTTCATTTTGGAAACAGGAGGAAAGTATTAGAACCTCTATCAGGTAATATTGCCTTTTGGCAACCTTAGTGTCAACTGCATCCTTTATTCTTTGTACTGTGTCAAAGGGAGAGGGATGGGGGGATAATCTTCCCAATGGTGCCACAGAGTTAAAAACATTACTGAAGTTTTAGCTCTATCCAAATCTTAAAAATAGGCTATAGTTTGGCATTGCTCTGTATTAGAAACTACTAGGTAAACTGCATACTGAAAAAGGGCCTGGAGATGGAAAGTGACAGAACTTTCTGCCCATATTTTCGGAATCCAGACCTCTAGTATAAGATATGGAGGGGAGGTGCCCCTATATAATGACATACCTGAGCTTTCCTTCAGCAGGACATCTAGAAGCTCATGTCTCTTCACCTTGAACGGTCTGTTCCTCAGATCCACTGTCTCATAGTCTGCTATACACAAGTGATTGGCTGAGACCACAAGCTTGGAGATAATGGGGGTAAGTGGTGAGGCAATGATTCTCTCCTCTTTTCTCTCAGAAGGCACGATGACAATGCTGGGAAAACAAAGAAGTCATGAGAGACGAACATGTTATGCTATTTATCCAGTTAGCTTTCTTAGGTCATAGCTGAGGAAACTTCTCACTCAGGATGGCTTCAGAAGATGTACGCAGGTGCCAATACTCAGAACAAGGGTAGATTTGTAAAAGCATTCTAGTTTATGCACACTCACTGGACAAAAGTATGCATGAATAGGTGCACAGACACACACTTAATTCCAATCTTGGCACCAGACCACCTAGTCAAGGAACAGTGCTCAATTAAAAAGTTAATGGATTGCCCTCAGCTGTCACCATGTGACTTAAACCCTGAACCTGTTCCTGAGATCTACTTTTCCTTTGTTGACCTGGCCTGCCCATGGACTTGTCTCTACTCTGCCTTCCTGCTACTGACCCCAGTAAGTCCCTAACCCCACCTTTAATTTGCTTATTCCCAGTTTGACCTAAGCTGGATCCTGACCACAGCTGGTCTCTGAAGATTTTCAGTTTGACCTTAGATGGTTCCTAATCACAGCTTGTCTCTGCCGATTCCCATTTTAAACGTATCTAGTTTTCAACCACTGCTTTTTCCTCTGCTCTATCCCAGTTTAAACCTTGGCTGATCACTGCTTGTCTGCTGATTACTGATTTGACCTTGGCTAATTCCTGACCATGGCTTGTCTCTGCTGATTACCAGTTTGACCGTGGCTATTTCCTGACCATGGCTTGTCAACCCACCAGACTCCCCCTATAGCTAAATTATCAGTTACCACTTGCAGACCGCCCACTGTACATATACTGGGACAGGGTGGCTGCACCACATCACATACCTAATACGTTATCTGACACTTCCGGGTCTGGGGCGCGAGCCGGCGGTGACCCGCTCCCACTGTGATCACACACAGTGGAGCCCAGCCCATGGACCCAATGTCCACTGGCAGTCCAGTGTCCAGTGTCATTAGTACAGTAACAGTGCATATTTTGTAGCACTGATCACTGTATTAGCGTCACTGGTCCCCAAAAAGTGTCAGTTAGGTGTCCAATTTGTCTGCATTGCAGTCCTGCTATAAGTCACTGATCGCCGCCATTATTAATAAAAAAAATGAAATAAAGAAAGATAAATAAAAATATCTTATAGATTGTAGGCGCTATAACTTTTTGTACAAAGCAATTGCTATACGTTTATTGGGATTTTTTTTACCAAAAATATGTAGCAGAATACATATTGGCCTAAATTGATGAAGAAATTTTATTATTTTAATTTTTTTAGTAGATTTGTCTTATAATATCAAATAAAAAAAAAATTTTTTTTTTGTTTTTTTTGTTTTTTTTGTTTTTTTAATTGTCGCTCTTTTTTTGTTTATGAAAGCTCTATTTGTGGGAAAAAAAGGTGAAAATTGTATTTGGGTACAGTGTCGTACGACAACGCAATTGTCAGTTAAAGTAACGCAGTGCTGTATCGCAAACAGTGGCCTGGTCATGAAGGGGGGGGGGTAAATCTTACAGAGGTAAAGTGGTTAACAGTTGACTTGTCCTGCTTCTCAGGCATATTTAAACATGTCCTGTAGTTGGCAGTCAGTGACACACTTTCAGAGGCTTATTGCGATATTGTTATATGCTATACATAACTCTATGACACATTATATAAACAGATTAAAAGGTTGCATCTACTTTCACAATTCTAATACAACAAACATACTGCAAATATTAAAAGATAAAGCAAACAGCCCAATAAATGATAAGGAAAAATCACTTAATTCCTTCCTGCCTTTTATAGTATATTGCACCCATTTCAACGGGTGCAGAGGTCATAAGGAACTTGCTTATTACTATCTTATTGCTATTTACTAAGACAACAGTTTTCTATGTAGAGCAGATTGAGCCATCTGAAAATGTTTCCTCTCCACTGATGGTAATAACCTGTTGTACACAATATATACGTTATAATAGTTATGGACATTCACTGTGTAGGCGATCTTTGCCAATATCATACAAGGGACAGTAGAGGCTTAAGACCAGCCTACATGGCCCTTGTATTATTGCATCTTCCACCACAGCCAATTGATAGTGAAGTTAGCAACTGTCAGCCTTAAAAGTTATCAACAGTTCAAATTTGGGCTAATGTTGAGTACACACGGTTTCAGGTGGTCTGAAACCTGGACACACGATTGAAACCCCGGACCGTCCGGGTGAGTCTCAGACGGGTGGCAACCCAACTTGCACCTGTGAGGAAGATATCTGACCCACTGTAGGCAGCCTAATGCTGGCCATACAGGAATAGATTTCTTCATCCATGCTAAACAACGCAGATGGATGAATCCCCCTACCTGGCTATTGTAGTTAAAAGAATAGTGCCTGCATTTGATCAAATGAAGGCGCTGTTTAGTTGACAATATTCCAACAGACTCCTTTGATAAAAAAAAGTCCATTGAACAATTGGCTTTTGGCGAATGGATCATTCCCGGCAGGGCCAGACACTGATCAAATTTAGACCAAGCCAGCAGGAATTATTAGAGAAGTGTATGGTCGGCTTCAGGTTCGCTCATAAGGGGGTAGCACCTGCGCTCCTGTATGTGGCCCAGGATGGGCCCAATTACTGGAACAAATTCTGCTGTGTCCCTCCCTGTGTTTACAATGCTTCTGTTTGTGAATGAACAGGGAGTCTCTGTACAGAGCACTTCCTGTTCATTCATTCTGCAGCTGAGGCTGCAGAGGAAGGTTTGAAGAATCTGTGTCCTCAATCTCTTTCTCTGTCTCAAAAAAATACTTAAAGCGGTAGTAAACCTGCAAATTTTTAAAAATTTTTTTTTTAAACCTGCAAAGCAAAAGGCATAATGAGCTAGTATGCACCTTAGAACGAGGCCCCGACATCTGGCCCGATCCACGCCGAGGGAGCTGACATGCTCCCTCGGTGTTTCTTCTGGGTATCACGGCTCCGGCGCTGTGAGTGGCCGGAGCCGCGATATCGTCACTCCCGCGTCAGCGGTGCATACCGAGGGGAATATCTCCTAAACCGTACAGGTTTAGGAGATATTTTTTTTACCTACAGGTAAGCCTTATTATAGGCTTTCCTGTAGGTAAAAGTTAAAAATGTGAGTATACAACCACTTTAAAGGCTCATTCTCACACATATTCCGGCTGCGTGAATCAGTGGCTTGTTCATGCGTCTGGAGTCACTCGTTAGGCTTGGTTCACTGTTCTGTCAGCTATGATTTCTAACAGCAGCCCTGGGTAGATTTAGTCTAAGTATGAACTATCTCCTCCAGTCAATCCAATTAGGTCCTTGTCTTATAGTAATCATACTGTGACCTGATCTTTGTACACACAATCAGATAGTCAGCGGAAACAGATTCCTCCATATAAAATTATCTGTAATGTCGATACTTGGCTACCCTTAGGCTGGCCATACATTATGCAGTTTTCCTATTAAATTTCCTTTCGACTTACCTTCAACTATGTAGTGCAAGGGCCTGCTCAATTGTATACAAATTGAAAGTGTATAGGACCTCATATTAATTGAAACTGTTTAGGTTTGACCTCATATTATATGGTTTTGGTAAAACTAAAGAAAAACTTTATAATGTATGGCCAGCCTAAGTTAATTATCTCCTGACAGCACTGTTATTAAGGATGTCACTGCAGATCAGAACCTTACCTGTCATCTGGGAAAGATGGATTGAGGTCATGGCTCTTTAGAGTGAAAAACTGAACAACGATATCGCATTGTGAGATCTTGGCGTCCAACCTCAGCACCGACTGTGAATAGGTCTCCAGTATCTGGAGTCTCTCCAATGCCTGCTTGGTTCCTTTCTTCTTTCCTAATGTCCTTGAGACATCTACAAAAATTTAATTAACAGATTGAGTTTTATATATATATATATATATATATATATATATATATATATATATATATATATATATATGTGTGTGTGTGTGTGTGTGTGTGTGTGTGTGTGTGTGTGTGTGTGTGTGTGTGTGTGTGTGTGTGTGTGTGTGTGTGTGTGTATATATATATATATATATGAATAGTTAAAACTTGGACTGTTCCCTCATTTCTTTATAGTTGCGTTTTGCATAGAGTGGGAAAGGGCTAGCTTTTCCTGAACTCCAAAACTAAAAAGCAATTGATGATCACATACTGAATACCACGCCCTGTCCTCATAGGTCTGGAAAGAGTTCTCTTCTGCATCCACTGCTACTTCCTGGTGACTAATGCCTCACACAAACGATTGGATTGTTGGCCAACAAAACCATGGACTTTTGTCCTAAGGGCGTTGGCCCAAACTTGTCTTGCATACACACGGCACGCAATTGTTGGCCAACAATTACGAATGTAATGACGTACTACGTGGTTTCTCAGTTGTTTAGCGCCACCCTTTGGGCTCCTTCTGCTAATTTTCTGTTAGTAGAAGTTTGGTGAGTGTTTATTCGTGCTTTTCATTTTGCGCTTTTCAGTTTGTCTATGAACGGCTGTTCGTCAACCAGCCACGTTGCGGAATCGGAGGAGATAATGTGTTATTTATTATTGGCCTTGGAGTTATTTCTTTGACATTTTTTTTTATTGAATAATGATTTGATTTGGTAGATTTTCTATATTTTTGGATGCATAGAATGCACTTTTTGGTTAAGTTCTATGGGCAGATAGCATGTCTAATTTTATTTGTTTTCTTTTTTTAATGCACAATAAAAAAATTGTGGAGAATAATACTTGGCTATATGTTTTACTTCAAATGACAGTTTGGGAGTAGGCAGTTACATTTAAAAAAATACAATGTAAAATTAACAAGGGGCACCAACATAGTTGTATCTTTGATCTTAAAAACTACAGGAAAATGGTGTTGTGGTAACTTGCCCAAATAAAAAATAACAAGCATAATAATATTATTCTTGATCTCATTAGAAAAAAAAAAGCCTTTGAAAATTTGTTTTCAATAACTCCATCAGTATCACCAGCAAAGCAGCTTCATTATTATCCCATTAAAGAAGAAGAGAATTGTGCGCTGCATTTGGAGATTTCATAATTTGCAGTATCATGAATGTTAATTCTCCATTACGAATTTACAAGACCGACCGCTTCTGGCTCGTCCTTGCTTCTGAGCATGCCTGTTTGTACTTGGCTGTACTGGCTGTACTTTTGACCGACGGACTTCTGTACACACGTGCGAAAAATCCGAAATTTTAAAACATGCTAGCCAACATTTCTCTGCGGAAAATCCGACAACAATTGTCCGGTGGAGCGTACATTTACGGCCAACAGCCTGACATGGAACATTTCTCCTTGGAAATCGTGTGTGCGAGGCTTAAGATTAAAAGGAATCTACAATCCGAGTTTGTTTTTGATTAAACATATGAATCGGCTTATTACAATTGCATGTTAAAGTCTCTTGTATGATGACTGTGTTTTACTGTTCTGAAGAAATTCACTTAGAGTAGTTGAAAATAGTGGATTAAATGTTTTTAGCAACTGTCTAGCAAGAGTCATGTCCCAAAAGCCAGAAAGCAGGTTGCAGACTGAAAATCGGTAAATAAAAAAGTGATTTTGAAAATATGAAATAAGCATGTACAAATTAAAGTAACAAAAAAAAACTACTTAAAGGTAAATGATGATATAACAACCTAAATTGTATATTCAAAGTAACAACAGATTCCTTGTACATAAAGAGAAATGCAGAATGACAGAAAGCACAGTATCGCCATCTACTGGCAGAATATGTGTATGACAATTTCACTTACTGGGAAACATAAAATAGCCTTTTTTAGACATCAGCAGTGATTGCGGATTACCATAATTTCTCAATACAGATTTCTGGTCAATAAAGTATAACTAAAAGCAAACTTTTTTATTTTTTTTTATTTGGATAGAGTGAAGAGGGATTACAACATATCATGTCTTTATTGCTGAATCGATATAAACAGAGCTTGCAAACTATAATTAGTAAGTGCAAATAAATGACCACATTACACAAAAAATACTTTTTTTTACAAATAATGTCTCTTATATAAAGTTAGGGTTGCCACCTTCTCTTCAAGTCAAACCTGAACACTTTAGCGGCACACAACAAAATTTTAGTTTACTGTATAAACTATACATATCTTTTGCAATTAAATGTTTATAATCAAATACAGTTAATCACAAGAGTCCCCCTTTACATCAGAGTCCACAGAGTTCCTCTTTTACATCTGAACTCAAGGAGTTCCCTTACACTGTAAGTGTGTGTGTGTGGGGGGGGGGGGGGGGGGGCGACTCTGCAGACTCTGATGTATGGGAGAACTGTGGGGAATCTGACATAAGGGATGCTCTAGAACCCCTGATGTAAGGGGGAACAGTGAGAACTCGGATGCATGGAGAGGACTCTGATGTAAGGGGGAACACTGTGGCCTCTAGTGTAAAGGGGAACTCTGATGTAAGGGGTGCTCTAGGAACCCTGATTTACCTTAGTGTACTCACTCAGAGGCAGAAGAGAGAAGGGGGGGGTGTCAGTCAAAGACAGGGGTGGATGGTGAGCTCACTCACCCCTTGGCAGCACCTCTCATCCAGATGTAACTGAGGCCGCTGGACTTCAAATTTCTGGTCTCCACTTTCCTTTTCTGCGGCACAGCACCAGGGATTGAAGTGTGGGCAGACAAAGAGGAGTAGGGCAGGAGGAAGAGGAGCAGATCAAGCCCTCTCTCCTCTCCCGTCTGTGTTGGGGGAGGGGTAATTGTTAACGCTGGCTTGGTGCAGTGTGAAAGAGTGTAACAGACTCTCTCAGCTTACACAACTGCACCCAGCAACCTGGGAAGCCATAGTCTGGTCTGAATAATGTGTCTGGGTTGCTGGTGGTCTGAAACCCGAACGCATGATTCCAAACCCGAACTGTCTGGGTGAATCCCGGACAGGTGGCAACTCTCTATAAAGTTCTAGGTGCTCAAAAAGTACATAAGTGCTCCAATATTATTGCTGGTGCTCCCCAAATATGGACGGTGCTGTGCTTCACACTCCCCAGTTCTGACCCCACTCACCAAATTACATGGACCCACAGCTTTGCAGTCTGGGGTCAGAAAAGCTGAGATCAATAAGATCGAGTGTGAGACAAAGGGATTTCTCTGGAGCCTCTCACAATAATGGTTTCTTCACAATAATGGTTTCCATAGATGTTTAAAGTCGCTCATTCGTTTTCATATATGGGAGACAAAGAAGGAACCAATAGTGAAGTACTGTATGGGTGGAGAAAAGTTTGCGCTGGCTAGGCGCTACTTACAAAAACACGGACTAAAATAGGCACCAGCATGAAGCCCCGGCGTCCATGTCATTTGGTGAGTGGGGTCATAAGAGGGGAGTGTGGCACACAACACCGTCCATATTTGGGGAGCACCAGCAATAATATTGGAGCACTTATGCACTTTTTGAGCACCTAGCACTTTATATAAGAAACATTGTTTGTGAATAACTATTTTTTGTGTAATGTTTTACATAGTCATTTATTTGCACTTAGTAATTATAATCTGCAAGCGCTGTTTATATTGATTCAGCAATGACATGACATGTTGTAATCCCTCTTCACTCTATCCAAATTGAAAAAAAAAAAAAAGTTTGCTTTTAGTTATACTTTAATGACCATAAACCTGTATAGAGAAATTATTGTAATCCGCAATCACTGCTGATGTCTAACAAAGGCTATTTTATGTTTCCCAGTAAGTGAAATTGTCATACACAAATTCTGCCAGTAGATGGTGCTACCGTGCTTTCTGTCATTCTGCATTTCTCTTTATGTACAAGGAATCTGTAGTTACTTTGAATATACAATTTAGGTTGTTATATCATCATTTACCGTTTTTAGTCGTTTTTATGTTATTTTAATTTGCACATGCTTATTTCATATTTTCAAAATCGCTTTTTTATATACCGATTTTCAGTCTGCAACCTGCTCTCTGGCTTTTGGGACATGACTCTTGCTGGACAGTTGCTAAAAACTCAATTTTTTGTGTAATGTTTTACATGGTCATTTATTTGCACTTACTAATTATAGTCTGCAAGCGCTGTTTATATTGATCCATCATAACTCAAGAATTTAGTATCTTTGCGATAGCTGCTGCTGTTTTTTCACTTTTACTTATTTCACTTTACAATTCGATATTCATTGTTTAGTGTGTTCATTTGCACTATATCCTACGAGCGCTGTTTATATAATTTTTTTTTTATTATTCATGTTTTTATTGCTGTCTGTGCCTCCTGTAAGGCTGGATTCACACCTATGCATTTTTAGGGCTTTCTGCATTTTGGTTATTTGCACTACAGAAGGTGTTCCATAGGAAACCATGGTAAATGGACTGTAGTGCAAATCTGCAAAAAGCACTAAAAATGCATAGGTGTGAATCCAGCCTTAGAAAGATTCAATCTATCTATTTGTCTTGTTTACTAGTATCGCTGAAAGAGAACCAAAATTCAATATTTTGAGTTGTCACCAGAATATAAATAGAGAGTAAACCTTCCAATGGGGATACTAGTTCTGGCGACATGCCAGGTTTCCCTCATTCTGAAGTTTGGCTATGGGACAGGAAGTGAAGGAAAATCTCCCCAGTCCAACACAGATGGCAAAAAAAAAAAAATCTGATATAACCCTTACTCAAGGTTTTTCCCATTTTTTCCATTTTGTAGTCTATATAAAAACTACTGAGCCATGTACTTAAAGCGGAGTTCCGCCATTTTTTTTTTTTGAGTCAGCAGCTACAAATACTGCAGCTGCTGACTTTTAAAATATGGACAGGTTGCCCATGATGTCCTCACCCAAAGCCGATCTGTCCCTTGGATGGCGGTGCTGCCGCCACCATCCTCGGTAATGGAATCAGGAAGTGAAGCCTTGCAGCTTCACTTCCTGGTACTACTGCGCATGCGCAACTCCTGCTGTTTTCTGGGACCCATGTGTATTCCAGAATACAGAGGGGGGGGAATACCGTAGATACCCGCGTAGATACATGGGTATATGTGCCTGGAAGTGGGAGCAAAATACCTGTATTAGATAGGTATTTGCTCCCCCCCCCCCCCCCTGAGAGGTACCAATGTGACACCAGAGGGGGTAAGGAACCGGAAGAGCGGAAGTTCAATTTTTGGGTGGAACTCCACTTTAATAAAACAGTGCACAAAATAAAAACAATTATATTCCTCAAAAAATGAATTAAGTAGGCAAATTAGTCATAGAGTTATTGTCAAATCAACCAGTGGATACCATTGCAGGTATATTTGGTTAAGGCAAAGGGCTTTAACTCCCCTGGCGGTATTCCTGAGTCTGGCTCTGGAAGTTTTACACCAAAAGCGGTAACCCCGAGCCAGACTCAGGACTGCATCGCTGAATGCAGGAGGAGGTTTACTTACCTTCTCCTTTGGATCCAGTGATGTCCCCCCGCTGTACGAGCGGCTCGTCCTCCGCTCGATTCATCATGCAGCCGATCTCCGTTCCCTGCGAGCGTTGCGACGCACGGGGACGGAGATCGGCGCCAAATTCAAAAAGTAAAACACACAGTATACATACAATATAATGTAATCTTACAGATTACATTGCTGTATGTAATAATTTCACATCCCCTTTGTCCCTAGTGGTCTGCCCAGTGTCCTGCATGCAGTTTTATATTATAAAAACTGTTCTTTATGCCTGGAAACTGGAGATTGTCCATAGCAACCAAAACTGTCCTTTTACATCAAAAATGATTTTAGACCAGCTAGAAAACAGCGATAATAAATTAGAATCACTCGCAGAATTGAACGATAGCGATTTGTGGGGAGATCCGTCATCAAATACTGAAAAGTAATGACAGTGACAATTCTGCAACTGAGAAAATTTCAGTGTTTTAGATTTGATTACATTATTGAATCATTTTTATTATTGTTATATTATTATTTGGTATAATTATTTATAGTTATTTATTATATTATAATTTATGATTTCATTTTTCAAACTTTATCATACCTGGGATGTCTGCTAGACTCTGGTTTGGACAGATTTAAGTGAGTTATTCCTAAGAATTACAGGACTACAATATAAAACGCCAAAATTTTCATGCAAAATAATTGTACCGCTTTCAGCACCTAAAATCTGAAATAATCGTACCGCCAGAGAGGTTAAAGTAAAACTAAAGGCAAATTTATTTTTATTTATTTTTCATTTTGTCTGTTTTTTGTTTTTTTGCCAGCTGTGTGTCATTATGGAGAGTTCCTTTCATGTTCTGTCCCGTAACTACAACAGGAAGTGAGAGAAATCCCAAAGTGAGGGAATTGCGGGTTTTCACCAGAACTAGTGTGCCTATTGGAAGAGTTCCTCTCTTTTCCTGATCTGGTGACAGCCAAAAAAATGTTAAATCTTTTTTTTTCACTTTTAGTCTTGGTGGAAATGGTAAATGGGACTAATCTCCCTAACTGGGACACAGGCAGCAATAATCCCTACCGGGATTCTTTTTGGAATCCTTTTTTCCCCCAAGACTTGTGTTAGAATTATGAATTTTGTATACATTCTGTACAGGCGATGGATGAATAAAGTATTATTGCCATCATGAATGAGAGCAGGGAGTGCTGTGCGCACACATAAAGGTTATCCGAATACAATGACAGTTGGTTATGTGGTATGGCAGGGATGGAATGCCATGTATGTACCACAGTTATATCATACGTGGTATTCTCACAGGAAGAGTACCTACCTTTCAGTTTGGGCAGAGTTCTCTCTGACTTGTTCACAGCTCCGGCTTCCAGTGGGAATCTCTTCTTAAGATCTCTCTGTGTACAGAATTATAAAAAAAAAAAATTTAAAAAATCAACTTTGGCCAAATATAGTAGTTATATACATGATGAGGGGGGTCTGGAGGCCACCGCCGATGAGATAGCTCCTAGTTCCAAGACTACGCTTTCACTGATAGCTCTTGGTCCTAACTAACAGTTGGGAACCAGTCGGAATGGTTCCCAATCATGTGATCAATCAGAGACAATCAGAGCAATCACTTGGGTTTGTTTACAAAACAAACCCACCAACTACCGTAATTTGTGCCCTACATAGACATAGAACTGCAACTGCCTTTTGCAGCTCTTAACTTGTTGCCACCCGTGTAACACATATGTATGCACTGTGGCATAGAGGTAAGTTTTAACACCTACACGCCGCACATACGCATCACCGGGCGGTCAATGTTACCTGCTTTTGCAGAGACCGAGCTGTCAAACACAGCTCTCGTTCCCCACTAATGATCAGTAGCTGGCGGGATTGGCTCCTGGTCATGTAATTATTGTGACAGCCAATCACAGCGGTCATGTGATCAGCCGGTCGTTCTCTGTTAAAGGGACGCTGGGGCTGGACAGGAAGGAGTTAGGGTAAAAACATAGAAAACATTTATTATGTTTTCAATTTAACAGCTTATAATAATAATAATAATAATAATAATAAATCTAAGCAGTGAATTTATTAAAACATTGTACTAAATAAAAGCTTTACATGTCATTACATTACATGTCATCTCATTGGCCTGCCTCTCCTTAGGCTCCTCCCCTCTTCAGTCTATCATGAATGTTGCTGCCAGACTTATCCACCTTACCAACCACTCAGCGTCTGCCAACCCTCTCCTCCAATCCCTACACTGCCTCCCAATCACCCAGCGAATTAAATTCAAAACACTAACCACAACATACAAAGCCATTCACAACTCTGCCCCGAGCTCCATCACCAATCTTGTCTCCAAATATCACCCAAATCATCTTCTCCGTTCTTCTCAAGACCTCTTACTCTCATTTCCTCCTCCCATGCTCATCTCCAGGATTTCGCCAGAACATCTCCCATCCTCTGGAACTCTCTACCTCAACCTGTTCGGTTATCCCCTACTTTCGCTACCTTCAGGCGATCCCTGAAAACTCATCTCTTCAGGAAAGCCAATCACGTCTCCAACTAATCTTCTACCACTTCCATCAGCTCGTTACCCACAGTTACAACCTTTTGTACCACCTGCCCCACCCTATTAGATTGTAAGCTCCTCTGAGGTCCCTTTTAATCTTCTTGTATTTTATTGTATTATAACTGTATAACTGTATTATCTCCTTTTTACATTGTAAAGGGCTGCGTAATCTGTTGGAGCTATATAAATCCTGTATTATAATTATAATGTAACTGTAACTATTATTGAGGTATCATTACAAAATAATGTAACTATTATGTAGGTAGGCAGATTAGTTGTAGAGGAGTTGATTTACTAAAGGCAAATAGACTATGCACTCTGCAAGAGCAGTTGCTCCATGGCTTAGTAAATGAGCAAAAGCTCTGTGGACCTCCATCATCCAATCATGTCCAAGCAAAAATGCTGTTTTTTTTCATATATCTTCCTTGCACGTGATTGGGTACTTTTTGCAAAGTGAAGCTTTACCTCATTTACTAAGCTCTGAAGCGACTGCACTTGCAGAGTGCACAGTCTATTTGCCTTTAGTAAATCAACCCCAGAGTTATTATCAAGGTAACTGATGCTGGTAAATATGTTCTGTGCATCTAAGCTTTAATTAAAGTTGTATACCCGCCTGTATACATTGTGCGTATTGGTAAGCCTAGAATAAGTGTCCCGTGACCGGTGGATGCGGCCTGCAGCGGGGACGACTAGGGTTGTCATCTGTCCAGGATTCACCCGCACAGTCCGGGTTTGGAATCATGAGTTCCAGGTTTCAGACTGCCTGAAACATGGACACATTATTCAATTCGGAGTATGGCTTCCCAGCAGGTTTGCTGGCTGCAGTTGGCTGAGCTGAGAGTGTATGTTACACTTTTTCACACTGCCCAAAGCCAGCACTAACAAAACTAACAATTCCCCCAACATCCACACTGACGGGAGAGGAGAGAGGGCTTGATCTGTACCTCTTTCTCACACCCCTACCCCTCTGTATCTGCCCACACTCCAATCCCCAGGGCTGTGTCTCAGAAAAGGATAGTGGGGGCCAGAAATTGGAAGTCTAGCAGCCTCAGATACATCTGAATGAGAGGTACTGAATGCCAAAGGGTGAGTGAACTCACCATCCATCCCTGTCTGTGAATGAAGTCTCCTCCCTCCTCTCTCCTGCCTCTGAGTGAGTACACCAAGGTAAATCAGGGTTCCCAGAGCCCCCCTTACATCAGAGTTCCCCTTTACATCAGAGGCTACAGTGTTCCCCCTTACATCAGAGTCCTCTCCGTACATCAGAGTGCTCAGTGTCCCCCTTAAATCAGGGTTCCCAGAGTCCTCTTTGTTAGAGTCCCCAGAGTTCTCCCTTACATCAAAGTCTGCAGACTCCCCTTCTTACAGTGAAAGGGAACTCTGCGAGTTCAGATGTAAAAGGGGAACTCTGTGGACTCTGATGTAAAGGGATGTTTTCCTATACACACTACATAGGGGACATCTTCACCTCCCACGGGACGTAACATGTAAAGGGGCAGAGCTCAGTGACGTCATCACGTTCTCCATTCAGGATTGTGTATACCGAGGATATGGTTGAAAGAACTGAACTTATATTTTGAGCACTTAGCCCCATGGAAATTTTCAGTTGTATTTAATTTATTTGATGCTTTTTATGTTATTTTTTTTTTTTCAATAATGTTTTATTCGATTTTGTCAGATATACAATATAGATAACAGTATATTAATATAAACAAATGATTGAAAGCAGATTGGAAAACGTAGATCTTTACAAATAGCAATCTACGAAGTTGTAAAACAAAATAATTAAGTCTAACTTTGAAGTAAACGTTATGCTAAAATGTAACATTCAATATCAAGAGTTACAAAACAAAATAAATTGAGAGAAGAGAAGAGAAAAAAATAAAAAATAAATAGCATATATATATATATAAATACATATATGTATACACATAAATATATATGAAAGAGCTTATTGTGAAAAAAAAATAAGTATCCAGTCACCCCAAATGGGAACTCACTGTGACCGGATACTATAATATAGCATAGGATCAAAGTGTATGAAAAGTTGGTCAAAGGAATAGTGTGTAGGTATGAAGTTAGGATTGGAAAGTAACTACATAAAGTAAACAGAAACTGTAACAAAACAATGTGTCTATCATAAGGATCTATCTGAGAGAGGGAAGGATAGTATCGTAGGAGAGAAGGATTCTTGGAAGGAGAGTAAAATCCAGGAGTGTTGGCAGATATCAACAGGTGTAAATATGGTATGAGACTCCCCAAGGAGCTAAGTGTAAATACAACCGTTGTTTTCTAAAGTAAGGAAATACAATTATATATATTCAAACATAAAAAAGGTTAATAGAGGTGTGAAAAGGATTCAAGCATATTCATGACTTGGTAAAATCCATTTAAATGATGAATTAAATTATCTTCATCCATTAAGCAAAGCGTGATATTCTTGTGTGGTGGTAAAGTGTTGCCAACAAGACCATGTATGTATAAATTTGGAAGGGGTGTCTCTTGCTTGATGGATCAATTCTTCCATTTCAGCAGTTTTTTGGATGCGCTCTAACCAATCTCTTATTAATGGTGGGGTAGATGAGCGCCACTTTCTAGGGATACACATGTTAGCTGCCATGATCATGTGCATAGTCAATGAGTGCAGGTAGGTACGTTTTGGTTTTGCAGGATAGTGTAAAAGAAATTGTGCTGGTGTGTAGTCTAGTTTGTATGTGGTGATGGTTTGTATTAAAGCATGAACTTTCTTCCAGAAAGGTTGGATCTTGCTACAAGACCACCATATGTGTAATAAAGAGCCTTGTTCATTTCCACATCGCCAGCATTGTGAGGATACAGAAGGAAAAATATGATGGAGTTTGAGAGGGGTTCTATACCATCTGGTAATGAGTTTATAAGCATTTTCTTGTGCGTAAACATTCAGAGACCCTTTGTGTACAATTGTGTATATTGTTTCCCATTCTCTACGAGTGAAGTTAATAGATAACTCATTGGACCATTTCATGGAGGTCCAATCATTCCATTGCATTTGAGATGGGAACAATAATGCGTAGGTAAAAGAAATTAAGTGTTTATGTGGTTCAGATTTTTGACACATATCTTCAAAAGGGGTGAGAGCCCTGGACCATTCTATGTTTGGAGATCGCGAGTCAAGGAAATTTTTGATTAGAAGATACTTTTCGTATGTAATTGTGTTTGGTCCAAGGAGGTTCGATAGTTCATTATAGGAAAGTAGATTGTCGATTTTAAAGAAATGATGGGCTCTGATCTGTTTGTAAGGCCATTGAATCTTCAGTAAGGGCTCCCGCATTCCCTGAGCGAATGCAGGGTTGAGTATGATCGGTGTCATTGGACCAGAAATGGATGAGATATTATATTTTTTGCAAGCCTTTCGAAAAGTAAAAAGCGTAGAATTGATCAAGGGGTGTGTTGTGTATTGTTGGAGTGTGATTACATGTTATCCAAGGTAGTTGTGCAATTGGAATTTTAGATAAGGAATTTTCCAATTGGACCCAATCTTTGGTGGAGGAATGTAGGTTCCAATCTATAATTCTTGTTAAATGGGCTGCTTGGTGATATTTTTCCACATCTGGAAGACCAAGTCCTCCACTAAGCTTGGGAAAGGTTAGTTTGAGGTAATTCAATCTGGGACGTGTGGAACCCCAAATAAAATTGGTGCATATTCTTCTATATGTTGAGAAAAACGTGGATGGAAGCTTGATAGGGATCGTTTGAAAAAGGTATAAAACCCTTGGTAAAATGTTCATTTTGAGTATAGCTGTTCTCCCAAACCAAGAGAAAATACCAGTAGACCATTTTTTAAGGTCATTAGTAATATTACGCAGTAAAGGTAGGTAGTTTGTGTCATATAGATCTTTTAGAGAGGACGGTAGTTGGATTCCTAAATATGAGATGGTGTGAGTGTTCCATTTGAAAGGGAAATTGTTCTGACACTGTGAGCATTGTTCAGAGGATAAGGTGATATTTAGTGCCTGGGATTTTGTAAGATTGATTTTGAGATGGGATAATTGGTTAAAGTGATTGAGTGTTGTCAAAAGATTCGGTAGGGTTGTCAGTGGCTCTGTGAGGAACAAAAGTACGTCATCTGCGAAAGCAGCTAGTTTGTAAGTACGGGAATGTATATCGATGCCTTTGATATCTGGATTAGCTCTGATGCATCGAAGGAGTGGTTCCAAGGTGAGTACAAAAATAAGCGGGGAGAGGGGGCATCCCTGTCGTGTGCCATTGGAAATGGGAAAGGCGTTCGATAGGTGGCCATTAATGCGAATTCTCGCCGTGGGATTGGAGTATAGCATAAGAATATAATTAAGCATACGATCTGGGATGCCAATTGTTTTCAAGGATTCCGACATATAATCCCAGGCCACTCTATCGAACGCCTTCTCCGCGTCCAACGACAAAAAGAATCCTTTTTGTTTAGATTTGGTGAGCCAGTGGTGGATGTTAATGGCTTTAAGGGTATTATCCCTCGCCTCTCTGCCCGGAATAAAACCTACTTGGTCGAGGTGAATAAGGTCAGGGATTAGGGGAAGTAATCTGTTAGCCAGGATTTTTGCATACCATTTAAGGTCTACATTTAGTAGGGATATCGGTCTGTAATTAGGCACCAATAAGGGATCTTTGCCAGGTTTGGGGATGACCGTAACGTGTGCCATCAATAAATCTCTTGGGGGTGTTATAGATGTGGAATATTCATCAAATGTGGTTGTGAAAATAGGAAGCAGCAATTTTTGGAATGATTTATAATAACCAACAGATAGACCATCCGGTCCTGGGCTTTTACCAGATTTCAACATGTTTAGAGCCAATTCTGCTTCTTCCATATTTATGGGTTTGTTGAGGTCTTCCGCAAGGGTGTCTGAAATGGGAGTAGGACTGTATTGTGTCAGAAATGTTTTAATTAGGGATGTTCGTTGATTAGAATTCGGGAGATTATCCAGGGAATTCAGGTTATATAATTTCGAATAATAAGTCAGGAATTGTTGAGTTATATCAGGAGTGGAGTGGACTTTATGACCTTGAGAAGTTGAGATGGCATGTATTGTATTGTTGGCTCTTTGAGATTGTAGGGCTCTAGCTAAAAGTTTACTGGTTTTGTTTCCGAATTCGTAAAAGGATTTTTGTTTTAGAATGTACTTACGTTTGATTTGTTTGCCTAAAAGTTGTGTCAATTCCTTCCTGGCTGTTATTAAGGAATGTAGGGTATCTAGGGCTAGTGATTGTTTATGAAGATTCTCTAACACTTTAATTTTCTGGATCAGGGCAGCTTGTTGTTGGTCCTTGAGCTTCCGTTTTTTAGAGGCGGCAGCAATAAATATGCCCCTAATCACACATTTATGTGCTTCCCATACAATTTGCGATGAGGTATCATGTGTGTTGTTTTCGGCAAAGAATTGTTTAATGCTCCTTTCAATATCTGTGATAATGGCTTGATCAGTCAGTAAAAAGGAATCTAACTTCCAAGATTGGGATCGGGGGTGAAGTTCCGGGAAGATTAGGCTCATTGATATTGGGTGATGGTCAGAGAGATACATAGGATCTATAGATGCTGATTGAAGATAAGGAAGGGCGGATTGGGACAAGAAAAAATAATCAATTCTAGAATATTTAGCGTGTGGAGGTGAGAAAAAAGTATAGTCTTTTCCGTCTGGATATAGTATTCGCCATGTGTCATGGAGTAAAAGTGATTGTAATTCAGATTTGATCGCTTTAAGGGCTGTATACGGTAGGGATGAAGCGCCGTTCGATGTGTCAACTAGAGGGTTTAATGGGGTGTTAAAGTCACCACCCAATATCAATGTTCCTTCCTGAAAGTCTATCAGACGACATTTTATATCTCGAAAGAAGGGAACTTGACCACTGTTTGGAGCATATATGTTTACCAGGGTAATTTTCTGGTTTTGGTATGTGCCTTTCAAAAAAAGGAATCTGCCTTGGATATCTGCGAGAGAGTCTGTGATTTGAATAGGGGAATGTCTTGCCAGGAGTATAGAAACTCCTTTTGTTTTTGACGTTGTGTTAGTAGAGTGATATACTGTAGGAAAGTTTAAGTTGTGAAGTTTAGGGATAGAATCTGTTCGGAAGTGGGTTTCTTGTAAGAATATGATATCAGCATGGTGTCTTTTCATATATAAAAGGAGTTGAGATCTCTTTTCAGGCAAATTTAAACCCTTGACATTTAAGGAGATGATCTTGATTGGGGTTGAATTTGATGTTGTTTGATTAGGAGACATTATACAAAAGAATGATAAAACAAAGTAGGAAAATTGGATATGGGAGGGAGTAAAATAAAGAGATGACTGGAGATAGTACTGCTTGGGTAAAGGATTATCGTATGATGTATAGTCAGACTATTTGACCTTATAGAACTCCTGGATATGTGTGTGGGAGGGGGTGGAACAGGAAAAAGAATCGGGGATGGATAGGGGTTATGGGGTGGGTAGTAGGATATCCGGCTATAGGTGAGAACCTGCTCACCTATTAAAGTGAGGAAAGAGAGAGCCGGTTTAAGGCAGTGGTAATACTAATTAAAGCGTAGAGTGAAGGGGTAATAAAATAATGTACCACTTTGTGGGAGGTGGTTCAATTGAAAAGGAGTGTTGTCCGAGAATATTCGTCAGACTGCGGGCCTAGAGGCAGATGATATGAATGAATTTCGGGAAAGAATGTGGAATGTAGAGCAGAGGGGGGTGTATCTCTAATTATAGTGATATGGAAAGGGTGGATATAGCAGGATAATTATAAAATATGGTATTGAGTGAATTAATGATCTAGAGGTAGGGCTATGTGATAGATATAATATTTGTTCAGTAGGATTATAAGTAAATGTTAGTGCATATCTGAGGCTCGAACTATCGACTAGTAAACCATTAATAGAGGAGCATATTTAAACCGCTATGGAGGTAATGTCACTTAAATTGCTAACAATGAAATTTAACAATTCCTAGTAAAAACCATTAAACAAATCTAAAAGAACTGTAGAGGTATAACCATATGTCATAGAACTGTGTACCAGATCCAACAGCAACTTTGTAACCGTAAAGAGCAGAAACTATAACAAACAAACTCTGTCTCCTCAAAATATACGGTCAAATATATACGGGTAATATTGTATATTATAGAAACAAAAACAAACAAAAAAAAAAAAAAAAATATAAAAAAAAAAAAAATAAATAAAAAAAAATAAAAAAAAAAAAAAAACCAAAAAAAAAAGAAAAAAAAGAAGGGGAGGAAGGGATAGAAAGAGGGAATGGAGAGAGGGTAGGGAGGAGAGGGGTAGGGGGGATGAGGGAAGAGATGTTGGGAGAAGGGTGATGGGGGATAATGAGGGATTGGGGAAAGGAGGGAAAGGAGAGGGGGGGAAAGCAGGGTATGGTTGGGAGGAAGGTAAAGATCTAGTCATGGATTGAGAAAGCTGATAAGACTTCTTATTAAACACAAATACATTGGTACATTAGGCGTAACTAAAGAAGACTGAAGAATATGAGTAGAGTTGCAACTGTATAAATTCAGTTCAAAAGGGATCCTCCAGTGCGTGGAATTGGAGAGACCATAGGGATTACATTGAAGTCTTGTGACATTCCATTCAAAAAAAAAAGAAGAAAATATGAATGTATGGATGCCTGGAAATCATTTTTCATAAAATATCAGGGGCATATCTAGTATAGAGTATAGTATAATTTCAGTCGGTACATGACCGAACATAGATGCTCAGTCTCGGATGTTGAATAAAGGTTAATGTGCCACTGTAATGGGAAGCAAAACTGAAGGTGACGAATAGAACAATATCTAGGGTGAATGAGTCGTAAGAAAGCACATATTGTTTTCATTGTCATATACGTCTCAGCTGAAGTGCTTGGTGTACCGTATCCTCAACGGAAGCACCACTGCCCCGAGATATTATTTCCATGTGAGGTAACATACCTGCATTTTTATCACCTAGTGGAGAATAATATATAGTAGTAGGTATACGCATAAAGTATTGCATGTGTCATCATATGATCTTAACGAGAAAAAGCTTTGAAAAAATAAAAAAATAAAAAAAAAAAATAAAAAAAAAAAATTAATAAATAAAAAAAAAAATAAAAAAAAAAAATTTGTATTGTTGTTTCTTTCTATTGTTATTTCCTTGTGTTTATTTTATTTTATTTTATTTATTCTTTTTGCTACTTCCTTTCCCGTAAAGCCATGGATATTGTAGGAACTAAGAAAAAAAGATGTTTAACGATCTCTACGTGCTCTTCTGGGATGTGGAGCAGAGGTAGGGCTATGTTGATGTGGTTGCGAAGGAGTATTTGGGTCCATTCTGGTGATGGAGGGAGAGCGGCGTCTTCTGAAATGTGAGGCCTGGGTGTCCATGTAGTCTTCGTTCTGTGTCTTGGAAGTCGAGTTAGGAGTGTGGAATTCGGCATACCAGTTCGGAACCTCTGTAAAAGGAATGTCAAGAGCCCTGCAAAAAGAGTCTAATTCCTCTGGGAACCGAAGCACTAATGTGCGGCCGCGGTGTGTTGCGGATAAAGCAAATGGAAATTTCCATCGATATGGGATATTCCTTGTTTGAAGAACTTCCAGCAGAGGGCGCAGGTCTTTTCTTTGTCTCAGAGTGATGGGCGATAGATCCTGATAAATAGTGATCTTATTGCCCTCAAATTCCAGCGATCTGTTTGTTCTAACCTGTTTTAAGATATTTTCTTTCAATTTATAATCATTAATATAGCAAATTATATCCCTAGGGGGATCCGAATCCTTGCCGCGCGGTCTGAGTGCCCTGTGGATACGATCCATATCAATGATGTCAGTATCTGGTCTGTCTAGTAGTTTATTAAATAAAGTGGAGACCGTGGAGAGCAAATGAGAGTTTTCAATACTTTCAGGCAAACCTCTCACTCTGAGGTTATGTCTTCTGCCACGGTTATCGAGGTCTTCCACATGCCTCTGTATGTCCCTCAGGTGTGCAGTGTGTGAATCTACTACTGTGGTGACCTTCCTTAGTGTGGAGTGCTGCAATGCTGTTTTCCTCTCAACCTCCTGTACTCTTCCCGCCATAGCCTGCAGTTCATGTCTGAGGTCCGTGATTGCAGAAGTGAATGTGTCCTTTATATCTAAAGCCACAGCTTGTAAATCATGTAATGTCGGATGTTGTGAAGGAGGGGGACCCGCTGAAGTGTCGGTATTTTGAGCGGGAGCCGGCGTCAGCACTATGGCATCTCTGGCCTGTGAGGAGGCTGAGGTGACGGCCGCCATATTCGCTCTGTGGGAGCGGGATGATTCCATGATTGTCTGGGCAGTGCGGTTTCTGTTACCTCTCGGGGATCTCGAACGTGAAGCGGAGTTGTTACGAGAAGCAGTCCCCATACTCCGAACGGTAAAACGAGGTGAGAAACTCCCGTTATAGCTAATAAACGGCCACCGTCTGACAGAGCGAACGAGTTAAGCTGCCATTCCTCTTCAAGGCAAACCACGCCCCCCCGCTTTTTATGTTATTTATTCATATGATTTAGAAGGTTTGTTGATGGGGAATAGTTATGTTTAATGAAGCACTGCACATTGATTATTGACATTGGATGCCAAGGATGTCTTTCTATACACACTACAGAACAGCCTTTCCTTATGTATAATGATCAGATGCCCTTTACTGCTATTTGGATTGGACAATTCAGTAGAATTAAGGAGTGCCTCAGACTGGTGGACTATATACTCCCTCCTATACTCTGTGCTGGCTGCCCCACCATTGGAACACACAAGTTCATCTAAACTCTGGACAATCAAGGGATCAATTGAAAAAAAAAAAACAACCTTACCTGCAATCTTTTAAACTCCACAAAATTTCTGTAAATGAGGACCTTGTTATGGTCGGACCACAAAATGGAAAACATGTATGCCTGTATGGGAAACAAGAACCACGGGAAACATTTGTTACTAATAGGAAATATATATATATTTTCTTACATTTTAAAGCAGGTGAGTTTCAATCTGAAATGTAATCTACTTATATATTCTCTGGTTTCTCTCTAAAAATAAAATACGACTTTCCATTTTTATTCCATACTTTATTTTACACACAATGACATCATCACTGGGTCTCTGTGCTTCACTACACTCAGCCTGCGCCCTACCTAATACAAACCCGATAGGGGATCTAACCCCATCCTGCTCAGTCTTATGCTGCGTACGCACAATCGGACTATTCTGCTGACTTAGTATGGCGGACAATTTGATCCTGTGTGGGCTGCAGTGGACTTTTTCTTCCCAAAAGTCCGGCAGACTTAGAAATAAGACTTGCTTCAAAATTGTCTACCAGACTCGCCTTTTAGCGGACAATCCATTCGTCTGTGTGCTAGTCCGATGGATTAAAACGGACGCTAGGGCAGCTATTGGCTACTGGCTATGAGCTTCCTTATTCTACGCCATCACGTTTGAATCCGCCAGACTTTTGGAGTGATCGTGTGTGGCCAAGTCCATTCGCTTGAAAGTCCGGCAGACCTCAGCTGCAAAGTCCATCAGATTGTCCGCCGGATAGTCCGATCATGTGTACGTGGCATATGGGTCACCAGATATATTAGAATTTCATCATACCACCTTTATATATGAGGACCTACTTAATCTATCCAGTCAGTTTATAGCCTTCCCACTACATACTTGTTGGTAGATCTAAAGAAGGTTGTACAATCAAATTGTAACTTGTGTCCGGGAAAACATGCAATTGTGAGCGCATTCATATCCATGCATCCGGCCGCCTAATCTACATGCATGGCACCGGACGCATGGATTTCAATAGGGGTTTTTTTTTTTAAGCACATGATTTGAGCCTGAGGCTCTAATTGGCTTTAAAAAAGCGTAGGCTCGGGACTCAGTGCTCCCACCCACTCGTGTGACACTAGCGAATTAATATTCGCTATTGTCTTCCAGATTCTCCTCCCGGCCAATCAGGAAGCAGTTGGTTAGGGAGTCTTAGGACTACCCAGCCAATCAGGTCTCAGTCAGGACTAGGGGTGGACTGACAACTCATGGGGCCCCCGGGCAATAGGAGATTATGGGGCCCCCAGGTAATCAGACATTATGGGGCCACACAGTATACACTAACACACACACACAGTATACAATCACACAGTATATGCAGACATGTTTCTATTGGCTGAGAAGGTACTGGAGAGGTGGGGTAGCTATAATCTCTGGATTTTTGGACCAAAAGGATGTCGGTATGGGACATTTCAGAGACAGATGTAAAAAAAACACAGATTTTTACATACTTTCCATGGTTTTACTGAGGCTGGCCCTGATGGGGCCCCCTAGAGGCACGGGGCCCTCGGGCAGTGCCCGAGTGGCCCATTGGTTAGTCCACCCCTGGTCAGGACCCGATTCCTGTTCGGCTGGGAGGAGAAGCGATGGCCCCGCCATCACCACTAATTAGATAACAGATGTCAGTTTATGAGCAGTTAACTCTCCCAATGGTTCACCATACATGTTACAATCTCTGTACAATCAATTTTAGATCGACCAAAACTATGCAATACGAGGACCTAGCTAATCTGTTCAGTAAATTTCAATACAATCAGGCAGACTCTTGCAGTACATACTTGTGGGTAGATCTAAAGATTGTATAATCCTTAGTAAATACTGGCCGTAGCCAATAGTAGAGAGATTTTGTAAATTGTGTAGCTCTGGGCTAAAAGTGAATTCCACAAATATCTTCACCCGTTCTACACTCATGTCATCTTGCTTCACCGGAGACAGGTCTATGTCATAACCAAAGGAGACATCATTTCACAGAGCCGATGGGGACATTCCCCAACAATATATGGAAGTGTCCCCTTGGGGGCAGACATTCCGATATTTAATTTGATTTACCTTCACTGTGTAGCTCCTTATTATCAGTGATTGTAGGGTAATAGAGGCCATACACTCTTCAATCTATGTACTATGGCGGGTTGGCAGGCAGTTAAATCTAATGGTGGCCTCACACACTTTTTTGATGTACAATTAAATCAAATGATCGAATCTGCAAAAAATTGAATAGCTATACCTTCCCTGCTGATTGACTCAATTTCAACTGGTTTCAATTAAACTGAGTTGATCGGTCAGGGCAAAATATTACTGATTGTTTTGCATCAATCGACAGCCCATGGACATTTTCAAGAAAACAATCGTTTTACGATCATCCTGATTTTGAGATTACATGGTGGAAAATGGCTGCAATTGAAAATTTACAATCATAAATTACGGTTATATTTTAGCCGTCAGTTAAAATCCACTTTCTCGTAGATTGATTAAACTGTAGATTGATTATTCCTATTGGAAGAGACTGATCGGAAAATAAATTGATTATTTATTAAGTGTTTATTTATTAAGTGTTTCTTTTTTTAAGTGTTTATTTCTTTATTTATTGAAGTGTGAATTTATTAAAGGCAACCATCAATTAATCCAAAGGCTGTGGCTATTTGATTGAAAGAAGTAAATGAGCTCTTAGGCTGGGTTCACACTGCTGCGGGGGGAGATCCGGATGTGATTCGCACAGCAAATCACATCCGATCTCCGTAGCACTGCGAGTTCAGCCATACAGATAGTATGGCTGAACTCGCAGCTGTCCCGCAGCAAACTCGCACAGGACCCTTTTTTGGGTCCGCAACGGAATCGGATCGCATGGGGGTTCACACCATGCGATCCGATTCCTGTGCGAGTCGGCAGATCGCACTGCGATATGCCGACGGATCTGGGGGTGTCATTAACATAACATTGACACCCCCAGCCGTCCACATAGGGCAGTGTGAACTGCCGGCGGGAGGTATGCGATGCGGGAAAACGCCGCGGATTCGCGGCGTTCCCGCATCGCAATAGTGTGAACCTAGCCTTATAGTGTGAACACTATTGCGATGCGGGAACGCCGCGAATCCGCGGCGTTTTCCCGCATCGCATACCTCCCGCCGGCAGTTCACACTGCCCTATGCGGACGGCTGGGGGTGTCAATGTTATGTTAATGACACCCCCAGATCCGTCGGCATATCGCAGTGCGATCTGCCGACTCGCACAGGAATCGGATCGCATGGTGTGAACCCCCATGCGATCCGATTCCGTTGCGGACCCAAAAAAGGGTCCTGTGCGAGTTTGCTGCGGGACAGCTGCGAGTTCAGCCATACTATCTGTATGGCTGAACTCGCAGTGCTACGGAGATCGGATGTGATTTGCTGTGCGAATCACATCCGGATCTCCCCCCGCAGCAGTGTGAACCCAGCCTTAAAGTAAATCTTTTATGAAAGACACATAGGACTGCCACAGCCCCCTCCCCATTCTGAAGATGCTATTTGCCTGGCTATTACACTAACCCTGCCCGTGACCCTGATTTACTAAAGCAACAGAGCCTATCTAATGATGGCCATACACGCCTTCAAATTATTTATTTCAATTCTCATCAATCCCTCATGACAGGAATTAACAATCGTTTGTTGGCAACCCATATGATCGATATGACTCACACAGGGAAATGGATTACAGTCGATTGTTGGAACATACGATCGCACGCAAGTTATTGCTCACTTCCACCATGTAATTTCACAATCTGGTTGACTGAAATACGATTACATTCATAAACACTGTGGGGTTGATTTACTAAAGGCAAATAGAATGTGCACTTTGATTTACTAAAGGCAAATAGAATGTGCACTTTGATTTACTAAAAGCAAATAGAATGTGCACATTGCAAAGTGCAGTGGCTCCAGAGCTTAATAAATAAGCAGAAGCTTTGCTGACTTCCATCGTCCAATCAGCTGCAAGCAAAAATGCTAATTTCTTTTTTTTTTTTTTTTACTTTTCATCATTTACTAAGCGCGGGAGGGCAACTGCACTTTGCCTTTAGTACATCAACCCCTGTATCTCTGTGTTGCCAATCGATGCAAAATAATCAACGTTTTTTTTCACCCCGGCCATTTTCCTTGAATCCAATCTAAATCAGGTCTATATTGATGAGACTGGACATTACAGTGACCGATTTGATCGATTTCAACGAATCGCTTGTTGATCGGATAATTAAAATCAAAGAATGTGACCACCATTAATGAATGAAGTGTGACAAAGGGAAAACTCTCTTTGCAAAGAATAGCCAATCAGGTGCAAGTAAATAAAAAAAGATTTTCCTTACACACGATTGGAAGGTTGAAGTCAGCAGAGCTTTACCCTATTCACCAAGCTAGGTGAAATTTCACATTGCTAAGAGCTTAGGGATTGAACTAAAGTTTTGTTTACTTCACCCAATCATGTGCAAGAAAACTCTTTTTTTTTTTTTTTTTATGTTCTTTGCACATGATTGGCTATTCTTGGCAAAGAGAATTTACACTTTGTTTAACTCCATTCTCTCGTTTTTCTCATGCTTTTCCGAGCAGCTTATTCACTTGAATGGGCTTCCCCTGTGGCACAAACACGCCAAAAGAAGCTCCCACACCTTTCCGGGACAGAGAATTTCACTCGCTTTTTTTCCGTGCATTTTCACGTGTTTATTGTGCGTTTGTCATGCGAGAACATATGAGGTGCCATTAACAATTTCATGGCACCAGTTTTCATGCGTTTTGTAAACTTGCACAGAATTGTGCGTTTCCGCCCTTGTTCCACGCAGATGCAAATGGGGCCTAAGATAAGTGCAAATTCATTTTGAAAATGCTAGTTGCCTGCTTTAGACCCCATTTACACCTGAGCGTTTTGTAGCTTGAAGCCTGAAGCTACAAAACGCTGGAGGGGAAAAAATCCATTATTCTCAATGGAGATGGTTCATATCTCCACTCCAAGTCGCCTGAAGCCCAACGCCTGAAGCTCAAACAAGTTCCGGACCCTTTTTTGTCGCGCAAATCGGGCTGATTTGAGCGTTTTTCTTCTTTTAACATTGGTGACCTTTTGCCCTGTGCAAATTCGCGACAAAACGCGGCAAAAAACGCAGTGATTCGCGGTAAAAAAACGACGCAAATCGCGGTAAAAAACGCCGCGAATCGCGGTAAAAAACGCCGCAAAAAACGCTTGAAAAAGCTACGCTCAGGTGTGAATGCAGCCTAAAGGCTAGCTATATACGAAGACAAATACATAGCTTGCACACTTTCTTGTAAAAAATGCTAGTGGCCTTGCTGTCTTTGCTTTTAATATTATATTTATTTATTTCAAGTAATTATATAGCGCCATCAATTTACACAGTGCTTTACATATATATTGTACATTCACATCAGTCCCTACCCTCAACGAGCTTACACTCCTAACACACATTCATACATAGGGCTAATTTAGACAGGATCCGATTAACCTACCGGCATGTCTTTGGAGTGTGGGAGGAAACTGGAGTACCCGGAGGAAACCCACGCAGGCACAGGGAGAACATGCAAACTCCAGGCAGATAGTGTCGTGGTCGGGATTCGAACCAGCGACCGTTTTTGCTGCTAGATGCTTCAGGCAATGTGATTAGCATCCCTCCCTAAAACCTGGTGGGCTGCCTTAATGCAAAGAACGTTAACATGAGACATAACGCAAGCTTATGCATGTTACTTGGGGAACAGGAAATTATAAATGGGCCCTGAGGCTGTCATTGCCCCCCTTCTTCTGAAAATGCTACTGATCTGGCTGTCTCTTTAAGGAATGTAATTAGCATCCCTCCCTAAAATATTTTCAAATAGGAATACTGCCATTGCTGACTTCCTTCTGAAAAGGTTATTGGCATGAAACAAGCGTGGGCTATGGCAGCCTTACGTGTCTGCCCTTGTGGTTAATCAACTTGGCTCAGTTTAATAGCCCGGAACAAGTATGCATTTCAGGAAAGTCAGCCCTATCTTAATTCTTGATTGACAACATTTTAAAGCAAGAGGGTAAACAATGCAGCCAGGAAACTAGCATTTGCAGAATAAGATGCAGCAATAGCAGCAGTTTTCAGGAATAGCTCTGACAGTTAGACTCACGCTCTGCTTGCCATGCTGTAGGAGTCCGATGGCTTCCACCTCCAGGGGATGCCGGGTGATGCTGCTGGTCTTCATGTTCCCAAGGATGCTGAACTCAGTCTGTCCTACCTGCTCAGTTATCTACATGACAGAGGGCGTAGTCCCTACTCCAGCAGCCAATCAGGGAGTGCTCTCTTTTTTTTTTTATTACATTCCTTTGTGATGCAATTTCTGGTCCTTAGAAAAGGAAACGATTACATTAGACTTTCCTGTGTGCACACCTGAGGAGTGTTACTCATCACTCACTCCTGTCTTCATGCAGAACAATGGAGATTGCTTATAGTGACACTATGGCAGCCACACATTGAGATACTTTCCAGTAAAACAGGAGGTGGGAGCTAAACACAAGCACTCGTCCCTGTCTGCGTGAATGGTGATTAAAGACCAAACCTGCTGACCACCAAAGTAATCACCAATCTAATCTGTCCACCATAGTAATCACCAATCTAATCTGTCCACCACAGTAATCACCAATCTCTGCTGACCACCAATGTAATTACCAATCTCTGCTGACCACCAATGTAATTACCAATCTCCGCTGACCACCAATGTAATTACCAATCTTAGGTGACCACCAATGTAATTACCAATCTCGGCTGACCACCAATGTAATTACCAATCTCCGCTGACCACCAATGTAATTACCAATCTTAGGTGACCACCAATGTAATTACCAATCTCTGCTGACCACCAATGAAATTAAAACTCTCTGCTGCCCACTAATGTAATTACCAATCTCAGGTGACCACCAATGTAATTACCAATCTCTGCTGACCACCAATATAATTACCAATCTCTGCTGACCACTAATGTAATTACCAATCTCAGGTGACCACCAATGTAATTACCAATCTCTGCTGACCACCAATATAATTACCAATTTCTGCTGACCACCAAAGTAATTACCAATCTCTGCTGACCACCAATGTAATCACCAATTTCTGCTGACCAGTCTCACATTGCATGACTCCAGATCAACTTTCTTTGCAAACATTCTGCAAGTTTTCTGCAAGTTCTGGTTCAGTTATGTTGTGCAATAGTCATCTCACCACAGGGGGCACTGTGCCTAAATTTTCAAGCTGTACACTTGTAGAGCTCTTGCTGTAGACTCACCACTGCAACTTTGCTCTTGCTAGAGACTTGCCACGCAAATTTGCCTCAAATTGGAAAAGTCCACCTAAAAAAAAAAATAATATTAAAAGCCAGCAGCTACAAATACTGCAGCTGCTGACTTTTAATAAATGGACACTTACCTGTAGTGATGGCCGAACGGTTCGCCCGGCGGTCGTTTCGCGGCGAATTTCCGACTTTCGCCGTCCGCGGGTTCGAACGCCTTTTTCCGTCGTTCGCCCCGGCGGACTTACGTGTTTAATGTATACAAGAACTTTAACCTTTCGTGACACGTTTATCATGTGTTACAGGACAACCAATTGAGACATGACAGCTCATGGACACTTGGACATTCCCCCTAACCTATAAATACACCCGATCCGGTGGCCATTTTACATTCTTTCTTCTGTCACTGTAGGGAAAGGATCCTGTGTGGAGTAGGGACAGAGAAAACGCTAGCTATTTGGTACACAAAAGTTCTTTTCAGGACTGGTATAGGTGTTAGGTCAGCAGCCTGAGTTTCTTTTGTCAGTTTAGATAAAGGGACAGAGCGCTGTATGCTGCTATTTTAGGGACAGCTCAGCCAGATTAGTCTTTCTTCATCATCATCATCATCATCATCATTAGCTGTTACTATCAGGTCCACAAAAGAGCTGTTCCAGCTAATCGTTCCAGCCTACTCTTTTTTGCCAATTTGTATAGGGACAGGCAGGAAGCAGTGTGTCAGGCAGTGAGGATAATTTTAAAGACTTGCTGTTACTATTAGTTCCACAAAGGTTCTTTTCAGGACTGGTATCAGTGGTACGGTAATAGGCTTGTACACGTATAATATTCTTTCTTCCAAATATAGAAAGAATATTATACTTGACTGCTGCCCTTCTGCTGCAGTCTGCTAATCATTCACAACTCACTTGTTCCACAAAGCTCTTTATCAGGACTGGTAACTTGGTCTGTCTAGGGTGCTACGGTACATAGGCTTGGGTGCGGTACAGTCTGCTGTTCTGTAAGGACCGCTATCGGTCCACAATACATAGGGTTGCCGTGCACTACTGCTGACCGCTGCCCTATACTGCAGCAGTCCTTCATTGGTATAGGGACTGACGTACAGTCTGCTAATCACTAACACACAACCTGCTTGGTCCACAAAAGTTCTTATAAGGACTGGTAACTTGGTATAGGGTGCTACGGTACATAGGCCTGAGTGCGTTACAGTCTGCTGTTCTGTAAGGACCGCTATCGGTCCACAATACATAGGGTTGCCGTGCACTACTGCTGACCGCTGCCCTATACTGCAGCAGTCCTTCAGCGGTATAGGGACTGACGCACAGTCTGCTAAACACTAACACACAACCTGCTTGGTCCACAAAAGTTTTTATAAGGACTGGTAACTTGGTATAGGGTGCTACGGTACATAGGCCTGAGTGCAGTACAGTCTGCTGTTCTGTAAGGACCGCTATCGGTCCACAATACATAGGGTTGCCGTGCACTACTGCTGACCGCTGCCCTATACTGCAGCAGTCCTTCATTGGTATAGGGACTGACGTACAGTCTGCTAATCACTAACACACAACCTGCTTGGTCCACAAAAGTTCTTATAAGGACTGGTAACTTGGTATAGGGTGCTACGGTACATAGGCCTGAGTGCGTTACAGTCTGCTGTTCTGTAAGGACCGCTATCGGTCCACAATACATAGGGTTGCCGTGCACTACTGCTGACCGCTGCCCTATACTGCAGCAGTCCTTCATTGGTATAGGGACTGACGTACAGTCTGCTAATCACTAACACACAACCTGCTTGTTCCACAAAAGTTCTTATAAGGACTGGTAACTTGGTATAGGGTGCTACGGTACATAGGCCTGAGTGCGTTACAGTCTGCTGTTCTGTAAGGACCGCTATCGGTCCACAATACATAGGGTTGCCGTGCACTACTGCTGACCGCTGCCCTATACTGCAGCAGTCCTTCATTGGTATAGGGACTGACGTACAGTCTGCTAATCACTAACACACAACCTGCTTGGTCCACAAAAGTTCTTATAAGGACTGGTAACTTGGTATAGGGTGCTACGGTACATAGGCCTGAGTGCGTTACAGTCTGCTGTTCTGTAAGGACCGCTATCGGTCCACAATACATAGGGTTGCCGTGCACTACTGCTGACCGCTGCCCTATACTGCAGCAGTCCTTCAGCGGTATAGGGACTGACGCACAGTCTGCTAAACACTAACACACAACCTGCTTGGTCCACAAAAGTTTTTATAAGGACTGGTAACTTGGTATAGGGTGCTACGGTACATAGGCCTGAGTGCGTTACAGTCTGCTGTTCTGTAAGGACCGCTATCGGTCCACAATACATAGGGTTGCCGTGCACTACTGCTGACCGCTGCCCTATACTGCAGCAGTCCTTCATTGGTATAGGGACTGACGTACAGTCTGCTAATCACTAACACACAACCTGCTTGGTCCACAAAAGTTCTTATAAGGACTGGTAACTTGGTATAGGGTGCTACGGTACATAGGCCTGAGTGCGTTACAGTCTGCTGTTCTGTAAGGACCGCTATCGGTCCACAATACATAGGGTTGCCGTGCACTACTGCTGACCGCTGCCCTATACTGCAGCAGTCCTTCAGCGGTATAGGGACTGACGCACAGTCTGCTAAACACTAACACACAACCTGCTTGGTCCACAAAAGTTCTTATAAGGACTGGTAACTTGGTATAGGGTGCTACGGTACATAGGCCTGAGTGCAGTACAGTCTGCTGTTCTGTAAGGACCGCTATCGGTCCACAATACATAGGGTTGCCGTGCACTACTGCTGACCGCTGCCCTATACTGCAGCAGTCCTTCATTGGTATAGGGACTGACGTACAGTCTGCTAATCACTAACACACAACCTGCTTGGTCCACAAAAGTTCTTATAAGGACTGGTAACTTGGTATAGGGTGCTACGGTACATAGGCCTGAGTGCGTTACAGTCTGCTGTTCTGTAAGGACCGCTATCGGTCCACAATACATAGGGTTGCCGTGCACTACTGCTGACCGCTGCCCTATACTGCAGCAGTCCTTCATTGGTATAGGGACTGACGTACAGTCTGCTAATCACTAA